>NW_024342467.1:8303371-8728349 GCF_902729225.1 Pteropus medius | reverse complement strand
TATATATATATATAAAACAAATATATATATATATTTATATATATATATATATATATTTTTTTTTAGGCGAGGCAACCCTTGGTTGACCTCATAGATTGTAAGGACCTTGTCAGCTTACAGTCTCTTATATTTTTTATTTTTTACACCTACAGCGCCTGGTCTTCCTAGGTCGTCCCCCATCCAAGTACTAACCAGGCCTGACCTTGCTTAGCTTCCAAGATCAGATGGGATCGGGCTTGTTCAGGGTGGCATGGCCTTAGACTTGTAAGATTTTTAAAAACTGGATTTTTAAAATTCTACAATAGAAGATTAAACATTAGACCGGTTTTTTTTAATGGTTTTAAAGCTCCTTTTTAGATACAAAGTCATCTTAGGAGAAAAAAAGACACCTAAGAAATTTACTTCCATAAATTCATTAGAAAATTGTGTTTTTGCCCTGGCAGGAGGAATTAAAAAAAAAAATGTATGAGTAAATTTTGTTAAAGATCATTTTGGAGGTATTATTTCTATGTATCTTGCCACCAATAGAATTCTCGAATGAAGCCTCAAATCAGGGTTCTTATCTGTAAACTTAACTAACAGCCCAATAACCCCAGTGTATTTTTAGACCCATTACTTTCACTTCATGTATCTCCAGCAGAGCCAGCCCCTCAATTAGACTGAACCATCACCAGACCATAGAGGCGGGCTGCAGGCTCTTCCTGTCACAGGCTTTTCCCTAAAAGGGTTTGAGTTTTTAGGCTTTTTTTTTTTTTTTCTTAAGCACCCTCAAGGGAGACAGAATGGTCTCCAGGGACAAAGACAAGCCATTTCCCCTCAGCTTCTGGAGGCAGAGACTGCACTAGGAAACTGGTCCAAATTCGAAGAAGGTCTCAACCCTGTTGTCTCTTTCCAGCAGGCTCCCATCTTCTAAAAAGACAGCAAGATTTTTCAAAGCAGAAGTTCAAAAACCAGTGTTCATAGCTAGTCTCCTGTTGCTCCTCCACTAATGTAACTTTCAAAACCACACCACTCCCCAGAAAAAGCAAATTTTGTTCTGTTTTACCTTTTGTATAGATCATACAGAGAGAGACTAAGATAGGACATGGATACCTTTTCATTTAAAATAAATGCTTAGAATAATTTCCTACAAATTTCTAGAAACCTTTTCAGTACTTGTAATTGTTAATTCTTAAATCGAAAACCAAGCTGAAATTGAGATGAATGAGATGTTGAGAAGATACTTCCATTTGAATTGTTTTTACTGCTCTGCTTTAAAATAAAACTTGTTCAGGTCTGGAAAGATGTCCATCTGACACCGATAAGCTTTAGTATTTATTAATTTTTTAATCGTGTTCCCTCAGATACGAATCGACTCTTCTCATTTAATAGGAAGATTTTAAAGTTTAAATAAACATAAATTCAACTCCCTTTTAATTTTCTTACATTAATGTATTTTCTGTCATTGCAAATGGAACTTTCTGTGTTAGGTCATTCTTTATATTTAAATTTTCATTTAAATTTACCTTCCTGTGTAGTTTTCCTTATTAACATCATAGTAATTTATCTCTTAAAAAACATATTAAGAGGTTTTACTATTTTTTTTTTTTACTGTATGAGTGACAATATCATGAAAAATAATCTTTTCCACTGTGATTTATTAGTGAGCCATAGTCACAAATAAGCAATGATCCTCTTGGCCTTTTTCAGTTCTTAGCAAAAAGGCTACAGACTTTTCTATAGAATTAAGGTAACCTCTACTTGGCACTTTGTTGACATGCTCAGCAGAGGAGCCTATGCATTGGAAAAATTTGGACATATAATAGTTTTCTTCTTTCTAGGTGAGGTCTTTTCAAAATAGAATTGAGGAACGAAAGGAGAAACTCAGGACTGGGGAGAGATTCAACCGTATTTGTGCACAAAAGACTTTGGTCTCAGACCATCACTTCAGCATTTCAAATTTCATGCTCCAAGATGCCATGAAATTTCATTTCCTCAGATGCAACATCAGTATCAATCCTCGTCCTTCCCCAAAACTCAGCAAGTTTTCCAATGGCTTGACATTTCTGTTTTGCAAACCCATTAACCAAATCGATGTCTTCCTCTGAAAGAAATTTTAATTAATTCATGTTATTTTCCTAACAGGAAATGACAGACAGCATGAGCAATGGAGGACCACAACTGATATTTAATGGAAGAGTATAATCAATCTTTTAAAGAACTGAATGTTTTTTAGGATTTTCATGAGGCAAGGATATACCAAAGGACTGAGATAAAACTAAAACAGTTCTTCCATTTGCTGTCATCTCTCCTGAGCACCCACTAAAATTATTCTTCCTCAATTTTGCCTCACTTATTTCTTCAGCTTTTTTTATTGGATGAAAAACTATCCAGAAATGTTCTAGGACAGTAACTTCAACAGACTTTCCAGAATGCTCCAAAAAAGACTTTTCATAAAAAAAGAGGAACAGCTAAAACAGAAAGATTTATATTCTATACAAGCACTATTTGACTAGCATGAGTGTTAGATTTGTAATAACATTTCATATAAGTAATTAAGAAATACAAATATCAAGAAATAATAACTTATTGATGTCTTTGTTTTGAAAGACGATGGCTTCAAGAATGCCATAATTCAAAACCTCAGCAATGCCTTGTAAAACATTGTAATTATTTTCAATTTGTGAATGAGCTATATTTCATAATTTATTTGTAAATGATAAAAAACTTAAAGCATAAAAAAGATTTTTTTAGAGAAAGAATACTAACCTGTGTGATATTTTTGCACTTTTGCACAAGAGTGAAAAGGTATAAATGAATATAATTTAGTGCAAATAAGCATATATTGATCATATTATGCAGATTGATCTGCATGTTCATGAATGAGCCTAAGAATAACATAAAGTATGTGTGTGTGTATGTGTGTATGTATATATACTATAAATATTGAAAATATATACAGCATATATTTATAGCATTCATGAATGTAAATAGTAGAAAAGAAATTGTGATACTGTGGGGGTATTATCAAGATTCTGTTCCCACAGAGATGAGAAAGCAATTGTTCAAGGCTTTTCTATGCCACCAAATCACAGACTTCATTTCTACTAAATTTGTTCATTTTTATTCTTTTTTTTTTTTATGTCTGCTGTGTATAAATATTGTGGCTGATATTTATGGAGTTGAGTGATCTGAACAGTACAGTATACAGATAAACTACTTATTTGGCTATTTTACTATTATTATGATATTTATGTAGTAACAATTATTAATATTGACTTATAAAAATAACTTTAATCACATACTTCCACATTTATAATTATAGACATAACGACTTGGATTATTCATGATATTTACATTTCACAGACTTTACAGCCCAATTACATTATATAAAAGGACAGATGATATATGCCCCAAAGATGAAGTTACAATTAGCTTTCCTATAATTTAATTTAGTTTTTTTTGTTTGTTTTACAATTCACATGAAATAATACAGACAAAATCATTTTTAAGAATGCATTTATCTAAAGAACCTGAGAGAGTTTTCTGTAGAAGGAAATAAAAAGATAGGCTTACATTAAATAGGAAGATTCAATCCTTCTCTTTCATAATGGAATATTAAAATAGCAACCCATGATGATACTAAAGAAAGAAAATATTATAGGCAAGAAAATAACATGGTCTTTGAAAGTATTTATGAGCATATAATCTCTGGCAACAGATAAAGAACTCTGGTATTTTAAAATATATAACTCTCACTGTATTACATACTTTTATTTTTCCCCAAAGCTAATCAATTTTCAAGTCATTTTTTGAGTTACTTACTAAACCAGGTAAATTAACACCTTTAATATCCAATATGAGGACATGTTATAATTTAGAAGCAAAATACGAGTTTTAATTGTGCTAAGAAAATAATAATTCCAGAAAATAATAAATCTGAAGATCTTTTAGTTTTAGAGCAACACGATCATCATCTACCATATTTAAATCAGCTCATTAAAAAATCAGGTTGTATATAGTTAGAAGAAATATCTGGGCAATAGTTGTTTGGTATAGTTTTTGAAGTCTCCTAACTTATTTGTATAACTTCATTATCCAATTGATTACAGAAGTTGTCCATAAATTCAACCTCAGTTAGTGAATCAACATCATCACTGTTTATTTGATTCCACAAACAGGCACGATCTTTGTCACTGAAAATCTAAACTATATAATGCAAATATTTTGTGTGTACCTGGTCCTACTGAATTTATCCAACGATGTAGTTTTGTACTGAAAGAATGACCTCCAACTCTAATTTTAGGCGGCATTTTTTTGTAGATATGTCTGTGCAACAAAGTAAGATATTTTAATGCCTTTTGAAATAATTTATGAAAACACACTTAAAGAACAAAAGTAGGCATATCACTGCTTTGACATAGAGTTAAGAAGAAATGAAATCATTGCAATTATCAAAATAGTATACCAAGTGTATTTAACCAAGGATAGCTATGTCTTTAAATATAAATTATTTTAACATTTTCAGGGTTTAGTTATTTAGAGTGATTTATTTGGGATGTGTAGAATTCTTTTTAAGATAGATAGGGGAATTAAGAAGATGTTGCAGTACTTAAAATTTTTATTTTTACAATACATTGAACTATGAACTAGAATATTTTAAGTGACCACATCACAGTTTTAGTATGAACCTACCCTTGGAAAAAAGTAATGTGATACTAAATTAGGAAAAATATGTGAAACTAGTGTGGTGGTGTGCTGTAGAGCCTAGCTACAAAAAGGTGCAGTTATTATAAGCGTAAAAGAATAAAAGTGGACTCCTCTTGGAAATTTTAAAACACATATGTGTGTGTATGTACGTGTACACACACACACACACACACACATATACAGTCGTTTAGAAGTGGAACATGGTATGGTGACTCTATTGATATGCCTGTGTAATAAAATTGTGTGTTTTGAAACTACATATGGTGTGGGTTTTCTTTTCATCATGGTACAAAAAAATAGTTTCCTCTATTAGCTAGATGAATAAATGTGCTATTCTGAGACTGGCAAGGGACAGGATGCCGTGAATGAGGAGGAGAAGATGGTCCTGGCTAGAGGATGTGGAATTAAGAAGAGATATTATTTGAGATAGGAAAGATTGGAATGTGCTCAAATATATAGAGAGAGAGCAGTTGAAGCAATAGGACAAAATGAGCATAATTAAAAAGTGAGCTCCCTGAGGAAGCAGAAGAAAATAAGATACAGATCACAGGAGACAGAACTAGCTATAGATAGAGTGGATAGGACTGAGATCACAGGAGCTCTCGCAAATGAAACCACAATATAGACAGTTCCTGACTTTCGATGGTTTGATTTTTGATTTTCCATTTTAACGGTGCAAAAGCTACACACATTCAGTAGAAAGTATACTTCCAACTTTGAATTTTGATCTTTTCCCAGGCTAGCAATATGTGGTAGGATACACTCGTGAAGCTGGGCAGTGGCAGTGATCCTCAGCTCCCGGTCAGCCACGTGATCATGGGGGTAAACAGCAGATACTCCGCAGTGTGCTGTTACTAGCATTTTGGATATCATACTTTGTGTTTTCGTATCCCATCATGTCTACAAAATGCCCATGTCTACAAAATGTGCAGGAGTACTTCTGATGAGAAGAGGAATGCAATTACTGATGCTCCTTGACTAATGACAGTGTATGTCCTGATAATGTAAGTGTTTTGAGTACATTTAAGGTTAAGTTATGATATTTCATAGGTTAGGCATGTTAAATGCATTTTCAACTTACAATATTTTCAACTTATGATGGGTTTATCATGATGTAACCCCATCGTAAGTCAAGAAGCATCTGTATTTAGAGAACTTCGCTGATCTAGTTGGGTTCGTCAAGTCGATTGCTACTGGCATTTAGGGTGGTCATTGTGCAGACTGTGCTATGCATGTCAGGGCATTAAGCATCTCTGGGCCCCACCACTAAACGCCAGGCAGATACCCCGGTTAGAACAACCAAAAATGTCCTAACAAATTTTCACCCATCCCTTTGGTAAGTAATTATAGCCCCTAAATTAGAACCACCAAGGAAAACCCTTGAATGTGAACCAGAGGAGCCAATGTTAATGCTACCCACAAGTTAGACTTGAACTGCTCAGGGTCACGAAGTCACTGTTTTGGGTCTAATACAGTAGCCACTATCCTATCCACATGTGATTATTTAAATTTACATACAAATTAATTAAAACCAAAGCAAATGTCCATCTTCTCAGCTGAACTAGCCACATTCTAACTCTGAATAGCCACATACGAACAATAGCTATAGAATATTCCGTCATCTCACAAAGTCCTGTTTGCCACTCCAAAGCATATGGGGGGGTGGGGGGGAGGACTGCTTTCTAACCCTCAGTACTTACACAGGTGCTTCACAGTCACCTAATTATCATTACAATAGAATGTGTAAAAAGTGTTGGGAAATGCTCCCCAGAATTTGAAGTTGATGGGCTGGTTAAATCCATGGGCTGAGCAAAACTAGCAAAAGCTAGAAAAAAATACAGGTAGGTCAAACCCACAATAAAGTCGAGACATTGCTTTAGAGATTTCACATTTTTAAAAAAATTCTGTTCATGGAAAGATTTCACTAAAGTATTGAATATTTTCTCTTTAACAGGTAAAATGAGATGTTTTGTAACTCCTATTTCTGAAGAAATTTACTCAGCCTATTATCTACCAAGCATCACTGAAAAATTCTACATTTCTTGTGCTGGGAAAGGTGAGGACAACGACATGCTGCCTTCTATCTTTTTCCACTGATTTAGCTCAAAAGTGGCATGTTTAGAAACCTAATGTCTTAAACTACTTCAAAAATTCTTCAAAGATTATTTAGCAAACACATTTTAGAAACTTAGAGAGAACTTCTTAAATGTCACTTGGTTAGAACAGTTTCCAAATAGTTTCAGAACTTGGCATCACTTAACTCTTTTCTTCTTTAAATCATTTTTCTGGAAACATATGTAATACTTCTTACTCAAAGTATATGACAGCCAAGAAATTCAATTATTTCAAATCCATAAATCACAGGTTGTCAGTTAGTCATAGCAGAGGAAACCAATTCAGAAATTGCTTGGAAATGTAGATGCCTAGTAAAATTATACATAAGGATTCTTTTTTTACTCTTTTGGCCAGGAAAATTATTTACTGCATACAAGTCTTTTACCCAGAATGTATTTTCTAAGAAATATATTGTGAAAGTCAAACTCTAGATCTAAAAGAAGTTCTTTCAATATTTTAACAGTTGAATATTATCTATATCAACTGATTATAGGCAGATAGTCTCCATTTAATTGGAAATCTTTAAGAACTAAGATCCATCTTTACTCTCCTTCACATCAACTATGAACTATTGATTTCAAAGATTTTTTTAAATTAATATCCCAAGACTCTAATTCTTTGCCATACAACACGTTGTAAGCCCTACCCCAAAAGTTAAAAGGTACTGTGTTACTGAAAATTGCCAGAGATACTTTGGAACTTGGCTGAAGCTTCACAGAAAAAGCTAAAATCTTGTCTAATTTGCATCAAATCTGTATTTAATCACAAAGAATCTGGACTCATGACCTCTCAGGATATTGGTCCCCACCTTACTCAGACAACGGTGCCCCTCAAATGTCATTCCATGGTTTCCTGAGGGAAGGCTAGAAGAAGTGCCTTGGGCCCTCCAAGGTCACTGCCCAGAAATAAAAAAGCTACATATTTCTTTGCAGGTAAATGACCAAGCAACACTGTCCCTCATTATAAATCAGCCAAGCAAAGAGGTAACACTCAACCTTATCATATAAACATACTCCAAAGGCCCTATGCTGTCTAGATATCCACTGCTTTCATTATTATCCCCAAAGTCTTTTGAGATCTGAGCTTCTCTGTCTTTTCTGTCTTCTAATTGTTTTAATACTATACATCAATCTCTGAGAAATAAAATAAAGGATCTACGTTCTCTATAATAAAATAAATTGTTGGAGAGAATGTCAAGTTTTCAAGTGACGATAGAGTAAGCAGTGAGAATTTTAGCCTATTGCTCTCTATCAGCAAAAAGATGTCAGTGCAACAGGTAAAAGATAACTATTTATTAAGTGTTATTATAATGTACATTGTTTATAAATGTGGATATTCCTTTATCGTTTTAATATCATTTATTTAATATAAAATAAGGAAAAAGTGAGAAGATCAGTATTTCACCTAAAACTTGAAGTCATTTCTGACTGTAGCCATGAATCTTAAAGCCATTCAACCAAATAATGCAACTTGTATACACTTAGGTCCAAAAAATAAACCACAACCCCCTCCCATATGAACCACCCCCATTGACTTGTTCTGCTTCTTCTGATTTCAGATTTAATTTTCTGGTTCTGTGGTCTTGCCTTGATTTCGGTTTCTGGCCTCTGAACTTGAATCTGAGACTTTAAATCTCTTTGACCACAAGACCCACTCACTTCACGCATTCAGGATTGTTTGATAGGACTCCCAACTCCTATACCAGCCAGTGAAATCCAGCCTTGGTCACCAAGCCAGCAGCATGTAGTGACAGAAGCAGCTTTAACAAAGTTAGTTACCCAGCAAACGGGCATGTGCTCAAATTGGGTATAGGAATTCAAAGCAAGGATCCCAGATAGTTAAAGAGAAAACTTGAGCTCTCTCTATCCTGAATATAAAGAGGTTGGTAAATCGAGGAGATCCTTGGAGATAAGGAGGCAGCTGTCAGAATCTGGGCAAACATCATTTTTACCCCGGGCTTTATAAGGAGATTGGATCTGTAGCTATAGAGAAAACTAATTTTGTCATGAACAAAATTCTTCCTTTATATGTTAGATATGTTTACTTCTTGTAGTGTCTTTTTTTTTTTTAATATCTAGTTTAGTCTACTTGCCTACACAAAAGAACATCAAAGGAAGAGGTTTTATTCGAGCAAATCTAACACTGTCAGTGTCTCTCTAAAGTCAGTTATGGTACATGACAGCAGGAATGACAAGAAATGTCTAGGGAAAGTGAGACACAAAGGGATAGAGTTGCTTTCATTCGTCATTGGTCCTCCTCCCCTGGAACTACTCCTTTTAGTGTGAATCTTGGCTTTCCAGATTTCTATTTTGCTGACACATGTGACTTTCATGCAGTGTCTTCCCTGATAACGTTCTGCCTGCTGTTGCATTCTTTCATGACAGGAAAAACTCTGCTTTGCCGTTGGATAAAGGTGAATTCATTATTGAAATAATTTCCAAAGCACAGAAGTATTAAGAACACTCTGTGTTCTCTTACGAAGGAGCCTAGACTAGGATCTATTAAAATGCATTTTGTTTAATGACGTAAGAATAAATTATATAGCAAAATGCACCATGTCTAAAATTCATTTTTATCTACTTTCCACTCTCAAACTTTCCATACCACATTTTTTGGAATATATTTAATGTTAGGGACCTGCGAGTTCACACCCACACAGACTCTGCAGCCAGCAGGTGGTTTATTAAACTACAGCTTTAAAATAATATTCAAAAAATAAAAAAGGAAATGGTTTCCTATATTTGTTCTTCAGTAAGCCAAAGACAGATGGAAGTAAATGAGAATTTTCATAAGCACCCTTGAAAGCACCATGGTTAATTTTATTGGCCAGATTCCTTCGGTTTGAAAACTTTGAAAAGGGGGTGTTGAAATTCCATTGCAGTAAGGTATAATTGCGAAGGAAATAGGGCCTCAAAGAAACACTGACCCTAGTTTTCATCAAAGAACAGTAAATTATACAAAGATGGCATCGTGACCTCAGAAAATAGCCCAATGCCATTCTGACACCTTCTTTACCCCTTCCCAACTATCATTAATGCTCACAGCTACATGTGCACCTGCACATACAAAAATACGCACCAAATTAATTTTATTATTTAAGCCAATCCTTTTTAACTAAAATCTTTTATCCTGCAGGGCTATGTAGTTGCCATCCTGATTGATAGATGTCCAGAGAGGTACTTGCAATCTCAAGTGGAGCTAAAAAATTGGTATGATTTTTATCTAAATCCGTATTTTAAAGTTCAGGTTAAAAAAATACATATATATACATTTATATATATATTTATACATTTATATATATATACACACACACACACACACACATATATATATATACGTATATGTATGTACACATATACACACACATATTCTAACACATGCATTCTTAGGTAATATTTAGGACAGCTAAATAATGGCCAAGAGATAAAATCCAAGCATAAAAAAGCAGGGTGTTTCAACATTATTATGTCTGGTTACAGCAAAAATGAGAAATACAGAAATAATTACATATAGAGAGAGTGAATACAATGATTAACTTATGTGTTTTTTTGTTCTTATTATTACCCTCATAAGCACTAAATGTGATTTACAAGTAATCCATTTATTAAAACTGTAGAAACACTATATTTACACATTATAGACAAGAGAAAAGGTTGCCTCTAGACTAAAGAATAAACACTGCCAAGGGAATTAACCAGTAGTTTACGTGTTCTCTGAGAAATTCTGAGTTAATAAAGAAGAATTCAAATAGTAAGATCATGGAGGCAAAGTAGTGGTTAGGATAAAATTATCACATAAACAATTGCTGTATACCTTCTCTTATTTACAAATAAGAATGTAGCCTGAGCCATCTGTTGTTTATTGAAAATGGCTGTGCCTCTTATTTCAGCAACAGAAGACTTGCAGGAGGAGGATTTGGCTACGCCTAAGAGAGGATGGAATATACACATGTGCTAATAAAACAAATAAGAATAACACATATTTTATGGAAAATTGTTTTCATTCCTGAAGATTGTTCTATACTCCTTGGAAATAATCATATTTTCACTTACTTTTAATTTTTTCATTAGTTAAGTTCCAGTGCAAAATTTACTGTAATTTTATCCCTTTCAGTATAATCCAAAGGCGCCTATAAAGTGAAATCTTTCATTTGGTATGAGAAATGTGTGGAAATTAAGAAATGGCATTTGACCTTTCCGTGTCTATGTAAATTGTGTACTATTTATGTTCCTTATTTTGCAAAATTTACTATGTTGGAACACAGAACCATATGCAAGAAATAATCAACTACATTATTAATTATCAGTGCATTTACATCAGTTATGCCTTAATAAAAATGATCAACTCTGAGCCTGTCTCCTCTAAGTCACGTTTCTTTAGAGGCACAGGTTCTAAAACTTCAGTAAGTATTAAAAGCATCTGGAGGACGTGGTGAAACGGGTCTCTGGGCTCCATTCCTAGAGTTCTGATTCAGTAAGCTTGGAGCGGGGCCTGAGAATTTGCATTTCTGACCACTTCCCAGGTGATGATGCTGATGCTGTTAGCGCAGGAACCTGACTTTGAGGACCACTAAGAAAACATAGACTTACAAAAGAAGTTGGGTCTTAATTTATTGACAGACTCATTTGAATCATTTCATTTATATGTATTTGCAGCAACAGCATAGCTTACAAATATAAAATTTATTATATTCAATAAAATGTAATATAATGTGCTCTATTATTTTTATCTTCATCGTAAGCATGATATGCATCTATTAGTTATAGTTAATAAAAAAGAAAGAAGGGCTTTCAGAGTCAAAAATTCAGAGTATGTTAAGTCCCTTTTTGTAAGATTTTAGGTAAAAACAACTCGACAATAAATAGTTGCCTTGATTTTTGCCATTCCTACTGTACTTTGGGCTAAGGCAAAACTTTACACACTCAAAGCTCACGTTTGCCACCTGCTGACATATTTGTGAATTACAGGTGGGCTATATCAACCAAGAGCTGGTGGATAGATACTGTGTTCAGATTTTTGTTTTTTGTTTCTTTGTTTCCAAAACACATTAGGCAAATTTTAAACACATATTTTCCCTAGAAGCACTGCATTTCACAATTTTCTGAACTACTGAAAGGCAACGATGTTCTAAACTAAACACATTTATTTAAAAAAACTGGCTTGCATTGAATCTGTTTTTATTCCTACTGACAAATGAAATTGCATATTTGTATCTCAGTATACCTTGTTCACATCTAGAGTGAATTTTATCAATAAAACATTTTAAGAAGATACTATAATGAAATATTTAATTTGTTTTAAGCTGAATCCAATGTTTACATACATAGATGGCTTATAATGGCAGTACATGGAAGAGGATCTGAAATTAAACATGCTAATAACACCAAAACAAAAGAATCATTCCCAGAGGTGAGGCCAAGACATTCTCTAGTTTTTATTCATGCTCTTATCCAAATTTTCCTCTTAAGTCCAGGGCTCTACTTCGCTATTCATTCAAGAAGGTTGTATGCTCCTGCTCCAAGTTCAGCTTTACAGCCTTCATTAGGTCAATCAAGTATATTACAACTAAAGTGACAGTCATGGACTCTAAAAAGAATGTATTATTAAGCATTTAGTACAGGCCAGTCACTGTGCTTAGTTATTAAATTGTCATTATATCTTTAACTCTCACACCTTCTCCATATTATCGTACCTCTGCACTACAGATTATGAAGTTGAAATTTAAAGACTGGGCAAATTGTCCAAGGTGACGGTACCAAGAGTGACACTGAGACAACTTGACTCTAACACCTGGCTCCTATCAGCCATACCATATTGTCTGAATTCTTTTTTGCAAGACTGCTTGTGCTTACACGTCAGCCAAAAACGTTGCTTTTTGAATTCTTCCCAAGTCTGTTAAAAAGGTAGTATGTACCAGTTTGGTCTGATTCCCACTTCAATGTTTTTTAGGCAGAGGCTAAATGAAATAAAGTACCCATTTTCCTGACTCTTAGAATTTCTTCCTTTATCAGCTTTGGTCATGCATATAAGGAACATGACGATTTTTAGCAATTCTGAGCATGAGCTGTGGAATGAGTCTCCCCGGGTTAGATTTCTTGATTGATTAACAGCTATGTGTTCTTGGGCAAGCCACTAATTCACTCAAGAAATACGTGCTAGGCACTAGGCTTGTGGCTGTTAACAATACAGATAGTATTGCCAGCATCATGGGGCTGACATTTTCAAATCTTCCCTAGGACCTAGTCTCCTCATATGTAAATATACTTTATAAATGATGATAAATATATATAATAAATGTAATAAATGCATAAAGATTCTGTGTTGGTGATTTGTATAAAGTAGGTTTGTAATAAAGCTTAGCTATGATGATGATGATCATGATGGTGGTTGTGAGGTTGATGAAATGATCACTCATTTTACCAATTTAATAAAATTGACCCATAAGGGTGATGAAATCCTTCCTGTTAGTACTAGTATTTAATTACTCTTTATCCAGGGTGGGCATTTTTAGGAACTTCTCATGTACAACTGGTGTATGACAGAGTAGGCCCTGATGCTCTCTTAGGCAAAGGACATAGTACTTGAGATCAGAAGCGTTCCATGCATTGGATTGTAAATTCCAGAATCTAGGCAAGCGGTCGTGAGTGTGTGTGCACTTGTGCACTATCCTTTCTCCCTCAGAAACCTGCACGGCTGCCAGGAAGGCAAGCCCACTGTAACCTGCTGGAGGATGAGACACACGGAGCCACATCTGATCGCGGATGTACACGTGAGTCCAGCTGAGCCCAACCCAAATTTGTACCCACAGAATTCTGAGCTAATGTGGTTAATTAAAGCCACTAAATTTGGGGATGCTTTGTTAAGCAGCAAATGTCAACTGGTGTGATGGATGGCATTTTTACTTGGAATGCCTTTATATGAAACTTTTATGTAAACCTTTACACATAGTTCAAACTTTCTAATTTCATTTCTTCATTAAAGTCCACTCTAATAATTTCAGATTTTTTTTTTTTTTAATTTGCCTAATGTTGCACATCTAGTAAGTGGCAGAGCCAGGATTTAGTCTCAAACGATAAGAAGTTTACCACCCAGGATCTTCACCTTGCACTATATTAAACCATCTAAAAATAGAGGATTTCTTATAACAACCAAACTCTTCAAATTCTTCAACAGTAGGGATCCTTTCATTAATTGTTTCTGATTTTTTTTAATTATAAAACAACGCACTCATTAATATATGAAAATTCGAACAAGTAAAAAAAGCCACAAACGCACCCTCATGAGATAACTAATTTAATTACATGGTATTTATATATACAAATTCTTTTCTAATCATATAAGTGTGCATATATCCTATAATATTAAGAGCATACAGTACAAACTACTATATAGTTTATCACAGCAAACCACCAATTTTGGCACATTTACTTTGTTCCAGAGACTCTTTGCTGGTGAGGAACAAAAATGCACTAAAATAATATGACACGCATATGTGTGCAAGCGTGTTGGAGAAGGAGAGGCAACGGGAAAAAAAATACAGATTGTTGCAGGAACATTTTTCTCTGGGCTCAGGGGATATAGGGTCAAAGATTTTTATAACCTCTTCTCCTTGTTGAAAGGGAATTTTCTTAGAACATACTTGCTTTGGGTTTGACAAGCCTTTGCATGAGATAGGGACCACCAATGCCTGACTTCATATGGCACTTTAAAGAAAGTGTGGTCCAACCATAGATCCTTGATGAACTAAACATTGTGTATGTGTATGAGATGGGAGGTAGGAGGGGTCTCATTGTACTTCCATTTTCCTCTTTCCTGCGTGGTAGATGGAAAAAGTTTATTTGATAAAGTAGCTCCAAAATGGTGAATATTTACATGTAGGCTGAGTCAACTTTTCACTCCTCCAAATTAGGGAGAGTGTGGATAGTGACTAACAAGCAGGCCGGAATTTTAAAAACTAAAATGTCGAAAACAGTTTTCAAAATCAAACAGGCAAATTTCTAAATTGCTTATGAAAAACATAAAGGGTTACAAAATGACTCCATATTTAAAATTTGTAGAAAATCATTATTAGGATAATTAATTTCAGGTAAGTTTTGTTTTGACTGAATTGTCCTGATGTCTAGCTTATTTTTCTTGTTTGTTTACTGAATTGCTTTTGGAAAAACTATTTTTATTCAAATCATCCACAGGCAACCAAGATGCATCCTGACTGCAAGAAGGGTTTTTATTTAATTGGTTTGGAGTGCCTTCTAGGCATTGAGAGATGTTAAAACTCCTCAGGTGATTTTAATCTTTAGCCAAGGCTGAGATCACTGAACAAGGGGTCCTGCCCAGGGCCGTTGCAGGACTTTGCAACGAAATCAAAAAGGTTATTACATTTCCCATTATTAACTTAATATGTTTACCATTGGGTTTTGAGAGCAGTTTCATCCCATTATCATCTCATGCTGAATTTGAAGTCAAAGAATACTAAAGAAAATGCTTTTTACTTATCTGATTTGAACCTCCTATCATCTCTATAGTAGGCAAGGCAAGTATTATCCCTATTTTGCAAGTGGGAAAACAGTTTTCGAGAGAGGTTAGAGGCTTTTTTACCATACCTAGGGGAGTGGGGAGTGTTAGTACTCAGACCACTAATTGCTATACAATTCTCTTTGGCACTTATCCTTGTTACGCATTTATGTTTCTTTTAGATCCCATTTCCTCAGACCATGAGCTCTACTTTTTTCTTCCTCTTTCTTTTTCTATTTCCTTCATTTAAAATGTTTTTTTTTATTTTTTATTTTTTTGAGTCATACAGTGGGTTACAGTGGTGAACAAGGCAACAAAGTCCCTGACTTAGGGAGCTTGGAGTCTAGTGATGGATCTGTTAGACAAAAGGCAATTAATATAAATTAACATTAAAACAGTAGTTGATGGTGGTAGTTTACAAAACTAGGAGAACTAACTAATCCTTAAATTGAGGAAGAGGGGTAGGATGGTAGTAAACTGCAGAGGAAGAGAATGTAAAATCTAAGCTAAAATTTGATACATAAGTAGAATTTTCCCATGTGGGAGAAGCTATCACATTCCTGGGTATAAGGAACAGCGTAAGATTGCAGAGAAAGAGGGAGAGAGAGCGAGAGCTGATAGTGGATCAAGGAGCATGGGTGATGGATGGCTAGCAGATAACGTAAAGTGTGATGAATGAAACCACTGGGGGGCAGACCATAAAACGGCCCTGAAACTTAAGAGCCATATTAAGGAGCTTGTATTATGCTTAAGAAAATGTGGCACTTATGTGGGGACTTTAAAGGGCAAATCATGGTTATATTTGTGTTTCAGAGAAAATCTGGCGGCTCCAGCGTCCTCTTAACCATTAGGCCTTGAGAGGCAAGGACCGAGAGAACTGTCAGAAGAGAGTGATGTTTTGGCTTTGGCCCCACAGGTCTTGGGGCTGATTTGCTGTTTGGGGGTACAAGAGAGGCCCGAGTATGACAGCTGTACTGAGCCATTCGGAGAGCGGTGGTGGTACTATTTCACAGAGGAGAGACGACGGGCTGGAGAGATGATGGGTTCGTTTTCAGATGTGTTGCATTTGAGACATTTGCGCTGCTTTTTAGAATTGGGTTCCCTTTAGATTATATATTCCTTAAATATTTTTTTACATTTATGATCGTTAAGTCCAAGCTTGTAAAATCTACCAAACCAACTTACTCCTGGAAATGATCAGTGTGAATCCCTATTAAATCTACATACTAAATCCAATGACGGCGTTGGCGAACACATAGGTCCGCCTGGCTTTTCGAGGCTAAGAGGTGGTTGATCTTCGAGCATGCTCTCGAACCACAGGCTCCCAGCTCTTGGAGTTTTTGTTTAGACCCTGTTTCCTCACTTAGACCCGAAGCGGTTGCCCTCTGCTGGTCAGAATTGCGTAATGCAGCGCGAGGAAGAAATTTCCTAGGGGACGCGTAGTTGCCGGATGACGTATAAAGGGCGCGTCCGCAAATAGGCGGCTAGGATTGCGTCACTGGTGCGCGCAGCGGGAAACCGGACCAGCCGCATGGCTGCGGGTGGTTCGGGGGCTCCGCGGCCGAAGGCGGCCTCCGAGGGGCTGGTGGGGGGACCGTCGGGCGCCCTTCCTTGCCTGAAGCTGCCGACCTACGCTGCTGCTTGTGCACTGGTGAACAGCCCCTACTCCTGCCTGGTGGTGGGGCCGCACCGGAGGCACATCGCACTGTCTCCGCGCTACCTTAACAGGAAACGCACCGGTATCCGAGAACAACTCGATGCGGAGCTCCTGCGCTATTCCGAAAGGTACCTGTCTTAGCCTTTTCCTTCGCCGAGAGGGCAGCGGGTGGACGTGCTGATGGCGCAAGAGAAAAGGGGCGCATGGGAAAGGTTGTACCGGCCACCATTAGCTTAGCCCCGTGGCGTCCGGGAGTCGCTATCCGCTGCAAAAGGCCAATACTTCCCTGGTCAAGATTCGTCTAGGGTTTCTTTCATAGGTCGGACAGAAAACGTAAAGGTGACGTGAGTTGTGTCAAAGGAAGGGGTGGAGAAGCTCGCTCTAGAACCCGGGTGTAGGGGAAAGACTAGACCAGGAGTCTGGAGACCAGTTATGCCCAGTTCTTTATATTTTCTCATTCGACAGTCAAAGTCTGGAATGCGATGCTTAAGTAGATTCTCATTCTGATTGCACATAATGCATTAGTGCAAGTTTTATTTGTAAACCGTGAAGGATAGTTTCGTTATTGTTTTGGCCCTGGTGCTTTCCCTGGGTTCTCGTCGCTTAGACTTGATCAGGGATGAGAGGAGTATAATTAATTTTGTTTTGTTTTGCTTTTAAGAACAGACACTTTCTTTAGTCTGATTGGTCTGTCTATTGCTTTTGAGCGTGAAAAAACCTGGTGCATTTAAATTAAGATATTCGAGAACCTTGAAAACTTTCAGAACTACAAGGGTCAAGGGGAGGGGGCAGATCACCTTAATACTGCTCTGACTACTTTGGCTCAACGGCAACGGGGTTCTAAAATTAGGATAAGTAGATTTCCTAAAGATTTGTTGTTACCCTTAAGGAATTTTATGAGCCCTGTAAAATTGCAGGACTTTCATATGCCAGTTTTCTTGAGCAGAGTATCCAAAGCTTTCACCACTTTCTCAAGGGATCTTGAACCCTACACAAGTTAAGAATCCAGCAGAATGTACAGCTTCCTCCAAGCACCAACACACACTCTTGTGTCTGTTTTGTGTACTAGGGATTGGAGTATAAAAAAGAAAAACATACGATCTGTTCTTTAGGAACTTTAAGCCCTAGTAGAGGCATAAATATAAGCCAAATACAATAAAGTGTTAAAATTCATCAGATATCTAAATTATAATAAGAGAAGAAATGGTGAATTTGATCTTAGGACCTTTGAGGACAACTTAGTAGGAGGTTACTTTGAGATGGTGGCATTCCAGGCAAAAAGTGGCAGAAACAGTTGATGGATAGTAGATGCGAAATAGACTACTTTGACCAGAGAATTTTAAGTACTAAATAACCGATAAGGTTTATGTCAGAAGGAGGAGGAGAAGTGCAGTTGAAGAGGAGCGCAGTGAGTTAAAGACATGGAGCAGGCATGGAGGGTGGGGAACAACTGAGGATAGCCATTTTGCTCTCCCTTTCAGCCTTTACCAGTCCTCCCGCCCCCCCTTAAGTAGGGTTAGCACAGTACCTTCCAGTCTTGAGAGAGTAGTATGTATTCCTGATCTCTGTAACATAATCTAACTTTGCAGTTTAGTTTCTTAAACTGCAAATCTGATTTTGATTTGGTAAAATTAGATGATTATTTAAGGAAGGTGAAACTTTAGACAGGCGACCAGTTAAGAGATCGTTATTGTCTAAGAGAATGGCTTTGGGAGATTCAAGGATATACGAGGTGGTCATAAAATCTGGGAAGAAAGGCAACTGTTTGATGTATTTTACAACTTTCTGTAACCAATTAATGCCTTTACTTGACAGGCTAGAAGAAAGTCATCCAAAGCCTCTCCAGTAGGAGCCATTATACCAGAGAGGCTGAGAATGGATTGAATGATGATTTCTGTAACTGAATTGGACAGTGTGGCCACACAGAGCAGGTTGCACTCTGAACAGGGGTGTGGTAAAGATGCCCATTTATTCAGTGCAAATCAGGCACCACACATTAAACTATGCATTACTACTGAGGAACAAAACATCGAACGTAGCAGGAATTGTAATACCAATCAGCCATTTATCATGTGCTGTTTATCATTCCAGACTGGAGCCATCCTGTAGAGTCAGGAGGACTTGCTTCTCTGTTTTAGAAATGAGGAAAAGGGAGGAATTGAGAATGGCTCTCATATTAGTTACCTCAGCAGCATCCCCCATTTGACAAACTTACCACCATTTTTTCCCCTAGCGACAGAATTTTTTTAAAGATATCCCATTTCAATTTTGAAAAGTCTACTTAGAGAAAGTTAGTAATTTTCTAAAATCACATTATATAACTTCTAAGTTATATCTTTGAGAAGCCATCAAGAAAAAGAACTTTTTTCTCTTGTATATGACAGCTCTTGAATTATTTGCACATACGTTTTCTCCCACTAGTTCTAGAGAAGTTTTAAATGTGCAATCTAAGCATCCCTTATACTTGATTTAATTGTTCTCTAAATATTTTAAGTGTGGCTACCACCCTGACTTGAAACCTACTTAGGATGGTTTCATAAAAACAAAAGTAGAAGAGGAAAAGATACATAGTGTTGAGGTGTTTTTGTCTTTGTATATCTGATGACTTACTAAGTTTCATGCTGTGAGTCACTTTCTCGAAGGTCCGATGGATTAACACATAACCTTTTGGGCTTAGGCTCTATGTTCACCTTCCCTAGTCAGTTCTAAACCCTGCAGAACCCAATCCTGTTATAATAGTTTGCAGTACTACCTTTACTGTCACGAAACTACTCTTTACTGTGCTGAAATGAAACTTAAAAGATAATAGAACCTACCTACACAATTGCAAAAAAAAAAAATCTGTAAAATGCTCTAATACAGTAAAGTAAAATGCTCAAGTATGACTTCCTGGGAAGACTGAAGTAGTTAGATGCCTCCAGCACCTATTCCTGGAATCATTGTGAATGTGTCAGTTACAAATATGGTTTGATGGAGGGGTTTTGAGTTGACACCTCAGATAACAGTGTCTCCAATGGTGAAATGCTTTTCTGAATTAATGGATAATTCTTGGTAAAGTTCCAAACAAAACAAACTGTCCTTGAGTTCACATAGTAGCTATATTCCTGGAAATTTTAATGCATATTAAAAATGACTTTATGTTAATATCTTGTCTTTTTTTAAGTTAGATTCTATGCTCAGCTATTTATAAATCAGTTTGTCCCTCATTCAGAAGTGGTGTAGAGCTAGGGACATTTCTTCACTGTATAGGACTGTCCCGCACATGGCAGAATGCCTCCCATCTCTGGACTTTGCCAGTGATTGTGACAGCCTTGGTTAGTACCCACAAATGCCACCTAGGTAACAGCAGTATCTGCCTCCCACTAACCCTCCTACCACACACACACACGCACACACTTGAGACTCTTTAAAATAGTTGGTTAGGGGAAACAAAGTCTTAGTTTTGTTTTTCAGTCTAACATGGCATTATGTTACCCTACCTCCCTTCTTCTTGCTCTCTAACTTCGTGTTTTCTGTGCCCCTTTATTCGCCTTAGTGATGGTATAGTTCCTGCTTAGGAAAGCCACATGCAGAAATTAACAAGTCAAGAGAGTGCTTTCCAGAGCAAGTCTCTGAGTTTATGGATTTTCTAATTTAGCAGTCATTTAAGTTCCTTTCCATTGGCTGCGTTACTTAAACAACCGCCATTAGGGATAAATTCTTTCTCTTGTTCTGTGTGAATTTTTCTAGAAATTTAATGGAGTTCAACAAAAATGTTCTCTGCTCTCAAAGGCCTTAGCATCCTGTGTGGAATCCAAACATATATACAGATAGATTCAATAAAATGAGATTAAGAACTGTGATCGGGCCCTGCATGGAGTCCTGTAGGAAGAGAGGAGGGGTAACTGCCTTCAGCCTTGCCTGAGGGAGTCAGAGAAGTTTTCTGGAACAAGTAGTGAACAAGGTGTGGTAATGAAGCCACTACGTCTGCCTTCCTAGTAATTATAATTTTAAGAACTTGGAAATAAACAGTTTGCAATAATAGTTGTCCCCTAATCCTGTGTTGGATTAGGGGACAACTGTGTAGACCAATGTGTCAGAGACAGTTCTCCATAAATGATATAATTGTATTAACATTTTCGTTTACTAGCAACAGTTGCAGTTTGGGATTTTTCTCTATTAAGTCATGGCTTTAATATTCAAGGGCTTCAGCTTTAACCCTAATACTTCTCTCGCTGTATGCCTTCTAGTACAGAACATTTTTTCTTGCCAAGTCTTCTTTTTTCTTCCCATTCTAGCATGACTAGAGTCCAAATGAGTTGCAAATAGGGAATAAGGGTCAGCTTTTTTGCTCATGTGTAATTAGACATTTCTGGGTACCTATCTTAATCATTTTTAACTTAGCCAATATATGGGAACCCGTTAGTGAAATTGGACTACTGAACTTATTACAGACTAATCATATGCTGTAGTGCTTCTGGCATGGGTGGTTATATTTAAGACATGTATACTTTTTAGACTTAGAATATCTAATCACTATGAAAATGCCTAGTTTAAAGGAGGATAAAAGATACCATTTTTTTTCTTTTTTATTTTTAAACAGCCTATTAGGTGTCCCTGTTGCATATGATAACATCAAAGTAGTGGGTGAACTGGGAGATATTTATGATGACCAAGGCTACATTCATCTTAACATTGAAGCAGATTTTGTTATTTTCTGCCCTGAACCAGGGCAAAAGCTTATGGTATGTATATCTCTTTTTTCCCTAGCTTTCTTTGTATTATGTAATTTGGAAAATTTTAAGATACTGTACAGCTTGGGACTCAAATGGGTTGTTATTGTGGGTAACTAAAAATTATTTTAAAAGAAAAATTAATTTCCATCAGTTCAACCTAAGTAAGTTTTAAAACTCTATCCTCCTAAAACTCAGATGTACAGTGTATGTGTACATCCAATTCTTTTCTTTGTTTAGCACCAGAATGAGCTTAAGTTGTAAAATATCAGTTTTTATTATTTTATAATTTCTCAATTATACAAAAATACAGTTTCTTTATGAAAGAGCCAGACTTTTATAGCAGTAAATAAAAAAGGAGATGCAAATTCAAATGGTTGTGGGACCAGGAAGGATAATGAAAATGAATCAAGGATGGGGGGTCAGGGTACTCAGACTATGCTATGAGAATAAAGGCCCTGTGGTGAAGGTCTTTTGGCTTTTCAAGAGAAGCTCAAAATACAGAAATTGATGTGAAATCTGTATCTTTGTCACTTGCCCCTCTCTCTCACCAGGAGTTCTCTGTAAGTCTGTGTTCATTTGTGTGTGTGTGTGTGTGTGTCTGTATACATATTCATATGTATATAGAGATTTTTTCTGTAACTGAAAATTTTTATAGGAATTACTTAAATAATAACTATTGACTAACTCTTGATACTGTCAATAGAAATATTGGTCAGATTTTACTATGACAAAATCTATAAGGCATTTCTAATTAAAAAATTTTTTTCCAATTATCAATTAAACCAGTAGATATAGCATCCTTGGCCTGCCAAAATAGGATCCTACAACCAGCCTTCATAATGTTAAAGTTGGCAGTAGATCTGCACTTTAAAATTCCAGTTCTTAAATACATTTGACCAGTCCATTTTCCCCCATTTTTATTTTTAATAATGAGATAAAATTTACATACAATAAAATACTTAGATCATAATGTGCACTTCAGTGAATTTTGACAAGGTCAGTCTGTCTCCTTAGAGGTTACCCTCATTCCTTTTCCTGGTCAAACCTCACTCTATCCTAGACACAACCACTGTTCTGATTTTGTTTATCATAAATTAGTTTTGTTTGTTCTGTAATTCCATATGAATGGAATTTTTCATTATACACTCTAAAATCTGCCCTCTTTTGCTCAGCATGTTTTTGAGTTTTATCCATGCTGTTGCATGTATTGGTTAGCTCCTTTTTATTGCTCATGATATCCAGTTATTTGAATATATCACAGTTTATCTGAGTTCAGTGATGGATTTTGGTTTAACAGTCTGGAGCTATTATAAATAAAGCTGTTGTACATTTTTATTTCTCCTAGGTAAAAAACTAGAAGCAGTATTGCTAAGTACCGGGGTAGATGTGTGTTTAACTGTACAAAAAACAGGCTAACTTCCCATTTAGCACTTGCAGGTGCTTTGCATTTTTGTAATCATTTGATGTCATCAGTCTTTTAATTTTATTGGTGGGCATATAATAGCTACTCATTATGGGTTTTTTTTTTTGATACTTCCTCATGAGCTCCTTTTCATATGTTTTAATAAGAAGGGCCTGCTCAAGTATATTGCCCATTTAATTGGGTTTTTGTATTGTCATTATTGAGGTGTAATAGTTCTTTCATAGTCTTAATACAAATCCTTTTTAGATAAATGTATTGTAAATATTTTCTCCCGGTCTGTGACTTTTCTTTTAACTTTTAATGGTATCATTTGATGAACTGAAGCTTTTAATTTTGATGAGGTCCTATTTACCATATTATACTTTTATGGTTATTGCTTCCTGGATCCTATCTAAGAAACTCACCTACCCCCTAGGTTGTAAAGGTATTCTGCTATAAGCTTCTCGAATTTTTGTAGTTTTAGCTTTTCTATTTAGGTCTGTGATCAAGCTGAAATTTTTTGTGCATAATGTGAGGTAAGCCCTTTAGATCCATTAGCTAATGTCCATTAGCTGCTATTGTCATTAGCTGTTCAGGTGTTCAGACCCATATGTTTGAAAAGACTTTCCTTTCCCCATTGAACATTTTTTAAAAATTGATAGGCTTTATTTTTTACAGCAGTTTTAGATTTATAGAAAAATCGAATGGAAAGTAGAGTGTTTTCATATACCTTTCGTCACTGCCTTCCCAACACACCACAAACACATGTTGTTTCTCCTATTATTGAAACCATCTTGTGTTAGTGTGGTCCATTTGTTTTACTTGTCGAGCCAGTATCGATACATTATTATTAAGTAAATTCTATAGTTTACCGTTAGAGTTAACTCTTTTCATTGTACATTCTTTGGGTTTTGACAAATGTATAAATATCATGTATTCACAATTACAGTATCCTGTAGAATGCTTGCTCATTGCCCTAAAAATCCTCTGTGCTCCACGTATTCATCCCTCCCTACATCCCCTTGAAACCCTGGCACTAAGGATCTTTTTACTGTCTCCATAGTTTTGCCTTTGTCAGAACGTCATATAGTTGGAATCATCTGGTATACAGCTTTTTCTTCACATTGTCCCTCTTTCACTTACCAGTGTGCATTTAAGATTCCTCCATGACTTTTCATTGGTTGATAGCTCATTTCTTTTTATTGCTGAATAATATTCCATTATATAGATGTATCATATTTTGTCCATACCATCCAGAAGGTACATCATAGACCCCAGTCTCCTGATAATGACAGACAAGAAAGTTTTATTCGTCATATGCATAAGGAGTTGCTGACATTAAACAGCATTGTAAACATGTTATAATATTTATAGTTCTAAAATTCAAAATATGTGATTTTTAAAAAATATTTCAGGTTTTTATATACCTTATTTATGTTGATTCCTAAGGGAAGAATAGAATACTGAGTTTTTTGTAAATTTTCATTTTACACTTAAAATTATATAGCACATACTTTTAGTTTTAAAGCTTCTAATAATGTTTTTGTGATTTAGTCACAATAGCCCTGCTCAAGATTTACATATGAAGAGTAAGCTGTCTTCTAATAGGACTGCTTACATCATGCTATACTTAATCGTGAAAGAATGCTCTGAAAGCTTTGAAATTCAGACTGTTTATAAAACTACAATGTGGATCCTAGTTATTAAAAGCATATGCTTCCTGCCTTGAGGTCTTTTCACATGTAGGTCATATCAAAGAGTAATTCCTGCTTGGTTTCAATATAGTTTTAGACTAATCTACTGCCCATGGAATTTTGCAGTGGAAGCTAAGGTGAGTTTTTTGGGAAGTGGAGGGGAGGGTAATTGTTCATCCAGTTAGGTGATTGAAATGCAATTACTTATTTAATAAAGTTTGAACTTTCTAAAAGTTCTAAAGTGTTCTAAAATGATGTTTTAGTATAACACGTGGTAAGTTTCAATTGAGGTAAACTTTTTCCATATCAAATTATACCATTGTTTTGATGTTTTCTCTTTGAAGGTCTATTTGAAGCTTACAAAGTTTGATTCACCTTTTAACTCTTTGGATCTCTTCCTGATGTTATATTCTTTTCTTCCTCTCAGGGTACAGTTAATAAAGTGTCTTCTAGCCACATTGGCTGTTTAGTACATGGGTGTTTCAATGCCTCCATCCCTAAACCTGAACAGATGCCAGCTGAGCAGTGGCAGACCCTGGAGATAAACGTGGGCGATGAACTAGAGTTTGAAGTATTTCGTTTAGACTCAGATTCTGCTGGAGTATTCTGCATTCGGGGAAAACTAAATACCACTAGGTCAGTTCCTAATCACATTTCTATTATTTTGATACTTAATCATTTCTATTTGATTCTGAATTTAGATAACATAATCTCCTCTTTGAAAAAATTAGTTTTGTTTATTTAATGTTCATACTTTCAAACCATAAAGTCAGTGTTAGTAGGAATCTTAAGTGCTATGACAATGCATTAAGTATTCTAAAGATCTACATCTGGCTAACTGGTTTGTATTTTAATAACTCAATTTTGCTGAGTATTTTCTGGTTTGTTATTAATGTTTTAAATGGTTGATCCCTAAGCTTGAAACTACTAAAAATTTAATTATATTGCATAACCTTTAGCCTGCTTTTATTTTTACACAGTTGAAACATAAAATATTTTTTTGATTATTATTATGCCAGGTAGATAATTTAATTTGTGTTTTTCTGTATTGAAATTCTTATAAGAATTACTCTGCTCTTGAGCTTAGTTCCATAGGAACCAACTGTAATGGGGGTAATTAAAATAAAACTGTTGGAATACTGCTGGTGTTAATTCTTATAGATTCTGCCTTGATAAGTAGCGAGTAGGGGTTAAAGTTCTAGAGTACCTGTCTAATAGAACTTTCTGTGATGATGGAAATTGTATTTTGTGTAATTCAGTAGCTTTGCTATTGAGCACTTGAAATGTAACTAGTGTGACCAAGGAACTGAATTTTTAAAGTTATCTCATTGAGGTTATTTAAATATAAATAGTTAATATGTGACGTGCTATTGTATAGGATTGTACAGTTCTAGAAGGAGGGCTATTTCATTGATCCTTGTTTTTATTTTAGTGATATAAAATAATTCACAGCCATTAAGTAATACTGCTTCAGCATAGGTTAAGAATAACAGTGAACTATTCTTCGAAACAAGGATTGAGGTAGTAGACAGGAAATCCCATTTGATCACTACCAGAAGTATATTTTCTCTCTATCATATATGTCAGTGGTTTGGCTAATAAACCTGGGTATTGTGATGTTTAATGTTCAGCATCCAAAATTTCTGAACAAAACCAAAATTTAGAAGCCATATCTTGGTAACCTTTTTCTGTGTGAAAACAGTTTGGGAGGAAAACTTTGGAAACAGTAATTTTAACATTTCCAAGACATTTCAATGGGCTGAGGGATATTAGGAAAGAATATTTGAAATTTATGCCATAGTTACATATCTTGTGCTGCTGTCGTTTTTTAGAAACATCTTTGCATGTCGAGATATTCTTGATCTCATTTTGTTCTTTCATTTGCGCTTATCGCTCTGTACATTCTTTAAACTTAATTTATAGTTTACAAACCAAGTGCTCTGCAGTTTCTGAAGAGGTAACAGAAATTGGCACTGAAGAAGATGTTGAAAAACCTCCAAAGAAGAAAAAGAAAAAGAAGAAAGACGCAGAGCCATATGAAGTGGAAAGCGGTACCACAGAGCTAACAGATTTTGCAGATGTCACCATGAAGGAAGAGACAGACCTGCAGGTTAATAATGATATGAATGGCCTGTGGGAGGAAGAGCCAAAGAAGAAGAAGAAGAAGAAGAAGAAGCAGCAGCAGGAAGATCAGGGCCAGGACCCTGTTTTCCAAGGCAGTGACTCCAGTGGTTACCAAAGTGACCATAAAAAGAAGAAAAAGAAAAGAAAGCACAGTGAGGAGACTGAATTTACCCCACTTTTGGAACAGTCACCTAAAAAGAAAAGGAAAAAGTAATTTTCCTTAGTGTAGTGTAAATATGATGTAGTTTTTAAAAGATTGGTTTATTCACAGTAAACGAATACATGTTTGAATGATACAAAGTGCTTGTGTATTCTAGTAGTTTTCAAAACAAGAAACACTTGTTTAGGAGTTGAGTTTTTGGTACTAAAATTACAGAACTGATCATTAATTTAGGAAATGCCAGTATTATTAAAGTGCCATTTTATTGTATGCAGAATGAAAAGATAAGAGCTGCTCTGACTTCCAAATCTTGGATTCTTCCAGTTTTTACATTCTAAATAAAATTATTTCTATCATCTCAAGACTAGCAAAAGGATTTTATAATGCAGTGTTATATTACTAAAGAATGAATTTGAGCTTGGGCTTTCGGTTTGTTGCTTTTGAAAAAAATAAGTTTCACCTTTTTTGTGAAATTAACAGGCCATTTTGTTTCACTTTTTTTCTTTTCTTTTTTTTTTTTTAATTCAAGGCATTTACCAGTTTCAGATTCTCCTTTATCATGGCTACTACAGTATTTTTGTTATTTAATTTAGACTGGTTTGCAAAGGAGCTTCTGAAGTTCCCAGACCTCTTAAGAACTATGTCACCACTGACTGTGTGTTAGGAAACAATATTCACCATTCTTTCTTTCCAGGTGTATGTGTAGTGTTGTTGTTTTTTTTTTTTTTTTTTTCCTCTAAGTTTAAGAGGTCATTGGAGAGGGCCTTTGTCTTGTACTTGTTCATTTGTACCTCAACAGTTCTGCTTTCTTGCTGTGTGTTGGAGGAAGAGGATCTGATGAAGACAGGATAAATGTGATTCTGATTAGTGGGGAATTTCTCAATTTTTAATAATTCGGTTAGGCTACTAGAAATTGTTCTGAAGAGAAAACTGCTCTTCACTGCTTTCCCTGAGAAAATGTGGAATACGTCTTAACTGTTGGAAAACTGAGTAATGAAATGATGAGCTGGTTCAGGCTGATAATACACAGCAGTATTCACTCATTTACCAGATATTTGACCATCTGCTGTGTGTAACACATTCTACTAAGGTCCAGGGATATAACGGCAAGGAAAGTAGATGTAGTTCTTTCCCTCGTGGAATGTCAGGAGGAGAAACATGCGCGCGCGCACATAGACACACTCTATAAGTAAGAACATACAGAAAACTAGTAATTGTGGTAAGTACTACAAGGAAAAAGATTATCCACTTACTGTTAATTGTGTTAGTAACTATAAATGGATGAATCTGTAAATTGGTCTCCACATGGCAGCCATTTTTGTTGCCATTTATGTAATTTCATAAATAGTATTGGTCTCTTATTGTTTAATTTTTGTTAATGTATGAATTCTGCTAGTAGTATATCTCGATCTGACTATAATGATAGAATGTAGAGTTTGCAATGTTTATCAGCAAGTAGACTTGCCAGGCAGTGGAAAGGTGCAGGCCAGTGTCTTTCCATGTAATTTAGTCTCAATGTGCGTATTGAGCCTTTGAAATGTCCAAAATGAGATGTGGCGTCAGTATAAAATACACACTGGATTTTGAAGGTGTACAAAGAAGGAATGTAAAATAACTCAATTTTGTATATTGGTGAATTTATATTTTTTGTATAGTGGATTAAATAAAATGTTAAAATTCAGCTTTTTCCAGTTTTGTTTTTTACTAAAAGATTAAAAATTGTATATGAGGCTCACATTTTTCTTTTAAATGCTTCCTTATGAATTTTTAATTTGAATACATAATTATAATCATGTCTGACTTAATATAGGAAATTAATTTTTAGTGAAATAATTCACCCTTCATAAATACCAGAGAAGCTGTCAAATTTATGCTATTCATGAAAAAATACACTGTGCTTAGTAAAATAAGCAAATTCCCACATATTGTTTGTATCTTTTCAGTTGGTGTTTCTATCAATCATGATTTATTTTAAAATAATTTTCATCTGAAGAAAAAGCATGCTGAACTTGAAACCAGATTTATTTATGCTTTTTCATAGTGTGAGTAGCTTTGAAAAAGCAGATCTAATCATTTGCCTTCCCTAGACTACAGTGACCTTTTGTTTTTTATCTGATACAAAACCTCTGATAATATCCTCCATATACTCTTCAAAACATTTGTCACATGCTATACTAACTTAGTTTTATCTTCTCTCAGAATTTGCTCATTAAAATCCTCCAGCAGAGACTAACTGCTTACCCCCCAACTTTGCAAGGCACCTCAGTCATTTGAAGTAAATGACAACTGGTTACCACTCTCAAAGCACTTATAATTTTGTTTGTGAGATATACAACAAAGTGTAAGTAAGTTCAAAAGGCGTGAATTAAGTGTGGAAACGGTCATGAATAATCCCTTTTTTGCAGGTTGAGGCAAAGGGTAATGTTTGAGCTGGTTGCTGGATGAGCAGTATTTTGACACTTAGAGAAGGGACGATGTGGCCTTCTGGGGCAGAACCTGAGAAATACCTAATGGAGAAAACCGTTTCAGACACTATCTTATACATAAAGTTTTTCAGACTAAAGTGGGCTAAAAGTGCATGCTTCATAATCATAATATATGTTTTTATTAGATTTTTTAATTTTTACTCGTAGCACAGTATTATTGTTTCAAACTGTTTGCCTCTTTATAAAACATTTGTCTTGACTAATACGTCCTAAGTTTCCTGAGGGCTGGGATTATGCTTTATATCTATTTAGCCGGGGACCCTTTGTGCAGTGAAAGCATCAAGATACTTTTAAATTGATAAAAGGAAGAGCACAGTTTCAAATGGTATCACTTCGCCTCAGATGTGATATTCTTAACCTTTTCACACGTATTTCAGTAAATGCATTGTGACGTGGTTTTCAAGTATTTTTATCCCATCAGTGTGGCAGTGAGAACTTAGATGGAAACTTCCAAATGGTCAAAATTGAATCTCTTACTTGCTTTATACATTTACCTCAAGGATCATCTTTGGACATTTTTCTTCTAAAAAGAAGGTATTTTGCATTACAAAGTTAATATGTATTCATTTTTTAAAAAAGTTCAAAAAGTATCTCCCTACCCTCCAAGTCATTGCTCCCAGCCCTCCCTGCTGGGACATATCCATGTGACAATTCCACACCCCAGAAATAATGACTACTGTCAATTTCATGTATAGTTTGAGTTGTTTTTAAATGGATTTTAAAGTAAACTACTCATATTCTTTGGACCTTTCACTCCACAGACTACTTTTCATATGTATAGAGGTGTTGTATTGTCTGCTGAATTTTAATGTATAGATAATTTATTTCATTTCCTAATGGTAGATATTTAGCTTTTTATATTTTCCCCCTTAAACATTGAGCATACATGTACAGACATTCTTATTTGAGTGATAAAATGTCCTAGAAGTGGAACTGCTATATAAGAGAATAATTTTACTTTTTATTATAGATTGTCAGATTGTCTTCCAGGAAAGTTGCACCTATTTACAATCTTATCAGCAATGTGTGGTTGGCAAGCTTGCCAACATAGTGGTTACCAGTCATTTAAATTTTTGACAGTCCGATAGGTGAAAATGTTATATTGTGTAATTTACTTTTTTTTGGGGGGGCGGGTATTAGTGAGCCTGAACTACTTCTTTGTTTATTGTCTGCATTTGTTTTCTTGAGAATTTCTATTCATGTCCTTTGATCATTCTTGTGGGATGTTTTTCCAATTATTGCTTTTTTATTTTAAAAGAACTCTCTACATATTAAGGATGATGTTTTTTTTCTATTTGTGTTCAAATAATTTTATAATTTGTCATTTATATTTTAGCTTCACTGTTTGCTGCTCAGGTGTTTATTTTTATGTAATCAATGATCTCTTTAGTTAGAGTTTTATCTCAATGTTTTTATTCCATCCCGAGATTATAAGTTACTTATATTTTCTTATAGTACTTTTATCATTTTAATTTTATACATTTAAAATTTTAATCCATCTAGACTTGGTATATGGTTAGATGCAGGAATATACTTTCTCCCCAAATTGATGTTCCTATGTCCCCAAAGTATTAATCCATATTTTCTCTATAGATTTGAAGACCTATTTTAGCTTATGCTACATTCCACATTCTAAAAATGGTCCTATTTCTCTTCTGATGGAATTAATGTATTCTAGTACAGGACCACACTGCTTATTACCATAATGTGGTAGGCAGAATTCTTAGAAGGCCCCTGAGATTTCCTACCCTGATCCTCATAACTGAAGATGATGAATTTTCCTCCATGATATATTATTTATAGTATAATTATGACTATAATTATATGGTACAGTTGGATTTAAGAAAGAGAAATGATCTCAGTAACCCTAACCTTAATCACATGAACCCTTTAAAATCTGAGAGTTCTCCAGAAGATTTGAAGCATGAGAAGGATTTGACTGGTGGGAAAGTTTCCGTTACTGAAGATGGAGGAGTGATGTATCAGAAGTCTGAGTGGCTGAGACCTACCCCAGGCCAATAGCCAGCAGGAAAAGCGGGACCTCAGTCCCACATCTATAAGGAACTGAATTCTGACAATGATTTTTGAAGCAGATTTTCCCCTAGGTCCTCTAGATAAGAATTCAGCCAGCTAACACCGTGATTGCAGTCTTGAGCAGAGGACCTATTCACACCTGCCTGACTTATGACCGACAGAACTGTAAACTAAATGGATGTTTGAAGCTGCTAAGTTTGTGGTAATTTGTTAAATAGCCATAGAAAACTCATCCATAGTTTTATGGTAAATTTTGATATCTGGCTAAACTATTTATTATGCACTTTCAGAATTATACTGGCTCATCTCTTATGCATAGTCTTCTGGATATACTTAAACATCAATTTTGTCATGACAAAAAAAAATTGGGGGGATTTTGATGGGATTGCTCTAAACAGATATAATTGAGGGACAGCTGAATTCTGTACCATACTTAGTTTTTGTAGCCAATAAACAAACATGTTAGGTCCTCGTTTATTCAAGTCTGTTAACATCCTTTAGGGGCACTAAATTTTTCTCTATTACGGGCTTTTATGTGTCTTGTTTATTTCCAGGAATTTTATAGTTTTCTTGCTTTTCTAATGGGATTTTTAAAAAGTTACATTTCCTAGCTAGCATTGATGATGTAAGAAAGTAATCGATTTTTTAAAAAAATTTTGTTTAACTTGGTATGCAATATTACACTGGTTATATTAGTTTTAGGTGTACCATATAGTGATTTGACATTTCTACACCTCACAATGTGATCACCCCACAAATTCTAGTCATCATCTGTCACCTTGCAAACCTATCGCAGCATTTTATATACTAACCTTCTATGTGACCAGATTTACCAAAATTTTGTCTTTTTTATTGGCCTCAAATCACTAGTTTTGTTTATCAGGTTTGCTAATTTGTGTTTTGTTCCTTAATTCCTACTGTTTACTAAATACTACATTTTGGTTTACTTTTTCTCCTTGGCTTTTTAAAAAAATTTATTATAGTGACATTGATTAACAAAATCCAGTAAGGTTCAAGTGTACAATTCAACAGTAAGTCATACATACATTGCATTGTGTGCTCACTGCCCATAGTTAGATTTCTTTCTGTCACCACATATTTGACCCCTTTTACCTCATTTACCTTCCCCTTCCCCTCACCCTCTGGTAACTGCTAGTCTTGTCCATGTCCATGAGTCTCTGTTTGTTTGTTGCTTTCAGATTTCTATTCCACATATAAGTGATATGTGGTTTTCAACTTTTTCTGTCTGGCTTATTTCACTTAGCATGATTACCTCAAGATCCATCCATGTTGTTGCAAATGGCAGTATTCCATTTCTTATAGCTGAGTAATATTCCATTGTATATATGTACCACTTTATCCAATCATCTATTTGGATATTCGGTTGCTTCCTGGCTGCCATGAGTAATGCTACTATGAACATTGGTGTGCATATCTTTTCAGATAAATGTTTTCAAGTCTTTGGGGTAAATACCCAATAGGGGAATCTCCTTGGCTTCTTAAATTAAATTCTTAGTTTCCATTTAATTTCTCTCATTTATTATTGGAAGCATTTGACCCTAAAATCTTTCCCTGAATTCCATCTTTGTGTATCGTGGAGAATTCATATGTAGTGTTTGCCTTGTTTCTAATGTCTGGATATCTCTGAATTCTTTGATCCAAGTTTTATTTGAAAGGATACTCTTAAAATTTCTAAGAAGTTCTATTGTTGTTATTATCGATGTCTATTGCTATCTTTTAGTTGTTAATTTTCTATCTGTTTTCTGCATTATGATCTTCAAAGTTATGTTCTGATTTCTGCTTTGGGAAATAGAGGTTTTCTTTGGGGCCCAGTTCATAGTCAGTTTTTATAAACATTCTTTAGGCACTTTAAAAGAATTATATATTTTTTAAATACAAATCACTGTTTTAAAAATAGTTTTAATATACTTTACAGTGAAAAGAAAATCGAAAAATAATGGATAACTCTGCACATGATCTGATTTTTGGCATTTCTCCTGGGTAATTCATGGAAAATTTAATAAATGCTCAACTCAGTATGTTATTGACTCTCCTTACTAAAAACAAAGATGTTCAGATATTTGGTCTAACTTGTCTTCTCAAACCTCTGCCTTGCCAGCAGTAAATAACTGCATGGTATTGTTCTACTTCTTACAAATAAATATTTAGCACACTGGATCACCTTAAAGTCCAGTTGCCCTTCTCAGACATTAGACTGATAAACCTGTTCCCACTTATTTACATTAATTTGAAAATCTGTCCTGAATTTATTTAAAAATTTTTAGTAAGGCAAAAATTTAGTAATTTATAAAATTGGAATAATTAAGAATAGAAGCAAACACGAGTCTGCAACCCGGATTTCAATAGCAAATAAGCTGCGTTTGACTAGTCGTAATTAGTTCCACATTTATTGGACATAATTAGAAAATACTCTTGTAGTTATTGACTGAAAGAAAAACCAGGACAAATGAAATACCTTGCCAATTCTTGTCTTAGTAAAAAGTTGAAGAGGACCATAATTTAGAATTTAAAGATAGAATATATTAGTAAATAAAATGACCTAGAAATTTATGAGATTATGAGCAAAAAATGAAAGAAATCTAAACATAGTGTGTCTGATAAATGAAAAGTTCCCACCATATTTTCTTAGTCTAATATCTTTCAGTTTTGTCTAAAGGAAGGTCACATCACCAGTTAAAGAAGATTCATATAGGCATCAAAAAACATTTTGTGTAAGTGCGAGTATTCATGCATATGTGCAAGGGAGCCTGAAAGAATACTAAACTTCCAAAATGAATGATTATATAAAAATATTTCCGTGCCTAGTGTTCTAAGATATTCATACCCAAATCTGTATTCAGTACTTTTAAACTACATGTTAAATGACAATGGTTTAACCCCATTGGGGTGAAGTAAAGCATACTTGACAATGTTCCTGATTCTTATAATTTGTTACTTTGAACAGTTTTATTTAACTTCTAAGGGCATGTAAAACAAGAATATTGAAATGACCTAAAGGGTCCTTTCAGTTATATAAAACTCCAAATGTCATTGATACTGCTGTCTATTATAAATTGTATATTATATTTTGGAATCTTACTTGCATTTATTAAGAACTGTGCAGAGTCTGAGATTTTAACCTACTTGCAAGCTAACAAATTAGTTTGCCGTAAATCATGGATCCTGGCATAAGACATGAAACTCCTAGGTCAGAGACACAGGACTTTTATTACTCGGGGTACATTGAGATGCATGAGCTTCTTTGTGTCAGTTTCCCTTGAACCATAAGTCCCATGGAGACAGGGCTGAGGGCCTAAAGTAGATTCTGTATGAAGTAAGCTTGTGTCACCACTAAGAAACCCTATGTTTAGGCACTAATCATTTATAGTGGCTACAAGCAAACCAACCAACCGCCCCAGAGGGAGACATTATCTTTATTATACTGGACAGTAAACCTGGCTCTGCTATGGAGGGTGACACTTTATTTTCCAAGGCGTTAGCTATATAAACATCAAAGTTAATCTGGAACAAAAGCTGTAAGTCTTTTTCACAAGATGTGCCAAAATGCAAGAAACTTGTTGAAAATTTCTCCAGGCATCACCTATCCCACAAGATTAAGGTCAATTAACATCCTTTAAATAATTTATACATTTATACATATATACATACATATACATATAATTTATACATATACATATATGTATATACATACATATACTATTTATCACTACAGATTGAAACAATCTATGCAAATTAATATAGAATCCATTTTTTTCAACTTTAATATCAAATTACATTAATGCTTTTTATTTTATGGATTTCTCTTTAGAAAACATCTTCAAGTTGCTTATTGATTATATAGTTTTTTCTTATTTTAAAACTAATATATGGTGAAATAAAGGGCTGTCTTTGTGTGTTACACACACACACACACACACACACACACACACTATACACGCACGCATATTAGAGGATATCTGCTAATTTTTCTAGCATTCCTTTTAGACACCACCTCTCATCTACTCCATCAGTCCACATGGGATTGTGAAATTATGGGACCCAGTATTGGGGCCCAGGTGACCCCATCCCATGAATCGTGGTTTCTGAAATACCACCATGTGATTAAGCAAATGGTAGGGGTAGCTTTGGGACTAGTAATTTTGATCCTGTAGGAGAGAAGGTTGTCTTCTTATTTCTGGGATCAAACTCCATGGGAATAGACCTCACAGACCTCCAAAGCAGGGAACTTAATTAGCTATGTGCCTAGCTGCTGCACTCAGATCCACCACGTGGCACCCAGACTGTGCTCTACTACTGCTTCCGGCCTAGGAGGGCATGCAACATGAGTACAAAGACAGATTCCTTCCCGGGGGACACAGGACTTCTCTGACAACTGGCTTGAGGACACCCTGATGGCCCTTCCCTAAACCTTTAGATTATACGGCAACCTAGAATGCTGCTTAACCTGAGTCAGACTTACATTGCAGTCTGACAGCTTCCCGTATCTTCCTCAGTTCCTATTTTCTCTCACAGGCATTTTTCTTAACAAAACCCTTGCCTGTTTAATTACGTTTAGTTGTCTTTTTCTTGGAGGACCTGACTAACAGATCACTAGCTGTAATAAGATCTAAAGGTGACGGTAACTATTTTGACATGTGGAATGTGCCTATTAAGAATCAGGAAAACACAGAGGACAATAGAGCCAGGGAAGTGGAAAGAAATGATAATATTCTTTGAATCTACAACCAGTCAGCCTAAAGCCAGAACTATCGTCTTGGACTTTTGCAGCCCATAAACCAAGAAATCTCCTCTGTGTTTCCTCTTCCACGAGAGCAGGGACATTGCCTGTCTCCCTCCATGGGAATGGAAACAAGTAATCAGACTGCCTCTGAATCCCAAGCACTAGGACATTGCTGGTCACATAGTAGGTATTCAATACACATTTGTTAAATTAATGAAGAAGTTACACTCTCATCTTTCTCTTTGTAACTCTAACCACTGTAAGGCTGGGTATTATGGAAGTATAATGGATGGCCGTGGAGCCAAGTATACTTGAGTCCAGGAGACCCAGTAGGCAGAATCTTTTTTCTGTTCCCTTTTGGATGCAGGCAAAGTGTCCGAGTAATTCATCCTTAGGAGAGAGAAGCACTTAAGTCTAATACAAAGTTCAGAGAGAGGCTTTACTCTCTAGAGCTATATGCCAATAACAATTTTTGTTTTGCTTTGTTCTTTTCAGAGCTACATTATCTTGTCCCATCAAATTAACATTTTCTACCTTGACAGGCTGTGTTGGAGCAAACAAGAATTTCACAGACAATACAATGAGTTATTGTTCCATAATTTCACATTAGAATTTTTTTCCCAAGCAAATGATGCCTACTAGAATCTACTTAAGATTTTCTTTTTATAACATGGATAAGAGTTGCTATAAACATTCAGGGGTGCCATAGAAATTCCTGGACAAGAATGCAACTGGACCTCAACAAAAATTAGAAGTTACTGGAACGTACAGAGTTTCTCTTGATCACTCATAGGCTTTCCCTACAGACATCATATGGAAAGTGGTTCTTGGCTCTTAGTCCCAATGGCAAATTCTTAGCAGGAAGAATCTTGTCCAGTTTAGGGATGGTGTCCACTCCTGACTGCCTGGCACCCAGACTTGTGAGGATGGATAAGGACAAGTACCCAAAAAGAGGGATCATTGTTATGTGGCAGATACTCCAAAAGCTTACTTCTACATCTGGTACTCAATAAACATAATATTTTCATCTTAATAAGAATTTTGAAATGGTGAAATTTTCTTTTTGTATTTTTTATTTCCCCATAGTTCTTGACTGAGTTGCATCTTCTATTCAGTGAAAAAGGCATGAGATTGAAGTAGCAATATTTTAGTGATAGAGAATCATCCTAATCCATTTTTACTGGCATCCGAATCAACCAGCAAATTGCAAGCTCAGGCTAACGCTAAATGAATCAGTCAAGTTGAGAACATGCAGCTTTGAGAAGATGTATGTTCTGTTTTTATAACCCAGAGGTAATACGCCTATGTCATCACAAGGGGTCATAAGTGGTGGGAGGATTAGGTGAGGCACTTATAAATTTAGTAAGCTATAGTTCTAGAAGTTTGTATTTTATTGTATGAAATACATGGCTCATCCATTTCCTTTCAAAAATCATAAATTTAAAATTAAAAAAAATGGGAAAGAAGCCACTTATTTTTTCAGTCACTCATTAGTTATAGGAAGGCCTGGGGCAGCACAGTTTATTTCCAGTCCTCCCATTCAGTTGTTTGATTTCGCCTCCATTGCCCTGGAGACTGTGGCTTGTGGCACTGGCACGCTGTTTATTGCTCTGTGCAAGAAAAACAAATGAAAACATGAAGACTACTCCTTTGTGGGTGTAGTCAGCAGATTAAAGAAAAGCCAAGAGAGATATTGTTTTCATCCAGCCAAATGTTGAAGATTCTGTATATTTTACCAATTTACATGTGACAGGGAGAGAGAAATATGTGCACACAGCCTAGATTTGGGTTCCTTGGTTAAGTGTCTCTACATTTGAGTTTGATTTATTTCAAAATATGCAAAACCTGTACTGCCAACACATTTAAAAAAACAAATGGTGAAAACCTCCGTGGTCTTCAAGTTGTCCAAAATGAATGCTTCAGAGGCAGACTTGGACAAGTTGCGACTAAAGCTCAAAAAAAAAAAAAAGAAAAAAAAAGACTATGACCAGCTTCATTTTTGGACACTTCTTTTATGTGTTGAAAGTGAATATGTAGTGAGACATTTTTTTAATGCATTTTCTACACATATATATATCTTTCTCTATTAGCTATAAGAACGTCTCCTATGATTTAAAGAGAAGAGAGATGATTGGGGTAATAAGACTCCTCCACCTACATTTTAAAATGGACTTTGAATTTCTTCCAAATAGACTGAAACAATGTAAATCGTAAAAGTGACAACTATAATCTCAAATACAGATGATCAGTATGGTTCTACAAATCATGACTGAGGAGTTCCTATCATTTCTCTTGGGAGCATATTTATAATCCCAATAAAAGTGAAGAGCTTTGCATTTAATTTGACATAAATATATGTTTTTAAACTAAAAATTGTATTTTTGTTGTTGTTGTTAATTTTGGTTTCAGGCTACATATTCTATTATATAAGATGTTGGTGCAACATAAGGCCTAAACCTAGCAGTCTCTGGCTATTTTGTGAGGCTGAATGAACCAATATTTAGTGGATGCCTGCCATGTGACAGACTCTGATTTAGGCACTAGAATTAGAGAATGAAACAGACAAAATTACCTGTCAATAGAGTGCATATTTTAGTTGCAGGAAACAGACAAAATATAAGTAAATGAGAGGTATGTCACAAGATGATAAACGTTATGAGGAAAAATGGCAGAAGACCTGTCTGTGTGGTGAGGGTTACACTTGCGATTTTCAACAGCATGATGAATGAAGGCCTCATTAGAAGGAAAATTAGAGCAAATTCTGAAGGAGATGGATTCTAGAGGTAGAGAATTTTAGAGTTCAATGGAGGCGTAAACACGAGAGACGTGTCCTGGTTTTCTTATTTCTGAAAAATGTCTGTGCAGCTATAGCAGAGTGAGCAAGGTGAAGAATGAGACACGATGAGCTCAGATAAAGTCACACCTTTATATCTTTGACATGATTTAACCTTGGCTAATAATCTAGACTAAAGAAACTACTTTGAAAGAATTAATGGTGTTTGCTTAAAAATTTCAATATCGATTATATCAAGGATACCTGAAGACCTGTTATTAGAAAAAATAATTAAAATGTTAAGTGTCACATGAAATATATTTTATCTGTCTTGGTTTCAAATTATAAATATAAATATATATATATTCATGGTTTTCTACTTGTATGCAATCATTAGATCAAATAGCATCCCTCCTGTTTAACAGATGATGTAGTAGCTTCCAGATGTCAATTTTTAGTTATTTTCTCTTCGAGTAAGTTTAAGTTATAGATTCAGATATGCTTTCTTTATATGCTTAGATATACATAAGATTTAAAAGTCTGTGAAAATACCTATTGCAATGAAATCATTGCACTGAAATAGGACTTAATAGCATAAGGAAGTGAATATGTGATTTAAAATCCTCATCACAAATAAATGGTAAGAGAAATACACGTATGATATAACTAACAATGGAGTTCCCCTCTTCCCGTGTACATGCACCCTCTTTAACCAATCAGTTCTGGCCTACAGTCCCAATAAGAGTGGTTTCCATGTCACACATCTGCAGTTTTCTACCCACGTTGATTGGATCGGGATGGACAATGATTCAAGCTGGAATAGTCATAGTCTCTTTCTGAAGGAACAGAAACTTAACCAGCATATTATCTGGATTTTGGAGCTGTAAATTCATGGAGAGTAGAGATAACGTCAGAAAGATAACCAGCTAGATTCTAAAATTACTGACAAGCAAAAATTAGGACCTTGCAAAAGAGCTGGTTTTCTGTGAGAAGATGATAAATTGTATGTCCCCAGAAGGATAGAGTTAGAGAGACTGGCTGCCGGCCAAATTCCTACCTCATGGAAGGCCTGGCTATATTTCCTGCTGTTGGCTTCCATGAGAGTATTCTTCTCTTTATGATAAACATCCTTTTAATTTGAACCCTTTTGAAAGGGTTCTGTTTCTCACAATCAAAGAGCCCTTTGCTATTGTTGGGGACTGGTTATTGTAAGGATTTGATTTATGTTAACTAAATGAGCTTGTTGCATTGTTTAAGCCAGCCTTTAAGATATCATTTGAGTATAGAAATTTGCTCAGATTTCTGATAGATATTCATAACAGAAATAAATAAGGCATCTTTCTTCTCCTTCATTTGAATAAAGTTGAGTTTAGTGACCATCCTGCTGCACTTGGGGACTGTAAAGTTATATTTGTGAGTGTGTGACATGTACACTATTTGGGGGGGGGAGATCTAGACTTGTGACTACTTTCATTTGGATGTGAATGGGTCTCATTTCTTCAGTAATTTGAAAATATCGAATATATTTTTATAGTGTATTAAAATCTTACCATTTGCAAATTTTATGTGAAGTACAAAGAAGGCTACAGATGTGTTTAACAGGTGGCATCTACACTGTTCCTTCCCCTATAGAAGAACTTTTCAACTAAAGAAAGTCTTTTAAAAAGCAATGGTCCATGTTCTGAATTGTGTTACTATAATCAAACTTTGTTCACTGTGATGGCCAAATAATGAAAATCAGTTAATGTTCTCTTATGGTGGAGAACCGTCATTAGAAAGTTGATTATGTCACCTTTATCACAAAATGGGCACCATTTGTAGAGTGAATCTGAGTCACTATAACGTTATTTTTATAAAACAACATTTAATACATTTTCAAAGAACCTAAGAAATTCTTTACCTGGTAGCAAGATTTAGTTTACTCTTTTGAAAACCAAAACCGAAACCAAATAAACAAACAAAAAAACATAAAATGCGTGTATGTGGGAAGGGGAGAGGTGATTCATAATGTTTTTATCATCAATCAGTCTGTCAACTATTGGATCAGTAAATGATATTACAGAAATATTGTTTGCTTAATGAAGTGAAGGATAAATGAGTTATTTTGTAAGATGAAACATTGTTTAAAGTAATATTTACCCTCACTTTTTATTACAACACTGTAAGATAGCCTGTAACATTAAATTTCAGTCCTAACTTTTTATTGTTCAGATTGTAAATCTACAATATGACGAATGTGAGACGGGAAGATATTTTGACCTATGTTTGGGCAATTATATGTTTTTTTCTAATGCAAACTATGTCCAACTCTAAAAGTCAATATAAAAATGATCTTAAAAATTTTCAAAGAATTATTATAATTAAAAGTAAAAGCCACACAATTATGGTAAAAAGTATATATATAGCATTATATATAATGCTATATATAAAAGATATGGATCCAGATAACAAATTGAAGGTTATTTTGAGAAGAATAGCAATAATTAAGGACCAGAGAGATATGCAAAGTTTAAATAACTTAATAACTCAATAATAATATTTAATTACAGTTAACTGAATGACAAAGTAATCACTAAAATAACGAACATGTAAAAATTAAGGCAGAAGTAAAACTGGTTATAACTATAGAATTGGACAAAAAAAGTACATGAAATATTAGATAAAAACATAATGATAAATTTAACTGAACTAATAATCATCTTCCAGAAGAAGTGATTTTATTCATGCTCAGTTGTTTTTGTCATTTTTAAACTCTGAAGTAAGCTTAATAAGATATCATGTAATTTTTCTTAAAGGTAACCAGGACACAATCGCTCTTTAATTTTCTCATATTTGTACTTGAGAGAATGCATTCCATTATTTTTGTTTTAATTTTTTTCTTCTGTAGAGAATTTAAAGAAACATTCCAATTTCACAATCCCCAGGGTACAATAATGATGCCTTTTCATTGTTTTTGTCTCTTAACTCTCACTTCCTCATAATTTTCCTCATAACACATGAGAGGACATCCAGTTTCTGGTTTTATATATAAAGAACTTGGAAAGTGACCCTCCATCCTAACAAGTAAAAAGCTGAAAAGACTGAAAATTCAACAACTCTTCTTGAATCCAAAGAGAGGGAAGGACACGGGGCAAACCACTGTCCCCACGATTGGAGAGACAGACAGGCAAATATAGGGAGCCATGGCTTTCTGGAGCAGAGACTCACAAGTGGAAACCACAACAGGAACCAGGGCTGGCGGGGGAAACCTTGTACTGTCATTGATGAATTGCTGGAGGCTCAGTGCGAAGGAGTCTGAAAGTTACAGACTCGGGTGTGAGGGTGGGGGTGGGGGGACCCAGTCATGGGGGTGGGGCATCATGCGAGATCGACCTCCAGGAGCCTGACCAGGTTCTCACAGTCAGAACTGGAGAAAAGTCCCCTGTTTTACGTTCCCATGCAGGACAGCTGTTATGTCCCCTGTGGATCGATCCTTGGCTCTGACAGTTTTTCAAACTTTCCTGGTTTTTGATGACCTTGAAAATCTTGAGGAATACTGATCACATATTTTCTGGATTGTCCTTCAAGAGGGACTTTTCTGATGTGTTTCTCATGGTTATTCCAGAGTTGTGGGTTTTTGTGACGATTGCAGTGGTAAAGTGCCATTCTCATCACATCATATCAAGGGGAAATATGTACTGTCAACATGATTTATCACTGTTGATACTGACCTTCATCACCTGGCCGAGGAAGTGTAGGTCATTTTTCTTCACTATAAAGTTCCTTCTCCCTCTCGCCCCAGCTGGCTCCCACTTTCCAAACTGTTCTCTTAAAGAAGGAAGTCGTTATGTGCATCTCGCATTTAATGAGTAGGAAGTTATGCTTCACTTCCTCGAAGCTGGAGTATCTATACAAATTATTTGGAATCCTGCAGAGGATTATCTATTCCTCCTCATTAATGTACTTAGTCATTAATTACATCAATATGGACTCCTGCGTACTTGTTTAATACTTTGGTTTGTATTTCAATACTCCTTTAATTATTGCTAAAATTGTTCCAGCTTTTGCCATTTTTCATTTAGTTCCTACGTCTCTTTGACATGCACTCACTATTCTTTTTGAACTTGGTTACTTTGTAATTCTACTCTCATTTTAAATATTTTCTGCTCTGTCTTAGAATTAACCATTTCTCTTACTTAGGAAAAGGAGCCCTATTTCCTTTTATTACACAACGGTATCAGAAACCAGGATCTGGGTGCCAGGTGTACTCATCGTTTCTGCGTTATTGTTGCTTTTAGGCCCTCTCGGCTGACAGGGCAAGGGAATATATATGTGTAAACTAACTCATGTATAGGCACATATCTCTATAAATATATCTGTATCTAGACTGAGGGAAATATGAGTTCCTACTCATGTTGCCAATTCTAGCCTATTACTATGCGGCTCATTGTAACCTCCTGTCTCGCTTTTCTATACCTTCCCTCTCTGACATGAGAAACACCTGGCTCCACTGTCCATTCACTTAATTGTTCAGTTTTGGCATACATATATAGTTTATATATTAGTTTCAGAATCGTTAACCCCTATCCTGTGGGAAACAACTTTATCAACTAGAGCATGATGTGTATGTGCAACAGCTTTTGTATTTAGTGTTACAGGCTCCTCTCAGTTCCAAAGTTACTTAAGTCAGCACCTTTTCCTCCACTCCCTGCAGTGAAGTTGTTTCGTATCTTTGCAAAACTTAAATTGGTTTGTCACAGTATACATTCCATCCCAGGATTCTTCTTAAATCCTAAATGACTTTTTAGAGTAAGAAATTGGCATAAATTAAGGTTCCTATTCTCTTTGACATGCACTAACTATTGGCATAAATTGGCATAAATTAAGGTTATCTCTTTTTACTGTAAAGTTCTTTGAGTTTTGACAAACACAACAGCATGTATCCACCATTATGGTATCACACAAAATAGTTACATGGCTCAAAAAAGAAGGTTCCCTGTGCTTCACTTATTCGACCCTCCTCTTATCCCTAAATCTCTGATCTTTTTGCTATCTCTATAGTTATGACTTTTCTTGAATGTCATATAACTGGAATGATACACTATATAGCCTTTCAGACTGGCTTCTTTTATTTAACAGTGTGCATTTAATATTCATATATGTTTCATGGCTTGATAGCTCATTTCCATTTATTGCAAAATAGTATCCACTGTATGGATATATCACAGTTTGTTTATTCATTCATCCTCTGAAGGACATCTTTGTTGCCTATACTTTTTGGCAATTAAGAATAAAGCTGCTACAACATTTCGAATCCAGTGGGTAAATACCTAGGAGTACGATTTCTGGATTGTATGTTAAGACTATGTTTACTTTATAAGAAGCTGCCAAACTGTCTTTAAAAATAGCTGCACCCTTTTACATTTACATCAGCAACGAATAAGAATTCCTGTTGCTCTGCATCCTCACCAGCAATTAATACTATCAGTTTTTTAAAAAAATTATTTTAGTCATTCTAATAGGTAGGTAGTAGTATCAGTTTCACGATAGTCAATTTTAACAATATTAGGATCATAAAAATTCTGTTGTTGGAAACATTAAAGTTCAATATATGGTTCTTATAGGTTTTACTTGCTTTCTCTTTTTGCATGCACTATTTTAAATAAAAAAAAATACACACGGCGCTTTAAGATATTCAAGTTCCGCATCCAGTGAGAGAATTAATAAATGTTTGTGTGTAAAAAACATAAAATTTCATAACTTCTCTCAGTTTTTGTGACCCTTTCTGCACCATACGTGCTCAAAGAAATGTGGTTAAAGTACATCGCCTAATTTTATGGGTTCAAGCACACTTCTTTTAAGCTCCAAAATCATATCTTAAATAATGCAATCTAGTCTAAACTTTTCCTAATTTAGGAGACTCTTCACTCTAGAGTTCTTAAAAAAAAATAAGAAACAGGTTTCCACAACAATTCAACCAATATTTCTTTCCTTTTGTTTAATCTGAAGTCTTACAAAATTACATTTACACGTTTCTTTAATCTGACTTGTAAGGGTTGATTTTTATGCTAAGTGGTCTGTAGGTATGGATGATTTTCGTAATAAAATGTTAACTCTACTATATTCTATCTAAATGCACTGTTAATTAAAAGAAGGCTTAAGATACCAGCTCTTTGAGTGAGGACCACAAAGACCCTAAGATTGCTGATTGTAACCTTCTTCACTTGTAAGAGAATTCTTCCTGCCTGGAAAGATCCCCTTTAAAAGCAGAGATGGCAAAGTAGATTTGGCTGTTTTTTTACAAACTGTTTAGAACATCTCCACAGCACTTTTCTTTCAGTTTCTCTAGAAGTAATCGCTTTATAGAAATCAAGGAATTATAATGCTTTCCCTAAAGGAGATATCCTTTACTCCATAACGTATTTTTGACATGTTTGAAAATTTTTATAAATATTTTGTTAGCTTATTGCCTAGGTAAAGTTATGTCTCGACCCTTCAGCTTTTTCTCTTAAATACTTTCAAGATATTCCATTTAGATTAGCCGAGCACCTGCCAATTACCTCAGGATATAGTAAAGTATTTTTAGCCCATAAATAACTCCTCTTGGATCTTCCTCAATTTGTTCACCGGGATTTTCATTACAATACTTAAAATCAGACCTGATTTTAATAAAAAGGTAAATTTATTCTGAGCTAAGGTGAAACTTTTAACTCTTGCACTGTAAACTCGTACACGCACATGTTAGATTTATACATTGCCTAATATATATCTTTATATATGTATATAGCTCATTTTTATAAACTTATTTGAAAATAGTACTATATCCTCAATCATTCGTTTTATATAAATTTAATGCTATTTTTCATTTGTAAAGGAAATTAATCCTCACATTATTCGTAAAATTTGCTTTGTTTCATAACAAGCCGCTTTACCTTCTCCATGCAAAGGGAAAGGCTATTTGGGGAGTGGAAGGATTTGAACCCTGGTAGAATTAGGTCCAAATCTTTAGGCAGATTACTTAATTCTAAACCTGTTGTTTCATCTCTCAAGTGGGGACAGTGAGATTTGTTGTGTTAAGGATGTTATAGGTTTAGAGATAGTATGGGAAAAAGACTTGATCTATTCTATTGGCTGGTGATGGTTGCCCACAATTAATGGGAACTATTTAAAACATCAATTACTTCTTGCTCCCACCTCCCCACCCCGCCAAGAAAGAACTCAGCTCTCTTAACAGATGTTCTTTGGTCTATCACCCAAGAAAATTTTGTTCTTGCAATATGTATTTACATACTTTAGAGATTTTTTTCTTAAAAAGCAGAAACAAAAATGCCATATGGAAAAAATACACCTTTAAAATCTCAAGATAAAATTCTTTTACTACTAAACTTCAAAATGATTAAGATCAGATTTTTAAATTAAAAACTAATGGCTATACAGATTGCAAGATACATATTTTTTGCAGTTCTTTTTTTAAGCATTGGATTTCTTTTTACTATAAACATAATGCTTTTGTATTTAAGTGTGCTTTTCCTTGTGATATAAACATGATTTATAAAATCATTTGTTAAAACCTATAACCGATATACATGTATTAATCTTAGTTTTAAATTGAACTTTTCTAATATTTTAGAAAGTCTCTATCTTGTTTTTTTCATTAAAAAGTTAATCTAGCACCTGTATTTTAAATTTGAAATGTACTTTTATCAATCTATGCACATTAAAATTAGTCAATAATACTACATAGTAAGAGTGTGAATTTTATTCTTCTCAAAGATCTGTTTTCTCTGAATTGGGGGAAATTTTGCTTTTGAATGATCATTATTTGAGAAGTCATTATAAAAAAAAGCTATTTATCTTCTAGCATTCTCCAAAGAGAAGTCAAGGAAAAAAAGGCCTATTTCCAAGTCATTGAATTTGTAATCTTTTCTTTGTTATTGAAAGGATTTCTGTGCACTTTTCATCCTCGACCACAGGGTGGAGTATTGCTTTAAATATAGGACCTTTGCTCACCGTGCATTCTTAACGAACTAGATTTAATTCTAGTATGTAGGTAAATAGTGAAATAGGGTTTTAGTGAATGTTGATGAAATTTGGGGTACCAAAATTGTAAGCACTATAGGATTCATTTGAATTACTACTCAGGTATAATCAAGAATAAATATTAAACATAAATATTTCATTTAATGAACCCCAACAGAAGAATGCAAAGCAATCTATCCCAATCCTGAGGAGATGTTATGGCATAGGGTCTGGAAATAGTATTTAATTTTCGTGCAGTTGTGTATGTTTTTCTTCAAAGACAGAAGTCATGGCATATGCTACTATTTTTATAATTTATATTTTGTATATATGTATTAATTGTGATAATATAGTTTGTGTTGAAACATATTTATTGAATTACATTGTATTATTTTGAAAATATGGCTGTGCTACTGAATTGCTTTAGAATCATCATGTAAAAACTTGACTTATCAAAACAAAGTTCATTTATTGACATTAAATAATTCCTAGCTGAGATACTGCAAAAATAATCTCCTTTCAATTATTCGATGTTGCTGTTAACTCAGAGAAAGCATGAATCATCTCCCTGGAAGCTAAGGCTACTGGGGCAATTCTTATGGATTTGGCACTCTTGGAATTCATCTCCACGGCATCTCTGTGCCTGATCACCCGTGTTTGTTTGTTATTCAGTAGATTAAGGGCAGGAGCTATGATTAGGCAGCAACACAGAGATAGTATAAATATATACTATCTTATGCTTGAAAATGAAAGCAGGCTTAAATGGTATCCAGACCTCTAAGAGAAGACCACTGAGGTGCTGGAGTGTCACACATGACTTAGACCAAAGGTTTCAGGACACTCATCCAGACATATCTATCTTTTCAAATATTTCAACTTTTGAGCATCTAATGAAGCAAATGAAAAAGGGAAAGGACACTTTCCCTGGCTCTCCACCTGCTCCTCAATATGAATGGAGCTAAGATTAAAAGAGTAATGGAAGACACATTTGGAAAGAGAAAGATGACATGTAAGGCCATTATTTCGGAACTGAAGAGTTGTTTTTCTTTTTATAATTGCCAAATGGTAAGAAGCCCAACCTTTACCCCAACAACTTAATTTTTTATTGAGATGAAATTCAGATAACATAATATTAACCATTTTAAGGTGTACAATTCAGTGTTAGTTAGTGCATTCATGATGTTGTGCAACTACCATCTCCACTTCAAAACTTATTTTCTCACCCCAGAAGAACACTCTGTACTCATTAAGTAATCACTCCTCATTCCTCACCCCCTCTCTCTGGACAACCACCAAGCAGCTTTCTGTCTCTATGGATTTGCCTATTATAGATATTTCATATAAAGAGTATCATACAATACATAACTTTTTGTGTCTTATTTTACTTAGCATAATGTTTTCAATGTTTATATATGCCATAGCATGTATCAGAATATTGTTCCTTTTTATGGCTGAATAATATTCCATTGCATGTATATAACATATTTTGTTCATTCATCCATTGATGGGCACTTGGACTGTTTCCACTTTTTGTCTACTGTGAAAAATGCTGCAACGAACATTGGCGTACAAGAATTTGTCTGAGTCCCTGTTTTCAATTCTTTTAAGCATATACTTAGAAGTGGATTGCTGGGTCATATGGTAATGCTGTATAGCTTTTTGAGGAAACGTCACATTGTTTTATGCAGTTTATGCAACATTTTACCTTTCCACAATGTATAATGGTTTCAATCTCTGCACATCTTTGTAAATACTTATCTGCCAATTTTTTGTTTTGTTTTTAATTATAGCCAACTTAGTAGTTGTGAAGTAGTATCTCATTATGGCTTTCATTTGCATTTTCTTAATGACTAATAGAGTTGAGCAACTTTTCATGTGCTATTGGTTATTTGTATATCTTCCTTGGAAAAATGTTGATTCAAGTTCTTTGTTCATTTATCAATTAGACTCTGTGTTGTGGAGTTCTAGGAGTTCTTTATATATTCTGGATATTAAATCATTATCGGATAGATGATTTGCAAATATTTTCTCCTATTCCGTAGGTTCTCTTTTCACTTTCCTGATAATGTCCTTTGATGCACAAGAGATTTTAATGTTTATAAAGTTCAATTTATTTTATTTTTCTTTTGTTGCTCGTGCTTTTGTTGTCAAATCTAAGAATCCATTGCCAATTATGAGATCATCAAGAATTACCCCTATGTTTTCTTCTAATAGTTTTGTAGTTTTAGATCTTACATTGAGGTTGTTAATCCATTTTGAGTTAATTGTTGCATTTGAAATGAGATAGGATTCCAACTTAATTTTTTTGTAAAAGGTTACTCAGTTGTCCCAGCATGGGAATGGTCTTGATAGCCTTGTCAAAATCAATTATTCATAGATGTTTGGGTTTATGTCTGGACTCGCAATTCTGTTTCATCTGTCAATATTTACATTCTATGCCAGTACCAGATTGTTTTGAATATTTTAACTTTGTAATAAGTTTTGAAATAGAAAATGTGAATCCTCCAAGTTTACCTCTTTCAATGTTGTTTTTGGCTAACTGGCGCCTCTTGAAATTCCATATGAATTTTTGGACTGGGTTTTCCATTTCTGCAGAAATATAAAATAAAATAAAGGCAATTGGAGTTTTGATAAGGATTGCAATGAAACAGTAGATCATTTTGGAAAGTATTGCCATCTTAACAATATTAAGTCTTCCAGTTTATGAACACAGAATATGTTCCTTCCATTTAATTAGGTCCTCTTTAATTTCCTTCAGCACTGTTTTACAGTTTTTACCTTCTTGATTTTTTTCCCTAGGTATTTTCTTCTTTCGGATGCTAATGTAAATGGAATTTTTTTTCCTTATTTCATCTCAGGTTTTTTATTGCTGGTATAAAAAACAACTGATTTTTTGCATTTTGATTTGGTAGCCTGCAACTTAACTAAATTTGTTTATTAGCTCCAGTAGGGATATTTTTTAGATTCTTTGGTATTTTCTATATATTAAATCTTGTCATCTGCAAAGAAAAATAGTTTTATTCCTTTCTTTCCATTTGGATACTTTTTATTTCTTTTTCTTGCATAATTATTCTTGCTGTGACTTCTAGTGCAATGTCAAATGGCACTGGTGAAAACAGGCATACTTGTCTTGTTCCTAATCTGAGGAGAAAAAGCTCTAGTCATTCAACATTAAGTATGATGTTAGTTGTTAGTTTTTCATAAATGCCCTTTATTATGGTAAGGAATTTCCATTCCTAGTTTACTAAAACATTGTTGGATTTTCATCAAACATTTTTTTCTGTGTCTATTGAGATAATTATTTTTTTCTTTGCTCTATTAATGTACTATATTTCATTGATTGTCTTATGTTGAGCCACTCTTGCATTCCTGGAATAAATCCAACTTGATCATGGTATATAAACATTGTAATGTGCTGTTAGATTTGGTTTGCTAGTATTTTGTTGAAGATTTTTGCATTTATTTTAATAAGAACTATTGATCTGTTGTTTTCTTTTTTTTTAGTAATTTTTTTTCTGGCTTTAATATCAGGGTCTCATAGAATATGTTAGAAAGTGTCCATTACTCTTCTATTTTTTGGAAGAATTTGATTAGGCTTGTTGTTAATTCTTCTCTAAATATTTGGTAGAATTCATCAGTAAAGTCACCTGATTATAGACTTTTCCTTTGTTGGAAGATTTTCAATTACTTACTGATTCAATGTCTGTTAGTTATGGGTCTGTTGAAATTTTTTATTTCTTCTTGAATCAGTTTTAGTGATCTGTGTGTTTCTAGAAATTTGTCTATTTCATCTGTATTATTATATATTATATATCATATTATATATACATATATATATAATCTCCTATAAATGTTCATAGTATTTTCTTATGCTTCTTTAATTTCTGTAAAGTCAGAAGTAATGTCCCCATTTGCATTTCTGATTAGAGTTATTTATGTCTTCTATTTTTCTTAGGCTAGCTAAAAGTTTGTCAATCGATTTTTTCAAACAACCTACTTTTGGTTTTATTAACTCTTTTTTTTTTTTTAATTCTCCTATTTCTTTTAATTCTCCTCTAATCTTATATTTACTTCTGCTGGTTGAGGTTTAATTTCCTCTTGTTTCTTTAATTCCTTAAGGTATAAAGTTGAATTGTTAATTTGAGATCTTTGGGGGGGGGCATTTATAGCTATAAATTTCTTTCTGAGCTCTGTTTTTATTGCATTTCAAGTTTTAGTAATTCGTATTTCCATTTTCCTTCACATCCAATTATTTTCTAATTTTCCTAATGATTTCTTCTATGACTGATCAGTTGTTTAAGAGTGTGTTGTTTAATTTCCATGTATTTGCAAATTTTCTAGTATTCCTCTTGTTATTGATTTCTAGCTTCATTCCACTGTAATCTAAAAAACAGTTAACATGACTTTAGTTCATTCAGACATATCGAGAATTGTTTTATGGCCTAACATATCTTCTAACCTGGAGAATATTCCATGTGCACTATGATTTTGTTGTGTGAAGTGCTCTGTATATGGCTGTCAGGTCATGTATGTATATGTTCAAACTTAAATATATGTGATTGTTAGGTGATATATAACTGTAAGTTCAAGTTGGTTTATAGTATTGTTCAAGCCCTTATTTCCATTTTGACTTTCTAAATGTTCCATCCATTATTGAAAGTAGATTATTGAAGTCTAAGACTATAATTGCTGAATTGCCTATTTCTCCATCCAATTCTGTCAGTGCTTGCTTCATGTATCTTTTAGGCTCTGTTTGTCGTGTATTTGTTTATAATTTTTATATCATCTTTATAAATTGACCCTTCGCTAATATATATTTTTCTTCTTTGTCTTTTGTAAGACAAAAGAGGTTTGTCATAAATCTATTTTGTCTGATATTAGTGTTGCTACACTAAGTCTCCTTTGGTGACTATTGCTATGGAAAATCTATTACATCCTTTCACCTTCAACCTATTTGTGTCTTTGGGTCTATAGTAAGTCACTTGTAAGCAGTGTATCATTGGATCAATCATGTTTTGGTTTGGTTTGTTTTCCATTCTGTAAATCTTTGTCTTTTAACTGGTGAGTTTAATTGATTTACATTTAAAGTGATTACTAACAATGAAGGGCTTTCTTCTGTGATTTTACTACTTATTTTCTATATGTCTTGTATCTTCTTTGCTCCTCATCTCCTCCAATGCTGCCTTCTCTGGGGTAGGTCACCTGATACTCTCTCTCTGACACACCTTTAGCTAGATATCCAAGAAAAAAGAGAATGATTCCAAACAAAATTAGAAATGAGGAGCAGATATTACAATCGATACCAATGCAAAGAATCATAAGAGGCTACTATGAATAACTGTACTCCAACAAATTGGATAACCTAGAAGAAAGGATTAAATTCCTAGAAACATACAACCAAGTAAGACTGAATCATGAAGAAATAGGAAATCTGAGCATACTGATTATTAGTAAGGAGATTGAATCAATAATAAAGAATCTCTTAACAAAGAAAAGTCCAGGACCTGATGGCTTCACTGATGAATTCTATCAAGCACTCAAAGAAAATTAAAACTAACCCTTATCAAACTCTTCCAAAAAACTGAAGAGGAGGAATGCTTACAAACTCACTTTATGAGACTAGTACTACCCTGATACAAGCCAGACAAGGACACTGCAAGAAAAAAAAAATTATAGGTGAATATCATTGGTTAACATATATATAGCAATCCTCAACACAACATTAGCATACCAAATTCAATAGCAAATTAAAAAGATCGTATACCATGATCAAGTGGAATTTATTCTTGGGCTTAAGGAATGATTCAACATAGGCAAATTATAAATGTGAAATACTACCATAACAAAATGAAAGATAAAAACTATCAAAATAGTTACAGAAAAAGCATTTGACAAAATTTGGCATCCTTTCATGATAAAAACTCTCAACAAACCAGGTATAGAGGGAAGCTACCTCAAAATAATAAAAGCCGTATAATACAAGCCTACAGCTAAACATCATACTCAGTGGTGAAATATTTTCCTCTAAGATCAGGATCAAGATAAGACTGACCATTCTCACCAATTTTATTTAAAATAATACTGGAAGTTCTTGCTATAGCAATTAGCAAAGAAAAAAAAAGGCATCCAAACTGGAAAGGAAAAAGTAAAACTGTCTGTTTGCAGATGGCATGATGTTGTACATAGAAAATTCGAAAGACTCCACCAACAAACTATTAGAATTAATAAATTCATTTATGTTGCAGGATATGAAGTCAATATACAAAACTCAGTTGTATTTCTATATACTACCAGTGAACTATCTGAAAGAGAAATTAAGAAAACAATCCCATTTACAATAGCATCTAAAGAATATAGTACTTAGGCATAAATTTAACCAAGGAGGTGAAAGATCTATGCACTGAAAACTGAAAAATTGATGAAAAAATTTGAAGACACAAATAATGGGGAAGGTATTTCATGTGTGTATCTCGTTCAAGGCACAGATGAGTTTAGAAAGATCACGGCATTCATTAGACGTTCAGCTTGTAGACTGTTTTCTGTTTATAACAATTATTAGGTCCTGTGTTCACTGATACATATTTCCTTGTATATTAGCTTCAATTATTAAGAAATGGCAACTAATTTTTGGAGTAGATTTAATTCTTAATCATACTTCTTGCCTGCCTACACAGAGTATAAATGCACTAAAGTACAGACTTTAATCAGATACTCCCCACCCCCTTTCTCTGAAAACCATATCTAACCAGTTCCCGATATTTGATGGCTTCATTGATTTTCTTCTGAATACTTTCCATTAGATTTTCCTGCAAAAAAAGAGGTAGGATTTGCATCAATGTTCCAACTGCAGGTGGCACTGACTGACTTAATTTGTCAGTTTTGTTCTTGGTTATTTTTTCTTAACCTGGAAGTGAACAGAATCCTACACATCATGAATCATGTTGAAGGAAAAGCCTGAAGAATAGTTCCTTTGAGGGAGCAGTTTCATGTGGGAAACCATTTTCTCTTTTTATCTATTGTGCTCCTAGGAGTCTAGCCAGGACCACATCTGTTTAGTTTATTTGATATATCTTAACGCCTAGCATGGTGACGTGAACATGTAGACATTTGATAAATGCTATATCATGATAGTTGAGGCTATCATTATAAGAGTTCCTATGAAGCCTATTCAAAAAATGATTTGATGCTCTGATTTTATGGTGAGATATATTTTGCCTCTATATTTCTCTTTTAAGAAAGCCTTGAATGAACTACATTTGTTTAAACATTTAGCGAATCATAGGAAGAAATGACAGGGGCCACCTAGTTTACATACCTTATTTTAAATAGAAAGAATTTAAAGAATGAGGAAGTTTGACTTGTTTAATATAAAGAGTGTAGTTAGTTCCAGATCTGACAGGGGTGGGGAGGGGCAGAAACAGGTCTTCTGATTCTAAACACAATGATATTTCTAGTATGCTAAAACAAGAAGTTGCTTTTGCAATTACAAAATGGTAATTTATAGCCCTTATTCAAAATTGTCTTTTTTAAAACTATGCTTTAGAATTCACAATGAAATACAAAGAATACTGAAAATAACTTGATGTATTCCTTCCCAATTTGGAGATTCTGATAGAGTAGGTGGGCCCATCCTATTTTATCAGTCATTTATTGAATAGTAATAAAATCTAGAGCTAAGAGAATATAACCTAATTAAGTCTAGATGGGTAGCCAATTTCAACCTCAGTTGACAAAGGAAACTGGCAGAATTTAAGTGAATATAACTTCAGGGTCTGTATTAATACTGGCTTTGGGGAATTAAAAAAAAAAAATTAGAGACTTTTCTCCCTGGTGAGATGGCCAGTGTTGAAAGCAAAATCTCTTTTAGAGTGATTCAGGTATCAATTTCTGTTGAGTTCAGGGAAATGACTGGGGATTTTATAATACATAATATCATGTGCATTCTGACATTGATGATTTTCATTGGCTGAGGCAAATTGATGTAGTATAAGATGAAAATCCTATATTTCCCAAAGTCGGATTGATGCAAAATGCAGCTACCACAACAAACCTCAAAAGACATTTGTTCATTTGGATAATTTTGTGGCCAAATGTTTTATTTCATAATTTTGGAAGTCAACCAATTCCCTGTTCCCTCACTACATTTCAACGCTGAATAAATACAGTGCTGGACTTGGCCCACTGAAAACGACCCGCTATCACTCATGCAGGCAAAGCCACGAATTCCGAATAGATTTGGTCCTTCTTCTGGATTGTGGTAGGGAAAATAAATGCACACAGTGACTTATGTCTGTTTCTTCAGGTGACTTTCACCTCGACTGACTTGATTTGTGCTGAAAGGACCACAGACAGACCTTCATCTGCTTCCCAGCAACCAAAGGTCAAGCTATTTTCATGCTTCTCTGTCTCATTTTCTTCCTTCTGGGACTGATCCTCTTCTAATACTGTCACACACCCCTTTAAAAAAATTTTTTTTTCACTTTGTGATTAATTGCAGGTCTCTTTTAAGTATAATATAAACCTATTTAATTATTTTACAAAAAAATAATTCTTATGTAGAGTTTTCTCTTTGCCCTTGACTCCAGGCAAGCTGAGATATTTGCCATTCTCCAAAGGTATGAGGCACCTTCATCTCTTGATGCTTTTGTGTATGCTGCTTCATTTACCTAAAACGCTCATTCTTTCTTTCTGTGCCTGGCTGATTTCTATTACCCTTCAATGTTTAGCTTAGTTATCACTGACTCCAGAAAACCTTCCCTATGCCATTTGGTCTGGATTATGTGCCCCTAGATTGTTTTCCCTACATTGTATCTTGGCTCATCACTCTACTCCTCACACTGTATTATTGCCATTTTGTTGCCCTCGTGCACCCCACCACCACCATATAAGCCAAATTAGAGCAATCGCTGCTTCTTTTTCTTTTCTATTGCCTGTGCCAAGCATGGGGCTTGACACACAGTAGGTACAAAACACATGATGGTTGAAAAAATGGATGAGCATTTGGAAGAAGAATCAGCTTGCCGTATTGTTAATTTCAAACATATATTTTATGGCAAATAGTTATATGATACAGATGGAAGAAAATGTGTTTTAGAATCAGAAGACATGAAGTATGACCTAGATAAGAATATTAGCTTCCACTCCTTTCAATTTATACCTCTGCAAAATAAAACTGTACTGATTCTTAATGATAAAAACAATTCTTAGAGACAGATTATTATTATTTTTTCATTGTAAGAGACAGTGAAGTGGCTTGGAGATTTTTAGTTAACTAAAAACTGTGTATTGAGCCTTTAATTTGTATTTTTCACAGTATACCACGTATAGCAACTTTAAAAAATAATTCAGAGCTGAACAGATATATAAATGTTCAAACAGATCAATGTTCTAACAATGACAAAGCCTATTTGGCAGAGACCTCAAATTCATATGCCAATGTATATAGGAAAAGGAAGTATCAACTCAGGATGGTTGGTTGGGGGAGGGCTTCAGGAAAGGGATTTTACAACTGAAGGGATGAGGACCAGCAAAGAGTAATAGAGTTTTATAACCGAATGGGTTCTTAGAGTCACCTATCTCTTTTGATTTAGAACAAGTTCAGCTGAGGTTTGATGAGTTGTAGACAAATCAAAGAATTCATTCTTGCTTGGAATTTAAGATTCTCAATCTGGTACTCTTTCCACCATAACATCTGACCTCTTGTACATAGACTGAGGCTAAGGCCAGGAGTAATAGGGCACATGCAAAGCCAAGGGTAGAAAGAAAAAGTAGTGGGGTCAAGACCGAGAGAGCACATGTGGATTCAAAGCTCCACCTAGATATTCTAGACAAAATTCAGTCAGACATTTCAAAAGTCACACGAAGTACATATCTGCTTTTATTTTCCCTGTCCAGCCTCATTTTCTTTGACAAGAAAACTCCAATTTTCCTCAAAGAACTGTCTTTTCCAGACTCAGCCCTTGTAACTTAAATATTGCCACTTTAGGAGCAACCTCGTTGTTAATCTGTTTATTTCTAGATTTACTGCCCTAGAATCTTAGATATCTGTAAACATTAAAAAGTGGTAAAAGAATATGATATTTAATCTTTGGAAATTCTGAGATCTAACTTGTTGAAGATTGTCATCCATTCTATAGTAGTGTTTATGCTTTATTTCAGTTAAATATTTATTAAAGCATTTTTCCACCTCTGACGTTGTGAACCTTTGCCTTTACCTGCTAAGATCATCTCTAATACATTTAAACTTCATTCTCAACTCTCCTAAATGTATAGTCTCCATCATTAGGCTTCTGCTAGACACTGTTCCACACAGCTTCTTAAGGTCCATATTCCATATCATCAATGGTAGCAGTATGAGTTTTCTCTGTCAGGTGTGTTTTTTGAACATTGCTTCTCTATCTTCAGAAGAGTGCTGGCTCTGCAGGTAGACATCTTTGGGTTTGAATGCTGGCCACACAACATGTTAGCTACATGACCTTAGGAAAGCTACTTACCACCACAAAGCATAATTTTTTTTTATCTGCAAAATATGTAATAATTTATGCCTACCTCATATGATTATTGTAGGTATAGATGAATATCAGAGGTCATGGTACTTAGTAAGCACTATAAATATTAGATATTATTAATATCATTATTATTCTTGCTCCAATGCAGTCACTTTGGGTACTCTTTTCCATATATTTGTTCTACTTTTAAGTTGTTAAATTTTATAGCATCTTTCAATATTTTTAAAACTGAAAACTTAGTCAATTTTTATTCTAATATACAAATTTAATATTGATACTGGATTCTTTACTGGTCATTTGGTGATAAAGTAATATTTCTCCCTAATAACCCTAGGCATATTAGATAGATGATAGATGATAGATGATAGATAGATAGATAGATAGATAGATAGATAGATAGATAGATAAATACCAGCTAGAGAGATGTCACTGTGTCTGTCTCTACTCTTTACCACTAGATTTCATCATCTGTCTTAATGAAGGACTGAGTACATCTCACTATCCATTCCCAGCTCCTGTAACAGATGACCTGGCAATCAGAAAGAAGAAAGGGAGAGAGAGAGAGAGAGATAGGAAAGAGATACCAAAGAATTACCTCATAGTATTTCCATTTTTTTTTTCACTCTGAATTCTAGAAAGCATTTTAAAGTGGTGTGTGGAAATTTTATATATGTATCTCAATCATTCACATATGTATATATATTTCCCCATATAATCAAAATGTTAAAAAGCTCCAAATTTCTACTTAATTAAACTATAATGTGTACAATATTTCTTTCAATAAATGTTCCTATTGATATTTTTTATTGTATCAAAATAGAGATATTGCTTTGTTATATACTTTGTGTAAATATACTTCATTCATTCAATATAAAATTGTTGATCACCTATTGTTGGGTAAGCAATATGCTAGGATTCTGGGACTAGGAAGACGAATAAAATATGACCTCTGCTTTCCTATAGATTACCAATTAATGAAGTAGAGTGACTAGTAGGTAGATAAATTGTGATATAACATGGCAAGCATGTGATTCAATGGAGTTATAAGTTAGCATGCATCCTGAAGATAACGTAACTAACACAACGGCAAACTGAATGGTCATCTTAACACTAGCTCTTTTTTTTTTCAGAACAGAATGCATTCAGTTATAAACTTAAAAAAAATTAATATTAATTTTGTTCTCTCACATCTTAGCCTTTAAAAAACTACTCAGGAGCACTCTTTCTGCCTTCCCTTTAGAGACGCCCATCTTTTCTCTTCTAACTCGACTCTTTAACATTTGCCTCTATCATTTCTCTCCTCCCAAAAGTGGATGGTAAGGGCATAGCCAAAGGTGAAGGAATGATACAATTATTGGGGTACGAGCAGATATGTCTTTTGATGCAATGACGGAAACTCAACTCAAACTTGCTTAGGCAAGAAAGATGACATATCATTTCCCACAACCAAATGGAATGGTGAGGAATATGCCATCCATTGGGGACTATTGTAGCTAGGGGATTCGACTACGGACAGGGTTCTCTCACCATCACATACACCTATTTGCACATCCATTTCATTCTTCCAAACAGCCTTCCTTCACAGTGTTGAAGCAATGACTACTGGTAGCTCCCAAGCTATTATGATACAGCAAGAGTTCCTTTTATCGGTTTCCACTTGAAAAACTCTTTAGAAAATTTTCGATTAGTCAGGTGTGATCAGGAGCAATGAAACATGACCAGAAGAGTAGAGTCTATAAGAAGTTTATGGTTCTTGTCCAACCATGCTGTGGCGGAAGAGGAAGAGAGAATATTTTTGAGAAGACGAATGACTGGTGGGCAAACAGAAGCAGTCATACATACGTGCTCACTTTCGATGAATGTTTTCTGAGTCCTATTATGTACCAAACACTGGACTTGGTGCCACAGTTTACTGGGGAAGACTAATATTAGTCAAGCAATCTATAACTAAGCCCTTGATGAAGACAGCAGCAGTTGCCTGTTGTAGGTGAATTCCACTCTCTACAAACTTCCTGAACCTGACCACGGCCAACTCTTGCAGCTTGGACAACAAAGCCACTGTAAATATTCTCGGAATAAACGTTTTCATCAGAAATTATGCTTAATAGAGATATTGGAAGAGCTGGGGAGGAAAGATCAGAGTTTCAATGAAAATCAAGGGCACTGAAGCTAGAAAGTCAGGGAAGTTGGTGGAGACCTCTACTATCTGCAGCAAAAATGTGCATGGTTCTCATGTGCTTGCTGAAAAGCTGCTGTGACTCTCATGCCTGCCTACGAGTCTGGCTGCCACCACATACAGAGACTTCTCTTTGCTGCTTGACGTTCATGCAACTTTCCCTCAAAGGGAAATTCTACCCAGAATGAAATACGAAATGAGAGTTTGGGGAATGTAATTTCCCAGATCTTAGAAGAATGTGGTTATGATGCTGAGTTGGCAGCCGAGGATCTACCCCAGCTTCCTCAGCCTGTTTCAGATGTTAGCGTGCTGGCCAATGTTTTGTGATGATCCACTTTTGCCAGTCACTGTGCCCAGCATTTCACATCTTCTCATCGAAGCCTTACAACAACTCTAGTGGTGATGTGGGGACAGAGGGTGTAGGAGAGGGAGAAAGCTTTATTTTCTGTGTTTTACAAATAAGAAAACTAAAGCTAAGTGAAGGAACTGTCCATTGGTTCCACAGCTGATCTAACAGTGGAGCTGTGGTTCAAATCCAGATCAAGAGAATCCGATTTTTGAACTGCACACAACACTGCCCTTCTAATCTATTCCTTCTCTGATATAATTACTGGTTATGACTAAGGGAGCCAACACTAGTTTATTTTCTCATGTAGTTTCACTGCAGATGGCACTTCTAATTTCAATAACATGTAAAAGAGCCATTTGGGAAGATATGTTTAAGGAGATGTATAAGGCTTAGAGTCCTAAAAGATAGATGGATTCCCAAAGAAAATGTCAGCAATTGTGAGAGAAGCTAAATAGAATGTGTGCACTGTGGACGGGTGGGATTCCTTCTCTAAAATTATTCAAGGCAAAAAAAAGTATCTGAAAATGGGTTAGTGATAGGATTAATCTTTTTAAAAATAGGAAATAGTAACACTGCCATGAAATTGTAAGAAAAATTTATACTCCTGTGAATGGTAATGTAACATGAAAGTATGTTGAAATGAAGAAAGGCGCTAGTGCAATGAAAATGAAAGCCAGTTATAATGGAATATGAGGCAAAGAGAGCATGTCAGAAGAAAATGTACGATTGATTATCAGAACAATTTTAGAAAGAGCGTGAAAAAGAAAGGGCAAGAAGGAGTAAGAGAACAAGAGAGTGTGTGAAAGGGACTATGTGTGGAAGATTCAAGTCATATACTCTGGCTTCAGAAAGAAGTAATTTATAGAGCGACATTGTTCAAAGGCTTAATGAGGAAGCTGTCAGTACCACTCCAGTCCTGTATGATCTCACACTCTCCAAACAATGTCTGCATACTAATGTGATATCTAAGTACTTCGATATTGGCAGTTGGGTATCTTGTATAGTAGGAATGATCTTTTCGATTACTGGGAAGATGTGTTCCCAAATAAATACACATATCTGAGATTTGCTTCATAAATGCATTTCTAATACATATAAAATCAGACTAATAAATTTCCCAAGACCTCACTGCAGAAATGGTATATTAAAATTGTGGACCCGGAAAGCTGAGAGACAAATACTAGGTCACTACAATGACTCCATCAAGACTCAGAGACTCCACGGATGGCATCAGATATGGCCTGCAGCCTCACCTTCCTGTGTCCACAAGAGGAAATGCAGTTGTTTCACTGCAGATACAAAAATGAGAAAACTGTGTCAAATGTGTTCCACTGGGAGTCAGTGTGCTATACTTCTGAGTTCTCAGCTTGTATGAGAAGGATGTTATGAGGCTGTCCCCATTTAGTATCTGTGATGATTTAACACCTGTTTTAAAACATGACAGCAAAATTACCCTCAAGGTGCAAGAGAACATAGTTTTAAATAATAATAAATTCCCATTTTAGGGTGATTGATTTAAGAAATGAAATGATTTTTAAAAAAATTTATGAGGCACAAGCAACTAATTGTCTGTGATGAATGATATTTTTTTAACCCTCTAGTCAAATTGATTTGTATTTGTGCATCCTGACAATAAGCAACATCGAATGGGAGGTAATGAATCTAGTACTCTACTAATTCCAAAGCCATTCAATTCAAATTTTGAGAAGAAAAAAGAATGACACTATGAGAAGAAAATAAGCTTCCTTTAGGGGTTTCTAGTCACTCAACTGAACCACTCAGAGTTCTCAAAGGAAAAGATCTCTAGCTATTTCTAGATATTTCCCCCCAAATCTTTAAGCTTCTTTCTATTCAACTGGTAAAATCTGTATCACGCTAACCTGTCATCATCTTATCATCCTTCACCACTGAAATTTGAAAGAAAAGCTCTTGCTGAGGTGGCTTGGAAGGAAACACAAAATTGTGAAATTTTCAGTAAATAAAGCTCCTGGCAGCAATTGGGCAGCCCATTTTTGTCGTGAAGCTCAGGGTCTCTGCTATCTCCTCATAGGTGGCTGCTGTGGTATAGCTGGGAAAATGCAAAATATAAATAAGTAGAAAGAGCCAGGTGGCATGGGGACTTAGTAAAGCAACTTTTCCTTTCTGGAAGTTTGTGTGAAAAATAATGCCGAAATCAAAATCCAAAAGTATTGGGTGGAGTGAACACAGTCTCTGGATACTTGGCTGTGGAAACTCAAAAGCTCCAAGCCTTCTAGCCAAGTGCAGTGTGATTGGCAGCTTGAAGTGATGGCTGCAATGGAAATAGCAGGCATGTACATCAGGGCTGAGGTGAGTGAACAGAAACGCATGGATCCCTGAAGAAAGAGTGTGGAGAGAGAGAAATGATATTTTGGCACTCAGGAAAGTTTCTGGATTCAGCATATCATGTTGAATAAAAGATAATGTGTACTTGGCAACAGAAATGAAACTTAATGACTCATTAGTTGAGATAAATCTGATTCCTCTTGAAAGAAATTCTGTCTCAGGTTACAGACTTGAGTAATTATGTACGTCAAGACGTAACTTATTTACTTATAAATCAGAATGAGGATGAATCTAAATAGTAGCAAAAGGGAAAATAGAAGAAATAATGACTAAAATGTTCCAGAATACTAAATAGTACTTAGGCAGGGGTAATAAATTGCTAAAGTTTGAACATAATAATTTATGAACATGTGATATATAGCCCTGCTGTGTTGATTTTTATTTTATCTAAGTTGGTGTTCTCACCAGTAAATCACCTACCAGCCAATTCCAAAATGAAAAGAAAAATACACACACAAAAGGCCTTAATTCCCACAAAAACCAGGCTTTAACCTTGAACCTCTAACATGTGGTAACAAGGGATGCAAATATTTAGAATTAAATGGAACCGGCAGCACCTGATTATCAAGTTCTAGGACCTTTTGTTTCACCTACAATCTGAAATGTGTGGCCTACATACTCATGCAAAAATGTCTTTGAAATGAAGAAGTCATGATAGGGAAAGGCCTTGCACAGTACTGACTTGATTATGGGAAGACAAATTAAGGGCATGTTGCAGGAAAGGAGGAGAAGGGATTGAAGGAGGAAAGGAAGGAGGGAGGCGTAGAGGGAGGGAAGGAGGAAGGAAGCTGGCTGACGTTACTAATAATAATATGTAAAAATAGATTACTTACGAAATCCAAAATATTATGATCCAGATATTTATGTTAGAATAATAAGCTGATAATAAAGATTCCCAAGGTATATGTAGTCCATAAAGTGGGAAAATGCTCTGAGGAATGATATGGAAGTAATGGAAGACAATCCGTACTGTAATGAGGTACCACAGAAAGTTTCTATGGAGGAGCGTTCTGGTCCAATTGTGATCTCAGAGGACTGCTTTGACAATGATAATCAGTTTACATGTAATAATAAGTAGAGAACTGTACTCTATATAAACCAAATAAAGATTACACATATTGAAAAATTCCATATGGATTATTTTGAACAGAATTGTTCAACTATATGTATACAGGAAATTCAACTTTCTGTATACAAGAAAGATGTATTCAAACATAGGACATATTCCAGGTGGCTCACCTAGGTAGGGACAGGTTGTAATTCTTCGAAGCCTGTGAGCTCCTGTTTTTTCTCTTCTATATAACAAGCAGTTAATAGAGAATATTATTATTCTAGGGATTTGCTTTCCTTTTCTTAAAAAAGAAAATCATCTGCAAATTTCAGTTCTTAATTTCCACTGTAATTTTGCTTAGGTATTTTTTTAACAATATACCAGTGGGTAACAAACTTACTCTTAGAACTACTACTCTCAATGGTAAAGAGCACTTAAAAAATCAAGAAATTAAAAGATCAAAGTCTATTAGAAAAAAATGTGCAAAAACATGAATAGACAATTTACAGGAAAAGGTATACAAATGACCCCTAAATATATGAGAAAATGTTCATATTTAATTTTTGTCCAGAAATTCCATTTTTAGTCATTTAACCTATGATATATCCCCCAATCACAAAAACTCAAGGTTATTCATTGCAACATTACTTGCAATATCAAAATACTGGAAATATCAAAATACTGGAAATCTTATGTATGGAAATGCCCATACATAAGAGAATGGTTGAATAAACTATGGTACTTTTGTACAATGAAGGACTATCAAGGACTATAACAAGAGTGAGCATCTCTATTACCTGATATTGAGATATTTCAAGAATATACATATTAAAAGCAAGGGGAAAATTTTTCTATTACACCCTAACTTTTGTATGAGATAAAAAGGTCATATGTATGTATGCATATTTCTTTTTCTATGTATGTATGCTGTAGACGGAATGTTTGTGTCCCCCCACCCCAAATTCATGTTAAATCCCAACCTCCAATATGATAATATTAGCAGGTAGAGATGTCACATAAAAGATATAGGTATCTGTAAAAGAGCAGATAGTGAATTTAAGAACACATTCATCAACTTACTATTCCTCACTAATTATAAACTCCATCAATATTTATGTTGATCAGTAGGCATTTTCCCACCTCCCATAATTCTGAAATGTCTACTATAATTTCTTCATGTCCATTTACCAAAATATTTCTTTATTTCTTCATTATTTTTTTCTTCTCTCACCCCTATTCTGAGTGCCTACAGCTTCGTTCACCAGGACTATTTCTAACTGTTCATTGTAAACTTTGTTCCCTATGGAATGATTTCGATCTCCAAATTCTTTAAATAGATTAAAGATTTCCTTTAACTTTTTAGACATGATCTGTCTGTAGTTTTTGTAGTTATAGCCCATTCGTGTGTGTGAATTCCCCATCTGTACCCAATGTTCAGCTGGAATCATGCCACAGTTATTTTCTTACATTCTTTTCTTAGAAGAAAAAGAAAGTAGCTGTAGGGTTGAACTGACACTTCTTCCTTCTAGTCTCTACGGATTCCGATAAGGAATCTCCTGTCATTCTAATTGTTTTCCTCCTAGACATGAAGGGTTGTATTTCTCTGACTGCTTTCAAAACGGTTTTGTCTTTAGTTTTTAGTAGTTTAATTTTAATGTGCTTTGGCATTGATTTCTTTGGGATTCATTTAGTGTCCTAAATCTGTAAGGTTATATCTCTTGACAAATTTGAGAAGTTTTCGGCCATTTGTTCTTCTAGTATTTTTTCAGCCCTGCCCTCTTTCTTCCTTTTAGGATTCCAATGATGTGAATATTAGATCTTTTGTTATAATCTCCCAGGTCCCTGGTGCTCTGATCCTTTATGTTTAATTTAACTTTGTTGTTCAGATTAATTTCAGTTGTAGCTATTCTGTCGTATGGCCCCTCCATTCTGACATTGAGCCCATCCACTGTCCTTTCAGTTTTGGTTACTGTATTTTTCAGTTGTAAAATTTTTGTTTGGTTCTTTATACCATCTATTTCTTTGCTGAGGCTTTCTAATTTTTCTTTTGTTTCAAGGGTGTTTTTAGTTGCTCACTTAAGTATTTTTCTGATGGCTCTTTTAAGATATTTGTCAGATAATGCTAACATCTATGTCATCTTGGTATTAGTGTCTTTTCATTGTCTTTTTTCATTCGGTATGCAGTCTTTCTGGTTCTTGGTTTGATGAGTGATTTTTCTATTGCAAACGGGACATTTTCGTACTATGTTCTGAGACTCTGGATCTTGGTTAAACCTTCTGTTGTATAACTTTCTCTGACACTGCTGTCGTAGGGGAAGATAGAGCACCATATCATTATTGTTGGTTGGTGGCAAAAGTACATATTTCCCACTCATCCTCTATTTACACAAGAAGGGAAGCTCCTCATTACATATTGAGTGGATTTAGCTGTTATGAAAGTCCTGATTTTCCACGAGGGTGCCTCTGACACCACCTAGTGGGGAGGGAAGGAATGCTTTATTACTTCTGGGTGGGAGTGGAACCCAGGCTTCCTACTTGGTCTCCACTGACTTTAAGGCTTAGAATTAGGGCTTATTACTGGCCAGCAGGGATCAGTGTCCCAGCTTTCTACTAGACTTTCTCTGACATCACCACAGTGGGAGTTTTGGAGTGTCTCATTACAAACTCATGAAGGAGTATTCTACTCAGTCTCCCCACTTACAGGTAACGGTTGGGGTGACACTACAGAGTTATATGTGGTGTTTGGCTTGAGTATTTATTTTCTTCTTATTTATTTATTTTTAAATTTTCAATTACAGTTGAAATACAATATTAGTTTCAGGTGTAGAGTGATTATTATCTAAATCTTTTCTGTCTCGGGTCACACAATTTTAACATTTAAAGGAACTTTGAGAATCATATACTCCAATCCTTCTATTTTTCATATTGAGGCCCAGAGAAAGTAAATATATTGCCTATGATCATAATTTCTAGTTGTTATCAGATATTGGATTAAAACATAAGCCTTTGGATTCCCACTTCAGGCTTTCTCCTTTACTAGGTCACTTTGTATAGCCAGGATTAATTCAGGAGATGAAAGAGAACCATCCTAAGTATTAAAAAATTATCTTGCTTTCTTAGACAACTATGTATTTGTAAATTTAATGGTCCAAACATAAATGTTTCACTTTATCAATGTAAATATAAAAAAATTCCAAAGCTTTTGAAGCTCTAAGTTTCATACCAATTATTATAGTCACATGACCTTATGGTTATATATTTCTTCTCTTTTCTCTCTACAGTTTCCCGACATTTACCCTAACATTTGCTCCTTAAGCACTTTACTGTTTGAAGTTCAACAGGATCAATGCCATGTTGAGAAATGCTATGTTTTCAAAGCTGTGCCTTAAAATTAGCTCATTTTTTCATAGTTTCCAATAGCGTATATCATAGTAGAAGAAGATGAGGTATTTTAGAATTTAGGGTGTGCTCCGTGGAAGATGTCTTTACCTTAGAAAGAGATATTTATTTATTCTTGGATAAGAGAAACATAACTGAGATGTTACTCTTAACACAAGAATTATAGAACTGGTAATTATCCAAAAATAGAGAAAAAGACTAAGTCTACCGAATTCCAAAACAGTTTTTGTAGGGGGATCTCCTCAGTTAAAAATGTCCCTTTAAGTCCATGCCTACTTTTCAGTGTTGGTGATTAGAGAGAATGTGAATTTATCTTACTGATAGTAATAAATGAGAATTCCATCTGTGCTTTCAAGAGTGACTCACTGACAGCCAATAAGAAACCTGAGATTAAAAAAAACCTAACATTTAGCTATAAAAAATAAAAGAATAACACAAACTTTTTAATAGTTACCATCTACGTTTTATCTCTTATAAATAATGTGCTGCCTATATTAAAGACCCATACTGTGTATAATAGAAAGAGTGGGGTGAAAAGAAGCAATAAGCTACTACATCGTGTGCAGGAGAAAAGAGAATATTAGATGTGCAATAGTAGGAAAATATAAAAGGGTTGTAGAAATAGAGTATAAAAATAAGAATAATGTTTTATAGGAGCTTATAACAACTACAGTGATACATTCATTTGTATGAATCACATTGTTACATATTTCTGTATATGTGTAGTAACTTTAGCCTCCTATTATTTAAGACTCTGCCACATTTAGCTGTTAATTTTAATTTTAACACGAAAATCTTCATTTTAACATTGTAACATAATAGTAAATACGTAATAACTTATTATTATTAATATCATAAAATATGTTATGTCCACTATGACCTAGTCACTGGGCCAACTACTAAAAATTATTAAAACCTAATCATGTCTTTTAGACATTTATAGTTTGTGAGATGACATAGATTTGCAAACATGCAAAATTATAATCAAGATTGTTGATGCGTGTTATAAAAATAATGTATATCCTTCTAGTACAGAAGATGAAGGAAAACAAAACACTAACTTCTTTTGAACTTCTAAATTCAAGCACAAAACAACGTGTAAAAATATTCCATAGTTAGAAAAGCCCAGAAATCTCGTTTATAAATTTAAAGTCTACCAAGGAAGAGAGGATGGTTTTCTTAAATTTGCACATAAGAAAGAAATACAGGCACACAGAGCTGAAAAAAAGTTATTTAATGTTAATCTACTTTGATAAAGATTTATATTCCCCTATGAAACCAGATGGTAAAGATCATATATTTTGATATAAAATGGGTAAATATACCATGATGGAAAGAGAGGATTATGGGGGGAACTTTGATCTATGGAGGTGCTAGAAACAATTAAAGATATGAAAGAAGTAAGTATCACCAGTCCCAGATGGAGTTCCTGTGAATTCGACTAAGTGTTCCAAGACTGTTTGACAATTCCTCTAGCAGATGTTTTTAATCTTGGATTGAGAGCCCGCACGTTACCTGGATGCATGAAAAAGGCTACTTTGGAAGTGATGGCAGGAAAAGCATCAGTACCTTGACTCTGGCTCTTCGTTTTTATTGGTCTGCCTGACACCAGTGTCGATCAGCCAATACCCATTCTTTGGTGATTGTCTCTGTAGGATGCGTAAGAAAGGATGTGGGTCACTTGAGATCATTCGAAGGATATGTTAAGAAGGAAATCAAACATGGTTATATATTTTCTAAAGTATCTAACAGTGAAGTTTTACACTAGAACTAGCAAATTGAAAGAAATTTAGATTAGCTAATTTTAATAGGGGTAGACTTGGAGGTAGTATGTCATCCATCTAAGTGGCAGAACAGAGGACATCTCATGCTGACATGCCCCAATATTCTGGAATTTAATTGGGAGGACTATTGGAAAATTACTACCAGAAAAAATCTTGGCATGGCTCAAAATGGTGAATTCTTTATTATTGCAGCCTGGATTTTAGATGAGATCTAAAAGTTCAAGGAAAAAATGATTTTAGGTTCAACGATGTCTGTTTATTGGACAACAAACAGCAAATAGTCCTTTATTTCCTTACTATTGAATAATTTGAAAAGAAGTGTATTTCCAAAGATATGGGAAATGATCAGTAGATGTTTCATTCATACTACTGAAGTTTTTTGTTAGCATTTTCCAAATCTCACTTGGCGAAAGTCAAATATATTCTCAGCTGAATGCAAATGTGAAAAAAATCCAAAAAGAGGATTTCCGTGGGCAGAACCTGCGAATGACAAGGCAAATGTGACATTTCAGAATTGTTAGAATTGCTTTCTTTTGCTTTTGATAGGCAATAGAGTTACTAAATGAATGACAATAATAAAAATCAATTATTTGCCAGGAATCTCTTGTTCTCCCTTCCTCCTTCCCCCCTCCCCTGTCTCTCTCCTGCTTTCTCACTTTCTTGTTCTCACCCACTTTTTTATTCCAGACACTTCCATTTAGAGTCCTAGAGAAATAAATATTTCAGAGAGGAATTCCATGCTTTCTTTGGAGGGAAAATTCCCCAAGAGTTCAATAACACTCTATAGAAACAGTTAGTGGTGGGAGGCCTTTCCTGCTAAATTTAAAACAATATTATCGGGCATGCCAATTAAAATCCTTGTGGGATTGGGTGTGGTGGTAGAAGCAACTTCAGGTCACTACAGAACACAGAGAAAATGTTCAAAGCAAACCTCTAAGTGAAATTGGGTCTCTTTTCCTCCCATTTTAATAGAAAGGATGGTTCGTTCTCATATCCACTCTCATATTGATATAACCTTAAAGTTTTGGCAACATGTCTCAGAAAAACTGACCACATCCCACCTTTTATTCTGTGAAAGATGGGGAAATGCTGACCTGGGTAAGTTTCTGAGGAGACAGAGAGAAGGTTCGTGAACCTTAGTATTATTATCGTTCTCAAAGCAGGATTGTTCCAAGAACAAGTTTGCATAGAGGGAGAGCACAATGATTTTCCATTTTAGAACACTATTTTCTAAGTTTTGGTATGAGTGACCACCCAGAATAATAAATTATCGTTATAGTATAAATGGGTGGCATTCGAGTATTTATGAATCAGTATAATTTAATAACAGGTTTAGTAAAATAATTTGATATATAAAGAAAAAGAGAAAAACTATTGTATTTCCATGTTATAAGCCACGTTTAATTTTGCATTTTAACATTTCTACAATGAGTTTGTATTTTTTAATAATAGATGTGTACCTTTGTAGTGAGACTTTAAAAAAAAAATGTCTCGAACGGGACATTAATCCCGTTCGAGAGTGTTGTAAATCAGTGATGCCTTTTCATGTAATCCTAGTTTTGAAAAAGTACATTATTTGCTATAAAATGACATTGTTTAATTTTCTATGGATTCTTATTACTCTGTCTCTCATACCTATAACAGAAAAAGACAATGAGAAAATGGTAGCTATTACATGATTAGATTTGGAAGACTCTCACATAACATACACACAAACACACGACTATGAAGAAGTATGTCATCTCCTTCAAACATCAAAGAGAGCTACTATCCAACACTTCAGACTATGAAAGTAGGCCATGAGCCAGTGTGCTAGTCCATTTGGGCTGCTACAACAGAATACTATAAACTGGGTAGCTTATAAACAAGAGAAATTTATTTCTCACACCTTCAGAGGTGGCAAAGTCCAAGATCAAGGCACCTGCAGAGTCGGTGTCTGGTGAAGGCAGATTCAGTGTCTGGTGAGGGCTGGCTTCCTGGTTCACAGATGGCTGCATTCTCTCTGTAACCTCATATAGTGAAAAGGAGCAAGAGAGCTCTCTGGGGTCTCTTTTATAAGGACATTAATCCCGTTCGAGAGGGCTCTGCCCTCATGATCTAATCACCCCAAAAGCTCCACCTCCAAATACCATCACATTAGGTATCAGGATTTAACATATGAATTTTGAGAGATACAAAGATTCAGTCTATAGCAGCCAGTGGGAAGCCAAATCAGTGTTTGGGATCATACAGAGGCTAAGTTTAAGGAGGTGCGTGTCTTCAAATTGTGCTGTGCTATTCCATCCCAAATGTTTCCCTTCTACCTTGATATAAAGGTAGTTGTAGAGAACGTTTAAGGTAGGATGAGATAGCCACTGTAGAGCCCACCAGACAGATTTTCTATTGAAATGAAATTGGAATCAGAAAGGAAAAGTGGGAAGGGGGAGGGAATGGGATTCATCTTACCTTTTGTGAGTTAAAGGTTACAATTATGCATGAGAATTTTCAATGTCATAATCGCTTATCTGAGGGGCTCATACACACTAAGTGATCAACAGGTGAGTCAGTGGTAAATAAATAACTGCTTGAAGTTGAGTTGTCGACCTGCCTAGAATTTTCCCTCTGCCCCGTGTAATCCCACCGCTGACATATTGGGGTAACCAAGTCTATACTTAACATTCATTATTTTGCACTTGACCCAAGGTCAAGAGAGAGTACCTAATTGGGACTTAGTCTAACAAATATATACTTAAATATTTGTTGATTTAAAGTCCTATTTTGGATTTCGATATACGTTTGAAGAAATGGACAAATAAAGCATGTTCATTTCTGAAGAGTATGAGATGAGATACTGGACTCTTCAGCAGAAGTTCTGTGGGTTAAGGGGTTGGTCAGGGCCAGGAAGAAGACATTTAAATTCTCAAGCAGCCCTGGAAAATCATTCATAAAGTCGCCCTGGAAAATCATTCATAAAGTCACCCTTCGCCTTAAAAATCTAGTCGATATTTGTTGTTATTAAAAAGGAACTGTGGTTCTTTTTACTTCCCGAATCTTTTTCTTTTGAGATCTATTACATTGTGCTTATAAATTGGGGAACTAAATCTCCTTAATCTGCAGGCAAATTTTGATATGACTTTAAGACACTGGTAAATACTTCAAGGAAGTGTGGAATAAAGTATCAAAGATTTTTAGAGTAGAAAAAAAAAGCCTATTGTTCAAACTACTGAAGTTGGAAAAAGAGAAGCATCATGAACACAACATGAAATAGTTGAATTACATCCCTAACTATCTTAAATACATGTTAAACCAAGAAGTATTGCCCCAAAGTGAATAGATTCACTATGGATGCCAGCACTCTCTCTCCTGAATGTGGGTTTTGAAATCAATTGCACCTAGATAATCCTCAAGCTGAAAGATTTTACTTGGGGGTGGGAGGAAAGCAGTGAGAGAGAATAGTTTGAGAGTTCAGAAAAACTGCTTCCACTTGTCTGTTCTTTTGAATAGCTCTGTATCTGTTTCTTTAATGAAATATGACATCTAAGTATAGTCATGCACTGCTTAATGACATACATTCTGAGAAATGTGTTGTTAGTTGATTCTGTCACCAAGCAACCATCATAGAGTGTATTTAACAAACTTAAATGGTATAGACTACTACACACCTATTCTTCCTAGGCTACAAGCCTGTACAGCATGTTACTGTATGAATACTATAGGCCATTGTAACATAATGGTAAATCTTTGTGTACCTAAACATATTTAAACATATACCACATAAATATGGTATAAAAGATAAAAAATGGTACACCTAGATAGGGTACTTATGATGAATGGAGCTTGCAGGACAGGAAGTTGCTCTAAGTGAGTCAGTGAGTGAATGGTGAGTGAATATGAGGGCCTGGGACATTACTGTACACGACTGTACTTTACACTGTACACTTAGGCTATACTCAATTTATAAAATGACACAAGATTAAAGCACAAGAGAGAATGATGTAGTCAAAAGACCTAGTTAACATGAGGTGTATGAGGTACTGCTGGCATAACACGGCATACTGTTTTACAGCAAATTTTAATACAAGTAGCAAGAGTACACTCTAAAATAATGATAAAAGGATAGCATAATAAATACATAAACCAGTAACATATTTTTATTATTATCAAATATTATGTACTATATATAACTGTATGTGTTATACTTTTATAAGACTGGCAGTGCAGGTTTGTTTACACCACCATCACCACAAACACCTGAGTAATGGGTTTTTCTACAATGTTACAACAGCTACGACATCACTGATAGAAAGTTTTCTGCTCTTTCATAATCTAATGGGACTAACCTCTTATACGTGGTTCTTATGCAGTGCATGACTGTACAATGCACCCACCTACATGCACACGTAAATAGAAACCTCAAATAAAAGCCTTTTTATGAGGTCTATTTTGCATGGATTTGTTGTAATCTTTACACATCTTAGATGACCTTTTAATATCTACCTTCTCTCCCTATACTACGAACCCGTATTGAGGTACAGCTCAGGTCTGTGATTTTTCAGTGGAGATGGGATTCCTGTCAGCCAAGCTCTGAAGCATTTGGCAGTGGAATACTCCTGGGTAACTGTCACGTCTCTTAATCCCCTCGGTTTGGCTACAGATATTTAGTTAGGTAATAACCAGCTCCCAAACATGTTCCTTAGCTAGTAGTTTGACGTCTAAAAAAATAAAATCTTGAAAATACAAACCGTTCCTCAGTACCTGGCCTCATCTCGAATGAGAAAAGTGTACCTGGTTCTTAAAACTTTTTCTAGCACCTGATGGAAGGAAGATAGTCATCGTCCAGCCATGTGTAAATTATCTTGTCAGGATTTCACAGAGAAAGTGGAAAGTTTTCAACATTGTATCTCATAAAATTGTAACCAGGCTGATAAACCTGTTTATTTTACTCCAAGTGTGCCCTGGTTTTCATAACATGGACATTTAGTAAGTGTGCTAATGAACAGCAACACCCCCATCTGAACCTCGATTTTCATACTCTCTCTGCCAAGAAAGTTATTTTGTGAATTTTCAACTTTTGTTTTTCTATCACTTTAAGCTAACCATGAGAACTAGCTTGAAGGCTGTTTTGGCAATTTTTGCTAATGCACTTACTTTGATAGCTAAAAACGACCTCAGAGAATGATTAATACCTTGTGGGGGTCGATGACATAAATCTGCTCCACTGTGCCCGATGCAAGTTCTCTCAGACGGAATGTTACAGCTATATTGCTGTGGAAACCTGGTGACACTGAGCAGACCATACCAGATATAAAATCTTCTAAAAGCATAACTACTTAACGTGGACTAGGATTTATGTTTAATCAACTTGTTACCAACAAAACACAGTGAACTCTTTTCCCTGGAAATTGCATAATGTGTTGCAATACTACCAAGAAGAAAAACCCTCTCCTAAGAGTTTTAAGTGTGCTATCAAAAATAGAATGTGTGATGATTTTTATTTCTTGGATCCCTTAAGCATGTTTTTTAATTCTATCTAAGGGATGGAAGTGCAGTGAGGGCAAGGGGTAGGGGAATAAAGCAGGTATCAAAAATATATTAAGTGTGTGTCTACATAGGGTACTGAAACAAAATAATAGGTTTTGATCCAAACGTTTGTGGGCCAATCTTTAATTTGGTTGAAAATGACTTTGTGGGACTCTTCTATACATAAATCAACCAATAAAAAGTCTTTTAAATGCTCCTACCTGACAAGCTAAATAAAGTATGAATTAGGAACATTTACAGTTATGGTGACACAGGTTGCTTATTTCGGTGGTTAAGAATGTGACCTCCAGAACCAAGTCATGGTGATCAAAACCCTGTGCGACCATGGCCAAGTTACCTCCCTGTGCCTCAGTTTTCTTAATTGTAAAATGAAGATAATAATAGTACCTACTTCATAGGGTTATAATGAGGATTAAACGATTAATTTTTGTAAAAAAAAATAGGCTTGGAAGAGTAGCTAGCAAATGTTCAATAATAGTAGATTGTTACTTTAGATTTATGTAAGCGGTTTTATCAACATCAAGTATTAACTGAATGTAAGTATACTCATGCAGTGAGTGCTGAATTTACATAGGTGATTTCATGAGAACAGTCTCACTATTGTGCCATGATGTATGCATACATATGGTTAAACTTTCAGCCAATAAAACTGGGTGGAGATTTGAATCTTTGAAATGAAAACAATTTTAGTTGTTATCCAATCTGATTCTCCAGAGTAGGAAACCAAGGTCCACTGAAATTAAGTGGCTTTCCCAAGGAAGAGCTGAGCCTTGAATTCAGGTCTTCTGACTTTGAAAACATGTAGAAAACTCAAATAGACAATTCATAATTTTCGATAGTGTGTTTGTCACTGTATTATAAGAAGATAACTGTAAATTAGCATAGAACTAATTATATGACCGAATCTTTTGATTCCTATCAAAGACCCACCATTAATATGACTGATATTATTTAGTAATTACAATGACATGATTAACATTTGCATAGTTATTTAAAATAGCAAAAAGTTTGGCATATTTATACTGTAAAACTGCTAACATAAAGTACAATATATGGTATTATAAGGTATAGGCAGCACATAAAAATATAACTATATGTTAAAGAAGAAAAATACTTTCACTTTTCATCATGCTGATGATGTTTTTTCATGTAATGCTCATAACAATCTCACAAGTGGTTGTTATTAAACTCATTTTGTAAATAAGTGAACTGAGGATCAAGGTTACTTATTTTTGTTCAGGATCACACAATTAGTGAGTGGCCCAGATGAATTCAAAGCCAGATCTCTGGCACTAAACCCTACACTATTTCCACTATACTGGATGGGCTTATTCCATATGTATTCATTCATTCTTTGCTTTGCATCCTGAAAATATAAAAGTTTCTTGGAGATGATTTCTTTGCATAGTCCAAATCTTTTAAAAATGGTAAATGAAGTTCAACTGCATGATTTCCTTTATGGCTTAAATTTCTTTACGCAAGCACAGGCTTCAGAGTCCTTGCTATTATTCTAAGTGTAGTTGGAGGCTCTATAGTATGGGCATCACCCAGGAGCTTAGAAATGCAGATTCTCAAGTCCCAGCCCAGATCTACTGCATTGGACTCTGTACTGTAACAAGCTCCTAGATGTTTTATATGCACATTGAACTTTTGAAAAGCACCAGTCTAAATCACTATACACTTTTAAAAATGCATTGTAAGGTATATAAATGTCAAATCACTATGCTGTACACCTGAAGCTAATATAATATTGTATGTCAACTATACTTTAATTAAAAAAAGAAAGCATTAGAGTATTAAAATTGTCTAATCAACTTAGTTTAGAATTTTGAAGGGGAATGCTAAGAAAAAATCATTTTGTTTACAAAAATAATAATAATAGTAGCTGCAATCCTAGTGTTTTACAAACTAAGCAGCATTTATTTTCTAACTCAAAGGTTAAATTAATATGTATCCCCTTTACAATTTCTTTCCTCTTCAGTTTACCTCAAGCTTTGCACAGCAATTAAAAAATTGTCAGTTAAGGACTTAATATATCTTTGAAAACAATTACAAGAATTATTAGATCATTGGGGTTTTACAAGAATTCCAAAACACCTTCCAGAGAATGAGGAAGATAGGAATAATGAAGCATGGAATCATCATTGATCACCTTAATTGCTAACATTTACCAAATCTCTAAAATTGAGAAGAAATTTCATGTACATCATCATCTTAATATTTCAGACTTGAGAAGAAATAGTAATAAAATTGAATAATCCAGAGATTGAGGTGTATGACAGACTTTAAAGGCCATGTACTTCAATTAGGAAAATATCCTTTAAAAATTGCTATTTGTACCAAGTTCTTTACGTGTCACTTAGTTTGTTTTTTCACAATAGTTCTATGGACTTAACTTTGTTATTCCTCTATTTCCACAGAAAAATTAAGACCAAAGAGGCTGAGAAAATTAATGCTAGACTGAGTAGCTATTATAATGTTATAACGAATTAGATTTGGCTGTCTGCAAGCTCATGTTCTAGTTTAGTGGATTTAGTTCAGAGGAGTTTTTATAAATCATTTAATTAAAAATTTTTTTTACACTCATAGTATTTGAACCTAGTAGAGATAAATGCTTTTAGACATTATTCTGATCATCTAGTTTATAATCTGATGATGCACTTGAGTTATTATATATCCTGATGACTAAATATATTGCACAAAGGTAGTGTTAAATTACAAGAATATGAGTATACCAGGTTCTATGATAGGTACCCTACCAAACTATTTTATGTGATAAACTTGACTTTTCTTCCTATTTGGGTATTATTTATTTTTTATAATTAGTAACTTTCATTTAAGCTTCTTTCTCTTTTATTTTTTCCATGATTTCACTGAGGAGTTTAACTGGTTTAAAAGAAAATGGCACTAGAGTAACAGTTCCCCAAATCTCCCAGGTCACTTCCTATGTTTTTCTATAAGCCATATAGACTATGTTGTTATTGGAATCAAACTTATGGCTCAGTCATTTTCTATTCAAACAGGGCATGAATTACAAAGTCTGCCGGGAATCCTGGAGGACTTTTGGAGGTAGATTAATTTTCTCTATTCCATGGCTCTAAAGGCTCATGCTGATATTATGTGGAATAAATGCGGAAATGCACAAGATATGGACAACCTGTCACACACCGTCCATAAAAAAGTAGAACAATGAATTACTATGTATGTTGTATTTAACCTATGTCTTAAAAATAAAATAATAGTGGTGGTAACTACAGTGTATATGTTTACACTTAACTTAATTGAGAGTTCTATGAGTAAATCTTTTAGAAATGCTTTGGTAAGATATAATTTGGGGAATAAGTAGGAAATAATAAAAATACTTATAAAAATAACATTTCTTTTCCTCTGTCTTTGGCAACTCTCTCACCATATGTAAAAGTAATAGAGAATATTGCCCAAGCTTTCAGAGAGAAGTTCCTTAATAATTATGGCTGGGTTCTACTATGGTATAGCAATTTTCAATAAATTGTGAGAAAATTTAAGAGATTATACAAATATGTAACATGATCTTCAAAACTGGTTTAATGTATGATTTGAGAGAAAATTAAGAAGGCTGATATGAATAAAATAAATTATGGGGAGATAAGCAGAATAACCGGAAAATGGAAGGAGGAAAGGGAGGACGAGGGTCAGCAGTAGAAGCCCTCTTTAAATGACCTTTAAGCTGATACATGAGAAATGAGAAGGAGTCTGTCAGGAGGAACAAGGTTTGAGGATTTTGGAGGGAAAGAAGAGTGTGGAGAGAGAAGTCAAAGGGCCTGGTCCTGAGCCTTTAGGATCTTTGACATTTGAAGTCTGGTTGGAGAAATAACTTACAAAGTAGAAAAGTAATGAGAATAGAGAGTGGTGTGAGGATAATTTGGAGACCTACTGACAGAAAAAATAAAAGACTGTCAAATCCTGCTGAGAGATCATTAAGGTAAGGATGGATTGTGTCAGAATTTGAACATGGAGTGAATGCAGAATCCAGAGGAAGCTGATAGACAGATGTCAAGTGAGAAGAGAAACCCAATAGGAGTAGGCAACACTTGTGATGTTTAGTAGGTATGAGGAGTAGGGGATTGGAGGTAGAAAATAGAATGGAAGAGGATATGGAAATAAAAGGTAGGTAATCAGTTTACTTTTCCAACTGTATTTGTTTTCAAGATTGCTTTAATTATTTAGGCTCCTTTGAGATTTTAGAAAAATATTAGAATGAATTTTTCTATTTATGCCAAAAATTTCATTGGGATTGTAACATAGATTGAATCGAATCTGTAGATCCCCTTGGATAGTATTGTTGTCTTAACAATATTAAGCCCTAGCACCATTTGTTGAAAAGAGTGAGTTTATTTGGGGGAATTTTACTGGGAATTTTAAATCATGTTTGAATGCTGATTCATTCTTTCAATCAAACTTTCTTAATTTGTCAAATATTTATTGAGTATCTATTAGATCTACTATATGGCAGGCATTATTTTAAGTGATGGCGATTAAAGCCAAGGTTGGTAACCTTAATTAGGAAGATATTGCAGTAATCAAGATTATAGCTCAGATCTGACTTGCAGCCGTAGAGGAGGTGAGAAGTAGTTAGATTCTGAAACTCTACTGAATATAAAGAGGACTTGCTGTTGCATCAGAGGTGAAGTGTGAGAGAATGAGGAGAGCCAGGGTTGACCCCAAAGTTTTTAGCCTCATAAACTGGTAAGAAAGAGTTGCTATCAAAAAAGATGAGGATACTCTAAGTGGAACATAATTTTTGAGGAAAGATAATTAATATGGAAAAACTATACCAGCTATTTATGAGAAAGGTAGGAGGTGGGAGGATTGAAGGAAAGGTGCAATATAAATATAGTAGCACAGTAAGGCGTGAGCTTGTGTGAAAACATGGTAATTATATACTCAGATATGGTCATGGTCATGAGTCTATTAATGACACCAACTTGCTGGATGTATGATCGTTTCCAACATTACCTACATGTACACATTCAGCAAAGCAGAAAATGGATGTTTGGGCTCATCCAGGATTGGACCATTGACATTCAAGTGTTACAGAGGGGGTAAAAGGCAGTGAATTGAGGAAATTTGCTAATGAGGGTCTACGATGATGAGCTGTGGCATCCAAGTAGCACAAAGAGGGAAGTGAAAAGGAATGTAATTATCAACAACACATACATGTATCAGGTTTGATAATCAATGCAAATAAGCCTGTTACCAAAGATTAGCACTGATAAATATGCACAAAAATAAAAATATTTGTCAAGTTGCTGGTAATATCAGTGTCTAAATTGGTGAGCCTATTCTGCAGTGCAAGTATAGAATCAACTATATTTACAAAGTTCAGGCTCTTTTTAATTTATTCTTTGAGACTAGTAGACTTAATAGCAATTTCTTACAGAAATAAATTGTCATCAAGTATGAACATCATAATTCTTGATTTTGCAAATGGATGTTTGCTGCTCTTATTTAGTCCTTTCATTCTCATATGTAGACTTAATTCAGTAATTAATTGAAATGTGTAGGGACCGCTTGTGTTGCTGTGGCAGCTTTGAAGGGTTTACATGCTACTTCTAGACAGCTGTATCAAATGTGGATTTAATCAGAACTCCTTATCCTCCATTTCCAAGAAAATTCTATAGGAAATTGGGCTTTGCTAGTTCTGGTGCTTGTTTGGCAGGAAGAATTAGGCTTTTTATTTTTATGGCTTCAACATTTCATTATACAAGGCCTTTCCCCTAAGTCGGTTGCCTCAGTGACACAGTTAAATCTAATGAGTTATATTCATCAAACAGAGACCAAATAGGTCTTATAACCTCCTCAAGACTAGATAGAAAGCATGATGGGTAAGTTTGTATAAATATGCATTTCCCATAGTCATTAAAACTTTATCAGAACCAGATTATGAAGATCTAGATACTAGTTTACTTCTCTTTTAGGGCATTTAGTGCTTATTTATTAAAACAAGGAAAAGACTGCTATCACATATCCGGTAATTCTATAGATTAGATTAGTTTGTGTCAAATTTCCCAATATCTCATCTGGTTCCAAGTCTATAATGCCATGAATTCTCTGTTCATGCAAGAAATATCACTGAGTATAAATATCATAAGAAACATATTTTCTTTAAACATTTCTACCTAATATGGAGGTATTAGACTGGTTCTTTATTTTGGAAGCCATCAACTAACACCATTCTTGGGCATCAAGTGTATTTATGGCAGGAGGATTGATATTTGGGTTTGTCTGATGTTTCTTTATAATTAAATTCAGGTTGTGGACTTTCAATAATATCTGTGTGAAGAGATCAAGCGATTTTCCATCACAGAAAGTAAGTATAAAACTGGATAAAAAAAGAAAAAAATTAAATATTACAGGGTGTTTCAAAGTGAGCAAAGACATACAACAAAATGAAATGCATTTACTCTTGAAAAATTGCTCAGAGAGCAGAACCCGCAGCTTTATATTGGGTGGGTGATGGTTGACTCAGTTCAAGGTTGATGGCAAAAATCAGCAGCTTTACTGACAAAGCCGGTGGACTCATTCAAGTTGGGGGATAAAAGGTTAATATAAAATAGTCAGCTGTTCTCTCCTATACAACAGCAATGAACAATTGGAATTCGAAATAAAAACACCATTTCATTTACAAGAGCACCAAAAAGAAAAAAAAAAGAAATACTTACATATGCATCTAACAAATTATATGCATGACATATATGGGAAAAACTAGAAATGTTGCTGAAAGAAACCAAAGGAGATCTAAATAAATGGAAAAAAATTTTATATTTATGGATAGAAAGACTCATTGTTACGATGCCAATTCTTCCCAACTTGATTTACAGATTCAGCGCAATCCCAATCAAAATCAAAATGTTATTCTGTGGATATCAACAAACTCATTCTAAATTTTACGTAAAAAGGCAACAGACCCAGAACAGCTAGCACAATACTGCAAGGGAACAAAGTCAGAGGGCTGACGCTCCTCTCTTCAGGATTTACTATAAAGCCACTATAATCATGGCAGTGTGGTATTTTTTTTTCCAGCATTTTCAAAATATATTTTAATCAAGCTTTATATCCAAATCGTTGTACAACTATTTTAATAAACTGAAACAGTAAGTGAAAAGTACAGAACACAAAGCTGGCTTCTTCTTTTTAGTGAAGTATCAAAGGTTTGTTCGCAGCCCCAAATTAGTGATGTGGTATCTGGGCAGTCTATAAAGCAGACTCAGGCAGACTGTAAACTGGCGTATTAGAAACCAGGCTGCCTCCAGTATAAAACAGGTCCAAGTTACCACTGCCCAAATAAGTTCTGTGAAAGAATTTATGAAACGAATACTGAGGGGCCAGAATCTTCTTATAAACCCAGGCACTCATAAAAACATGGTATAGATTATATTAAAAATAATTTAACTCAGTCTCTCCCACTCCCAATTAATATCAACAAGATAATACACATTTAAACAATTTTACCAATTACAAGTTAGTATTATGCTGAAGATTGCGTTATGTTAAAGATGCATATTAATGTGTAACACTTTGAACAAACATACACAGACACCCAAACACACACATGCATTCACACACTCTCAAAGTAACAAAGCTAAATGTTAGAAGAATTAAAAAGGCAAGCTAAAAAAATTTCCTTATCACAATAGTAGAGGATAAATAAACAAGAAAAGTGAAGCAAATAGAAGAACATAAAATGCCTGACATAAATCCAACCTTATCAATAATTCCATTAAGTATGAATGAAATAAATATTTCAAACAAAAAGTGGAGAGTGTCAGACTGTTTAAAAAAGCAACATGCAACTGTTTTCTACAAGAGATGCATTTGAAATTCAAAGTGACAAATTGATAGAAAAATGATTGAAAAAGGGATTCCATGCTAATAATAACTATAGGTTAGCTAGAGTGATTATATTACTGTTAGACAAAAGAGGTTTTAAGATTTAAGTAATATTAAGTAATATTACTAGAAACAAATAGGGAAATTTTATACTTATAAAATATCAATACAGCTGAAAGATATAACAATTAAAAATACATATTTACCTCAAAATCTTTCCACAATGGAAAATCAAGGTCTAGAAGATTTTAGTGTAGAATCCTATGAAATATTTATGGAAGAAAGAATATTAATACAAATTGTCAAGGTAATTTGACAGAAATCATTTCTAAGTAAATGGTGATGACACAATTGGATATCCATATTCAGATAAATGATCCTCTATCATTAACTGACATCATACACAAAGATTAACTTGAAATGGGTAATATATCTAAGATAAGAGCTAGAAGTATACAATTTTTAGAAGAAAATCTTTTTGGATTAGACCAATATTTCTTAGAATCCAAAAGAATACATGTTAATTAAGGAAAAATCTGCTAAATTAGACTCAATAAAAATTACAAACTTTCACTCTTCAAAACACACCATTGAGAAAAATGAAAAGGCAATATTTAAAAACATATATCTAATGAAGAAATTCAACTCAGAATAAAACATATCTGATGAAGAAATTCTACCCCAAATATATTTTAAAATAATGTAACTCAATAATAAGCGACTATAGAACCGATAATATTGGGGGAAAAATATTTTAATAGGCACTTCCCCAAAGAAGGCATATAAATAGCAAATAAGTATAGGAAAAGATGCTCAGCATCATTAATTATTAAGAAATGCAAACTAATGTCAAATGAGGTTTCTACTTAAATGGCCTAATTAAAAAAAATAAACTGACACTACCGAGTACTGGTAAAGATATGGAGCAACTGGAACTCTCAGAAATTAGTGGGAATTTAAAACATGACAGCAACTTTGGAAAACAGTTTGGCAGTTTCTTACAAACATACATTTACTGTATGATACAGCAATTCCACATCTAGGTATTTTTCCTTCAAAATGAAAATCTACCTTCACACAAAGACTTGCATGTGAATGTTTACAGGAGTATTATTCATAATAATGGTACAAGACAAATATCCTTCAGTTGGTGAATGAATAAGAAAATACAGTATATACATATACAATGAGATACTATTCAGCAATAAAAGGAAATAATTGACATGGAAAATCTAAAACTGTAATTCTATATGAAAGAATCCAGATACAGCATGAACATAATGTATGATTCCACTTATATAACATTTCTAGAAAAGGCATAACTATAAGGACAGAAAACAAGGGTCAGGGCAGGGATTAACTGCAGCTTCTCATGAGAGGGTTTTTTGTGATGATAGAAATGTCCTAAAATTGGATTATGGTGATTGCACACTGTACAAATCTAATAAAACACAAAGATATGTATGCTTAAAGACTAATATAAGTGACATGCAAATTATATCTCAATACAGTTGATAAAAATTCATATGCATTATTGTTAAAAATATCACAGAAATGATGCTGCGCCTTATCAGTGTACATATCAGGAAACACGATGTCTCCATGTATCATTATTGGTGATGTTTTTCCTGATCTCAGTTTTTCCACTTTTTCACCTATAACTGTAAAGTTTCACTTGAAATTGTACCATTTTAATATTTTTTTCCATTTGTAATTGGTATGTGGCTTATAAGGAGAAACTTTGAGTCTATTCATATATTCTGTTTTTATTATACTTTTGCTCATTATTTTAGCAACCATGATGATACTTGCCTGCAAAAATCATTGCTATGCCAATTGTGATTTTTTATTTCCATCATTGCTTCTATATTTATTAATTGGAAGTCTACTGTATGGAAGATCTGTCCCTTTCCTCATTTCTTTGTTCATTTATTTATTTCTGTCAGTTATGTACACATGGTTATTTCTTTTATTCCATGGATTTTATTTAATTTGTTGCTCAAATTGTCCAAAACCTGGCCATGATAAATTCTTTCAGACTGGTTCCTGTGTCCTTTCAACATGCACACCTCCAATCTATTTTTAGGTCACTCTTATTTTCTGGCACCACAAGATTTTCCAGGCTTATCTCATATTTTCCATGTCTCAATCCTGGAATCAGCCATTTTTCCAAGGACCCAGTACCTTTTAGTAGAGAATAATTAGAAACCAAGATGTGAGTGCTAGCTATGCCCATTACTACTGGGAGTCATTGTTTCTAGGCCTGCTCAGTAGTCAGATCTGGGAAATATATGTATAATTCTGTATTAGTCAATGTTCTCCAGAGAAACACAACCAGTGGGATGTGTATATATATATATATATATCTTTATATATGTATTTTGTGTGTGGTTTTACAGAGATACAGAGAGAGAGAGAGAGATTGAGTGAGAGAGAGAGAGATATTGAGTGAGAGAGAGAGAATTTATTTTAAAGAATTGGCCCTCACAATTGCCAGGCTGGCGAGTCTGAAATCTGAGCAGGCCAGCGCACTAGATAGATGCAAGGAAAAGTAAGTGATGCAACTCAAGTCTGGAGTCAGTCTGGAGGCAGAATTCCTTCTTACTCAAGGAATCTCAGTTATTTTGTCTTAAGGCCGTTAACTGATTAGATGAGGCCCATCCACAATATATAGGGTAATCTGCATTACTCAGTCTGTTGACCTAAATGTTAATTATACCTAAAACATACCTCCACAGCAAATCTAGGCTGGTGTTTGACCAAACAGTTGGGCACTATAGCCTAATCAAGTTAACACGTAAAATTAACTATCACAGTGTTACCATACACATACCACCACTTCTCTCTGTCTCTCAATCTCTCTTTCAAAAACCACCCCATTAAACTCATAAGTTCCTTGAACTCACTCACTCTTTTATTTCCATAATCACCTTGTTGAATTTCTCAAGCCGATCCCCTCATCTTTTTCTATGACTAATAAGTTACTCTCCAACCTGGGTCATTTTCAGTTTATAGTTTTTCTGTTCCCATTGTACAGCTGGTAATGAATAAAATTGGACTTCTTGTTTGTAATAAAAATACATGCTATCAGTTCTCTACCAAACGCTAAGGAATCTCTTATTTATCTCTTACTAATTCCCTACCTGTCTTCTGTAGTAGCCGTTACAAATATTTTCACCAACAAAACTCCCAGTATCATCACATCCTTCTTCCATCTTCGAAGCAGTATCATCACATCCCTCTGCCATCATCTCTTGCTGTAATCAGTTAATACTCACGAATTAATGTTTGGATGCCTCTTGACTCTGACATTCAAATTCTAACATGACCAGTTTTCAACTTCTAATTCCAGCCACATATTCATTATAACACAAATTTGATTCTTCATAAAAGTTTGATCAACACCTTCTCCTCAAATGCTGCTCTTATCTTGTGTTTCGGAAAGCAGAGTGCCTTGTATTCAAGTATTTATTAGACACTCTCTGCATAAAAGAATGAGTAAATGCATTCATTCCTGAATCTATTATTCTTTCTGAACCTTTTAAAATCCAACCCATCCTTTAAGGATCTGCTCAAATGTCATTTTATGCTTTTATGTCTGACCTAATCAGATTGCCCCAATGAAAACCTCCACTTTTTTTTGTTTTGTTTTGGTTTTTTTTTTGCCTATTTCTAGTACTTAATATTTTTGTATTCCTCATCTGGTATATAATATTTTCTACCTTTCGGAAAAATGCTTATGCAGACCTCCATTAGAAAGTAAGTTTCTTGCTCTGTTTACATAGGAATTGAATAATAACTGTGCTACTTGGAATTCCATTAGAATGGTGTTGCACACAGTGTTATTGAAAGACAGCAGGTAGATGGACGAATAAATGGATCGAGGAATGAAAGAATATGTATAAATGAAAAATGTTATCAGTAAATTCTTGATAGGATTCCATCATTGGTCAATTCTTCTTATTCTATAAAATACCCTAAAACATTTTCTAAAAATAAAGTGTTCTCTTTAAGCTCAAAGTATTATATTACACAAGAGGAAATGAGGATTTAAGAAACACACATAATGAAAAATGAAGTATTTTAAATAACAAAACAAAAGGCATAGGTTTTATAGAAAAACAGCAAAAAATAATTGATTTAGTTAACTCGCTGTTCCTTCAAAGTATTTAAAAGAAGAAGTGGGGAAAACAGTTTTTTTTGTAATGATGATGCACACTCAGCCCTCCAAACGAAAACGTAAATGCTACTGCTATGTCAAAACAGGGTCTAGTATAACAAAATTCTAAGTGTATAAAGGAAGTTGACCTTTAAAAGAAAACCAGTAAAGTAAAAAGAAAGTTAAAAACCTTAACAAGCACCAAATACCTTCTTATAACCATGACAAGTATGTTCCCGAGAGATGATTCACCAACATGAAACTACTAGCTAGAAATTAATGACCAGTACCTAATGTCTTGGAAAAACCCCACAGGATTTCACTGAAAAGAAGTGAGTAAAAGGGATTTACTGCTTATGGCTTCATCTTCAACATTCCCTTTCTTACCCACCACCCCAAAATAGTAGTGTATCATAATTTTAAAGGAAGCTTATTTTTTTCTTTTAAGTTGAATTTTAAATGCATATAAAACTTCTCTCATATTTCTTTATAATTATATAGGATTCTTCTCTTAACGTATTCTCTAATGAGACACCAGAATATCAGTTTTATTTTTCTACTTTTGATCAGGTAATAAATAAGTTGACAACATTGAACAAAATCTTTTCCTTCCTTCCTTTTCTTTTTCCTTCTTCCTTCCTTCCTTCTTCTAAAATTATAGCCCATGTATACTCTTAGCAGCTGCTTCCCTGTTATTTGGAAACTCTGATTTTTTGGAGCACCTAGCTTTTTATGCCAGAAGGCATATTCCCAATTATTCCACAAAGTAACTTGAATCTCTTCTTTTAGCTATGGATGATTTCTTTAGGTCATGATGCAATCAGGTGATATTTCATTGAATTAGCCAAATTAGACATACTCAACTTAATGTCCTTTGGGTTTAAAGGCAATTCAAGTAATACATTTTCTATTAAGATTTTAAAAGCCACCAAGTCACTTGCTTTTTCAAAATAACCTGTTAGCAACCAAATAGAAGCTTCTGTGTTTTTACAAACACAGTAACAGTTACAAACACAGTAACAGTTACAAACACAGTACATAGATGAGAAATGGAGTTAAAAGGTGACCACAGATTGAATTCTTGACTAAAGTTTGATTTTGATATTAAAATCCCAAGCTACGGTTGATTCCAGGACTGAGTCAAGGAATACAGAAGAGGAACTTGGATGATCTTGTAATGCCAAAGATTCTGTAATGTTAGAAAAGACTAGATACAAAACAAAGCAAAACAATGTTGGGTGAGGAGAGAGGAAGGCGTTAAAGAGACAAAGGAGCCAACAAAATGAGCTCCCAATGGCCAAAACTGAAAAAATACGAGCAACAAAATAAGTAACATTGCACTGGTTATAAAATAAATATACACGAGTGTATAGTAATAGGAATAAGTGATTGAATAAATAAATGGGAGAGAATAGACAAATCTTCAGTGCAGAAAAATTCCAAATAATTTATGTAGATACTCCCACCCAAAGAGGTGGACCATAACTCCCCATTCCTTACGCGTAGGTTGCATATAGTGACTTGTTTCTATAAAGTACAGTAACTTTACAATGAAGAAATGTGACTACACTACTTTGTTTAGCTAGTATATTTCAGGTTTACCCCTGTGTTCTTCCTCCCACAAATCTGCAACCCCAGTCTAATCATAAAAGAAATATCAGAGAAACCTAAGATGAGGAACAATCTACAATATACCTTACCAGTACTCCTCAAAACTATCAAGTCTATAAAAAACAAGGAAAGTTGAAAAACTATCAGAGCCAAAAGGAGACTAAGGAGACATAAAAACTAAACATAATGTGGTATCTTGGATGGTACCTTGGAACAGAAAAAGGATATGAGCTAAAATCTAAGAAAATCTAAATGAAGTATAAACTTTGATTAATAATAATGCATTAATATTGGTTCATTAATTGTGACAAATGGTTCATACAAATGTAAGATGTTTAAGTAGGGCAAACTGGGTGTATAAAAATTAACTGCAATTTTAAAGTAAACTCAAAGTATTCTATAATAGAGTTTGTTTAAAAAATTTTAAATGTCATATTTAATTTTGAACACAAGTTAAATGGGATACTTATATCCCATAGCATAGTCATCAGATATAATACATTTTGAGAAAAGATTCCACAAGCTTTTCAGATGCATCAGCTTTAACCACATGGTGAATGAAGAAAATGATGGCACAGATATCTCTAACAGGTTGTTAATGCTATGAAACATTTCCTCAAGAAACCTGCAGTTTGCTTGTTCACAGCTCATAGCAACTCTGGTTTTGTATGATAATACAGGGTGGGTATTAATTTAGAAATAAAAGCAAATCTGAAAATCTTAAACTTAGACAATCTTTGTATCTTTAGACCAGCACCAAGCCTTGGAAGTAAACAGCCCAATTAGTTATTTACCTGCTTCCTTGTGTCTTTCATATGGTTGAATACAAATCCAGTCACCAATTCTATTAGCATGACAAAATCAGAATCAGTGTTTCACCATTTATTTGTACGATCAAAGCCTCAAACTGGAAGAACTGCAGGTTCCATATGAAACTAATATCCCCTTGAAGGAGCTCCTGGAAAGATCCGATCCAATTATAACAGAAGTCAAATTCCCAGGCTTTTCACAGTAGCTAGATTGTCCTTCAAGTAGAGAAGCCAAAGACAACCCTCCGCCTTGGCAACACCGTCACTTGGACTGTCTGTCTTTTGCTTTGAGACAGCATGGACTGTTGAACTGGTGAAGATTTTAGGGCTGCACTTGTGAAATGGTTTGGGGACTCTGAAAAAGATTCTGTATTTAAAACTGGAAAGCAATTTATTTTAACCCTGAACAATTCATATTCCAGCTGCTTTCTGTAATGTTCAGTAACTCATGCAAATATAAAGAAAGCCTATACATTTAGCATTATTATTTGAATGCAATGAGTCTTTGAAAAATAATTACTCATCAGAAACCAACTGATCATTTGCAATGATTCCCACTGGTGAGAGGTTCAAGAGAATGCCTTTCTGGGGACCAAATTGTGTTTCATTTAAATATATATATATATATATTTAAATTTGATGAATCTATTGTTATTATAAAATGAGGATTTCAAATTCTGTAAAGTTTGCTTTCATAAAATAAAGTGAGAAATAATTGTATGTTAAAGCCATTGAGAAACACTGTTGAAAGATTCAGATGCTGAATTTAGACTTAGGAACGCTGATTTCCAGTTTCAATTCTTCCACTACCTTTTCAGGAACCTTTAATCTGTAGAAAGAGCCTCTTCTCTTTGTGTCTTCCTCTATGACTAAGAGTAATTGTGATTTTTCTGACTTAGCGTATAAATTATGTGCCTCATTTTCCCTACTTTAGAGTATTATATTATATACCTATGAAATATTTTCTTAGTTTAACTTGAAAGAAACAGGAAGAAGAAATTAAAGAATTAAATTTACATTCATAGTCATAGAATTCATGTCACTTGGACTCCAGGAGTTCCAGAAAGGGTTCCTATTTTGTCCTTTGAAAAATATTCATTTTTTTTTCTGGTTATAAACCATAGAGACAGACTAAAGGAAACTAGCACACCGAGTAATATAGCATGTGTGTGAGTGTGTGTGTGTGTGAGAGAGAGAGAGAGAGAGAGAGAGACAGAGAGAGAGTTTTGTACCAAATGAGGGTGTACTGGTCATAAGAAGTGAGATTTTTGAAGTTATAATGTCTCAAAATGTAAACTTAAGATATTACATTCCTGCATGTTTAATTTTGACAAAACATATTTTCTTTACTTCCTCCCTCCATTCATTTTCCATTTCCCACCAATAATTGTAGGGAAGAAATGGATTTAGTTTCCTAGTTTTTATATTACTGCAGATTTGCTATAACAGCTTCCCTTTCCCCTGCCACTAACTAACCCCGCTCCCCCAACCCCAGCCCTGCCGCCCAGGCCTATTTACCTAAATTAAAGAATGGAAGGAGAGATTAAGTGGAGGTGGTCAACCAAAGAATGGAGAAAACACAGACATGGGAGATAGAGGTTTCCTTCTGACACATGTAGTCTAACTGGCTTCCGGTGTAACAGAAATAGGCTGAGACATGAATCAAAAAGCCTGAAGACTTATTCCAGAATGCCACCAGCACTCTGGAGTTTATGCTTTTTAAGAATGCTTAGACAATTCTATTATCCTATTATCCAATCTTTTTCTATTCTCTGACTTTTCTCAGTCTTAATTTTTTATTGTAGATCTGAAATATGGTTACTTTAAGCAACCATCTTTCATTTACACTGGTGTTAGGCTACTAAGTTAACTTATTATTTCTTGGATGTATAAGTGATTACAGAACAGATTTCCACCCCTCCCCCCCAATATACAACATTAGCTCATTCAGTTTTTTCATTAATTCAAAAAGCAAGAATTGCCTACTGTATATAAGGTGCTATAGGATACAAAGATGAAAAAAAAATCCAGACTCAATCCTTAAGTAGCTCAGATTCTGATGGCACAGTCAGAAAAAAACAAACAAAATGCTAAGCAGACAGAAATCATTGTGATAAATCATAGTGTGCTAGTACAGTTAAACATCCTGCTCTCTAGAGGGCATCAGGGAGAGACAATCACAGGTTTGCGGAATTTTCTCAATGCCTGTGGTGTAAATATTCCCACCATGGTCATTTTCTAGATACCACGTGACATCACTGAATGTGGAGCTGGGAAGAAATGCATACAATTGACTCATACCAGCTGGCTCCAGCACTCTGCTGATTTAGAGGAAGAGGTGTGACATAATACTACAGGTTCACAGTATAGGTAGTCAGGAGACAAATGTTTGACTTTATCTCTGTGGTAGGTCAGGGAAAGATTGCAAAGTAGGGAATCCTAGAGTTGTGATTTAAAAGACAAGAAAGCATCAGTTGAGTGAGCAAAGTGGAGAAGTGCTTTAGGCAGAGGGAACAGCATATGCAAAGCCAGGAGGAGTGACTTCTAGGACAGAGGTAAGAAAAAAATTTTTTTTAAAGGCCAGAGAGTATATAGTAGGCTTTGAAGGCCAAAAGTAAAAATTGAGGATATTATGTAGGGAATCATATAACTATAAACTCCAGCTACTTGACAATGTAACAAACAGTTTGTGGGCTTTAAAAAGCAGGCAATTGACTCGATATGGCCCATAGGCCATACTTTGCTGACTTCTATTCTAGAGGAAGGTAGAGACTAGAGGCAAATTACACTAATGCCTCTGTTTTACAGAGTAGGTGTGTTTTTCTCATTCTCTTAAAACGTATAACAGGGCCAGCAAGTCCCCATAACAGATTTCCTGAAATAGCATTTTATTTGGCTTGACCCCACACTCTCTGATCCAGCAGAACTAAGGAGTGTTGGTGAATAACATCAAATGAATAAAATTTCCCCATTTATTTTATGTACCAAAATACACATTGCTATGCATTGGATGCTGTGAAAACCTCACCAGATCGGGGAGGAGAATGTAGTTCAGCAATTATTTCAGTGGTACATGGATGTACTTAAACCATCACTCATTCATAAAATGGGGATTACAGGAAAACTCAGATTCTTTAATATGACTAGTTTAGCTTGAAAAACAATTAAGTGCTTGGTACAATGTTGGAGCAAAGACATCTGTTAACATTAATATTTGCTGGACAAAGTCTTGGAGGATAATCTTTTTGTAGTTTTCACATTTTAAAAAGATATAAAACACTTACATGGGCTACATTCTCAAAGGACCCGATAGTCTGTCCTTATACGTAAAGATGGGCACCATGTTGTGACAGAAAGTAAGAAAGTACTCAGAACTGGATGGGCACATGTTGAAAGGATACAGAACTAAGACAAAAAAGTTCCTAATGGTCAAAAAAGGAAAAAAAATTGAGTAAAAAAATAAATAAGTAAAACATTATTGGATTATAACCACGGTGTAAAATAAAAATCAATAAATTTATAAAATTTGAATAAATAAACAAATGAAAGTGAAGACATAGCTCTTCCTTACAGAAAAATAATTACTATAAATGCAGAAGGGATGAGCAAATAGAAAAAGCATCATTAGAACACAACAATAAATATTGCAAGCCAAATCTACCAATGAACCCCAAAATTAGTTGAGTAAAAGCTTGAGAAGAAACAGGGTAATTGCATAGTCTCAAAGAATCTCCCCTAAGATATTTATTGATCACAAAGACAAAACATGGCAGAAATCACTTTAACCAAGGGATCAAGTTTATCACCATCAGTAGTAAGTCAAGCCAACATTGTGTACCTCCTCATATGAGACTAGATCACTTCTCCGCTATTCTTTCCAAAATATACAACCTCAATCTTATCATGAAAAAAAGCATCAAGTAAAACCAATTGAAGGACACTCTAGCCAACCAGTATTCTTCAAATATGTCAAGGTCATAAGAGACAAGGAATTATTGATGAACTGACACAGACTGAAACACACTTAGGAAACACGACAACTAAGTGCAACGTAGTATTCTTCCTGGACTGGATTTTGGAACAAAAGAAAGATAGTAAAACAAAAACTGGTCTATACTATAAATTTTATAATACTTTAAAGATAGTAATATTAGGGGAATCTGGGTGAAGGGGGTACTAAAACTCTGTACTACTTTTGAAACTTTTCTAAAGTCTAAAATTATTTCAGAACAAAAATGGTTAAAAAATGAAAGAGATACTAAATGGACATTTTTCATTTATGATAGATTTCCTTTTGCTTCGTTTTATTTGGGGTTTTCCCATTTACTTTCATTTTAAGTAAAGATCAGAGCTTAATTACACAGAAGAGCATATTAGATTTGAAATTGTTACTTTAAATCCATTCTCCAACCTGCTTAATGCAGAGATTAGAGCACGAGAGTACTTCTAGGGTAGGGCTGATTTTATAAGAAGATCCCAGGAAATATCCATTGTAGTAAATATAATTATTCTCATTTGACATTCGCTGATAGTGAGTTGCTAAAATAGAAGCCCCATGAGGACAGGAAATTTCATCTTCTTTGTTTACTGCCATAGCTTTAGCCCCTACCATATTTCTCAGCATATGTTATGGAGTCCATCATATTTTGAAATCAATCAATCAATCAATGAGGCTTAAAGTGATTAAACAATTTATCTAAATAGCTGGAAAATGAAAAGCCAAGTTTTTACCCTAGAAATATCTGATTTTGAGGACAAATTCTTATCCCACTGTACTAGACAACATGCGTCTTAAGTTCTTAAAAGACTGAATCGTTGCAACACATTTTTGCGGTCACTGCTCATTTTTACCAGTCAATCCATAAAAGACATGAGAACCAGGAAATCCAAGGAGACTGTTAGTCTGACTGCTGCAAAACTTGTTTTTTACCCATTTGCTCAAGCAATTAAAAAGTGGAAATATCTAGAAAGAACTTAGCGATTTCTCAGCAAGCCAGGACTGCACCTGAGAATGACACAAAAATATATTCTGAAAAATGACAAAAAAAATCTCTATCTACCACAAGTATGGCTTCTACTTGAAACAGGAATAGGACATCGCTGATGGTTTTGGCTAAATCTGATTCACCTTCCATAGAGTAGTTTTGTGGAATTTTCTCCAAGTATTTGGCTGAGTTTATTTGAATTTGTCTCAAAGGTTAAACTCGAATAATATTTTCATTTCTTTACCACAGAACGTGACAATTAATTTAAATCACATCTCATATTTTAGCATTGTAGCACCTTTGGGACTAGATATTTTATTTCTGTGTTATTTTGGAAAAGATTCTACTGCAAATTGAGGGCCTGGGTAATGCAGTGGAAAGAGCTCTGGGCTGAGAGTCAGAATAAAGAGCTCTATGACTCGCTCTACTACTAACTAGTCGTGTGACCTCCAGTGAGTGATTCAAAATGTATCTGAAACTCAGTTTCTGCACCTCTAAAATGGAAACGATAATTTCTCAGCTTTTTTACAAAAGGTCGTTTTAAAAATAAAATGATAAAATGTATGTAGATAAGCCTTATAAATTCTAAACCACTTTATCCAAGTTTTAAAAAAAATGAGAACTCAGAAAATAGCGTATTTGTAAAAGGAAGTAATTATAAATCCTTTACCAAAGTATCTTTCATGTTTTTAACTCGTGAGTGATTTGTTTGATATGTTTTCTATTTTGTCCATTAAACTATTAAATTTGTCCTCAATTTATCATCATTAGTGTTTATAATAATTAAAATTTTCAAAATTTTTTATAATCCCCTAGCCCATAAACTGTTTCTAAGTGATTGTTACTTAGAAATACTGGGACAACGTCTTTAATTAGAGGCTTTTTTTTTTTCTTTTCTTTTTTAATGGGCATAGCCTTTTAAAATTACATGAAAGGCTATATTTTCTAAAAAATAAAAAGCATCCAATTAAAGACCAATTTCCAGATAATCATTAGGCTATTTGAACCATCTACCAAAGTCACTGAAGAGTAAGAACACAAGCTGAGTACCAATATCAATTAACTCCCACACACACATACACACAAAAGAGAAAAAGAATAAAACAAAAAGGAAATTCATATTATTCAAATCAATCACTCGTCTGAACTGATGAGTTAATTCAGCTTTCGAAAAATATTCTACTGGTAAGTACCACGATGGTAAGCTGGAGTCAGAGACCTTGGATTCGAATGCCACCAGGGGACAGGCAATATGAATGAGTCAAACAGGTAGGTCAGGGACACTACAGCAAAAGCTGGGGGTCCACGCTCCCATGGGGGAACACTCACACCAAGCCTCTAAAGAGCTCTGTTACTTCAAAAAAAATTGAGAATTGGATTTTCAGTAAAATCTTAAGTTTTTATAAGTCACAACTGATTTGAATCTTTATAAAACCGTGTGGGCCGAAAAAAAAAGAAAAAAAAGAGTCCACAAGGTCACCAGTTTGGGACCTCTGTTATTTGTTTCATCACCTTCGGTTATAAATATGTTATTTAGATAGTCATTTTAGACTGTAGAATCGTTTAGAGTCATTGGAGAGTCATTTTAAGAACCTCTGATATAAAAAGCCATAATATTGGAATTCAGCATTACAGGCATTAATAAAAAGGTCTTTGCTTTACAAAAAGGTAAACCTTAGAAAAACAATAGCAAGCTATGATGCCTCATTTAGAATAAAACTAAATCCACAGAAATGCAGCAATAATGTATAATAATCCTTGTAGTTTACAGATCCTACATGCCTCCACGCTTATCCACACCCAAAAGCTCTTAGAATTTAGTTATATAACACAAAACAATAAATAAAAGGTAAGCAAATAAACCTCACATTGGTAAATCCATATGATATTCCTTTACTCACTACTGAAGTCCCTCAATTCTCATTGACTCAATTAGTTTTGACTGAAAGGAAAAAAAATGAACAGCTGTGTCTTCTGACTTAGCGACACACATTTGACAGAGTGCCTGTCCATCCAATAGATAGAAATCTAATGGCAAGTCTCCAAGCCTAGTGACATTGACACTTCCCACTCTTCATTTCCACCCCAATTCCTGAAAGACCTACCAAGATTTTCAGTGCTGAAGGTATGAGACTTTTTTCGAACGTTTCCTTTTAAATCTCCTTCCAACCTCACCTTCCCATCACCTCAGGGACTTCACTATTACAATTTTCCCTCACCAGCTCCTCTCTCGCTAACCATTTCCCCTGCCCCCAAAAACGCACTATCAGAGTCCGCTGAGAAATGAAAAGTGAAAAGTAGTTCCTTCTTTAAACCCAGTTGGAAACTACTGTCTTAATATTTGTCTAGAGTTTTGCTTTTATTTTCCAACTGATCTGGGTTTGGCAAACCCTTTAGGTTAAGTAATAAACAACAGCATAACATTCCAAAAGGGAGGTGGAAAACCCAGAGAATTCCATGAAGACTAAACACTGGACCTTTACTGTCCAGTCCAAATAGCCCTCTCCAGAACAGACAACCACTTCATCTCTTAAATAACTGGCATAATAGGATACACATTGCTGTCACTTATGTTGGTATTTTATTTTTTCTCTTTCCTTTTACACAGGGTTGTAGATGGCAAGTAGGCATCTATAGCCATATCTAGAGCCTAAGGCTCTTAGAATAGGATTTGAACTCAGAGAGAAAAAGTCAATTTTTTCAACCTTGTGGGTGGACGCCATTATTATCCTCATTTTACAGAGAAAAGCAAGAGTTAACTAACTTGAAAAAGATCCCATGGTTTTAAATTTTGGATCTGGGACTCAAATCATTGTATTAACTGCTCTCAGTGACTTTGTTCTTAGTCCCTGGGCTATGCTGCCTCTCCACTGCTCAATTTTATATTTCTTTCAAAATTCCCGATTCCGGGAATGTGTTTCTGCATTGAATTTGAAAAAAGCTATGGGTGTTGGTCTGAGACCACGCTCCTCAATTACTTTACATTGCATATATATTTCCCCAGTTCTGTTCTTAAGGTGAAGAATTTTAGATTTTGACTTTTAATAAAGCAATGAGCTAAATTATTAATCCTTTCATGGACAACAGCTTGAGAGATAAGTTCCTATTAAAAGATCCCTTATTTTTAAATAATATCACAAGTGAAAATTCAGACTAAAATTACTAGAACTCCTCACAAAGTAAAAGAAAAAAGAAGATGTCCCTCCATTAACAACACCCTCTGTGTCATCTTACTGAGTTCTCCAAGCACATTGTCCTAACCGCAGTTACCTTCTCTAGCCACAGGCTGGGGCAGCTTCTGGGAATGGTGGGGCCTGTCCATCTTTATCCTTGGGAGCTCTCTATCTCTGCTAAGGTGGCCTTGGGTGACCTTGTAGAGACCAAATACCTTCCCTGTGCGTGGGTTTCATGTCCCTGAGTCATCAGAGCTAGTTTTCCAGGGGTACGACCTATGCTAACAAAGCCTGTTTCCCTGCTCTATTCACAGTGACATCCAGCATGTGGAACCTGGACATCTGGGGCTTTGGAGATTTCTTGACCTGTCACTACAACTAAGGATAACATTAAATCTCAGAAGGAGGCCACATCTCTGATCTTCCCGGTTGAGACTTCTCTCATTCCTGTTGTATTGCCCAGCCTTGGTCCTGTCAATGGAAAGCAGGTCCCTGAGAAACACTCAAAGAGCAGCTTGAAAGTTTTCAAAGTACCTTCACATTTCTCTGTCCCTTGCAGGACACTTCCTTTGTCCTTGAAGGAACCAGGAAATCTATAATTTCCTACAAAAACATGAATTTCTTGAAAGTAAGATCCATCTCGAGGTGAAGAAGAAATATTACGTTCTGTCAAAAGCTAGTATGCAGGGTTCATGTACAGGAGCATAAAGAAGAGCAGGTACCAATATCTACAGATGCCGATAAGTTAACAGCATTTCAGCAGACAGTGCATGTGGCCAACCAGAGCCCAAAGAGTGAAACCTTGCCTGTTCTCACCGAAAGACCCTTCATCAGGTCCTCAGCCATAAACAGGAGTATCATATCTTTTCAAGTCCATGTGTTCCGTGTTCTACAATATGGTTTTTAAGTGAGCAGCTTCAACAAGCCCAGCCTATAACACTGTCCTGAATAGGACAGAGAATTCTGGACCAGCTCCTGCCCATAGGATCCCCTCTGCACATTAGCAGGAAAAAAATATATATTGCTTTAAGCTGCCTTGTTCTAATGGAGAGTGCAGCTTCCCCTGGCTCTTCATCCTATTTATGCCAAATGTGCTTGGGCGAATGACCCTGTAGGACTTTGCACCTGACCTCATTTAGAATGGACGTGGCTCCCAGGACGAGATGAGAGCAACAGTACAGGATCTGTGGTGGCCTCTGCCAACTCTGAATGTGCCTTGCTCACTGTTCTCCCTTTTGCAAACACTGTGAACCTCTCTCTTTCCAAGCATCACCTTCAGGCCCATTTCTATTCCCCGTCGAGGGCTTCCATGCCCAGCCTAAGTCTCCTGCTTACACGAGTTATACATATCAAGGAACCCAGGTACCTGGATGGGTCCCTTGGACCTCCATTTTCATCTCCATAGACGAGTGCTCTCCCACCACATCCCTAGCCCCAGCAGCCACAGCCAGCCACCCAAGACTCTTCTCCAGATGTAGGTTCCCCATACAGCTGGCCTTAAATCCACATGAGAAACAACAAAATGATGCAGTTCCATACTTTCATGACATCTTCTCATCTCTCCTCTGCTCAGTGTCGCATATACCACTATCCGCTGGCCTCGCTGTAATGAAAAGAAATAAAAAAGACTAAACCATATCGATGGCCCTCGCCTTTTCCTGCTTTGTGTCTGGGGTTGTCTCTGGGACCTATAAATGAAGAGGGAAGGGTGTGGTGGACATAAGATGCAAACTTTTGGTGCAAACAATTCGTTATACAGTATTTTGAGGGAACAATGGTTTCTATTTTGTTTAGTTACAAATTCTAATTATACCATAAAACTTTGTCCAATAAAATCCTTCTTAGGAATGTTTAGCTTTTGCATATTAATTGCTGTTATGCAAATGGTACTTCTAACTCATTTAAGGGATGTTAGAGTCACTTCTTCCTCCTCAGTCACCCTCTGCAAATGTCTTTACCCAATGAATTGATTTACAAACTATTTATTTATAAATCACTCTAAGCTCAACTTAAGGCAAACCTGTTGAAAGTATCACAAACTCTCAGTCTATAAGATTTAACTCTATTCCTAAATCCTATTTCCCATATGTCAGTACTATCCATATGCAACTGAACAGTTTGATGTTCTCTTTGATATCAGCCTGTGACATTTTCAGAAAAAGAATTCTTACTGTTTTTACTGCCTTAGGAGATACAATCCAATTTTACTTTTTGCTTTCTTTACAATGCACAGAGAAATCTTAAAAGTTCTATCAAGAAAACGTTTATTGCATATTTCAAATTCAAATGGAAATAGCTTTCACTTTTGATCTTGTAGAAAAATCTAGGCAAGTGATGAAGTACAATACTTTCTTTGTGTTGGACTAGGCTGCATGACTGTTACAGAATATGTTTGAACATTTGAGCTAAGAGACCAGAAGAGGCTTTCCAGCCACATGTTTAAAAGAACAGGCAGCAAAAAATTGCTTAAGTCAATTATAACCCTCCTTTCAGAACTATCTTGTGGGACGAATACTACTATTATCCAGATACTTCTATCTTACAGTCAGCCAACTCTCCTCTTAACTGGCTATGTTTTTGAAATCTACTTACTCTTGAGACTGACCATAAAATCAACACACTGACAAAGCAACAGTTTTAAATTCCGAACATGCACAAAACCCAGAACCATAATTACCTCAACTCTAAGCCCAGTGGAAAAGTGAAGCATGTCACCTCTTATGTTTTATTCAGTGCAGGGGACCCTGTCAGTACTTCACAAATGCCAAATAAATCCTCAGAATAAAAATCCTCAGATTTGAGGGCCAATGTCCACCAGGGCAGAAATCGAGACAAGGGAGAATCAGTTCCCCAAAGGAATGCATATGCTAGAAGATAAGTTTTTCTGATTAGGCCAGGGGCCACTGAGAGAGGAAAACAAGAATCACTACTCTATGTGAATATGGTGCTTCAAAGAGTTGCTGGTTTGTGCAAGCGCCGGTATAGTCTGTACTATCTGTAAGCGAGTTAGGTAATTGAAAACTCGTAGAATGAAAGTCCAGGACTAAGGAGAATATTGAAGAAAAGTTGGTTCTTAATTGCCCCTGACGATCTCAGAAAGTAGAAATGCTTTAATACTGAGTCAAACAGATAAATTGACTTTTGAAATAGGTCTTCGTACTAGAGATATTATTTTGAAAGTTCCAAAATCAAGTTGGGAGTTGTTGGGAATAAAAATACCATCAAGTCTATACAGCAGTCATCAGGCTCTCTATACCTGGGTAGGCTTCAAGAATCATAATAGGTCAGAGAGTTTGTAACTGAATAATGTCAGTTAAGTGACTATTACAAATGCATTTTGACTTTTTCAAAAAACTTCAACAAATACCAATTTCCTACCCTTTACTACGCTAAAGGCACTGTGTGTACTAGAGCAAGCAAACAAACAAAAACACGGCCCTGTCCTCACAGAACTTCCAGCGTAGTGGAGAAGACAGACATTATCCAACAAGATGCTAGAGAATTCGTGCCTTAATTTAACTAATGATTCCTCAAGGTCCTAAAAGGGCACTGTGTTGAAAAGCTGTCTTCTGGACCTAACGTGCTTTCCTAGTGTACTTCAGCCCATCAGAACAGAAAGGAGAAACAAACTTCTATAGTGTTGGATGATCTCTGCCACAAGAAGGCCCTGGTTAGGCACACTGGAACTTCAGTCATGGAAGTAGTGGCACCATCTCCTTATCATCAACCTTGGAAAAGGAAAACACAGCACCCAGTAGAAACTCTGCTGACAGAAACTGCCAAGGTGAAAAACACACGGCAAGCCCTCTGTGGTTCTGGCGGCGGAACTACACACATTTGGCCTCCAGGGCAGGCTTTGATTGCAAATAAGAGGCTGGATTTTGGTTTTAGGAACTCTTTACCTCTGCCACGGGATCAAAGGTACAGAAAGCAACTACCGACTGTTTCCTAGCAGCCTGCCCAGACGGTATGCTAATGAGCCAAGCATCGAGCTTCCAATTACGAACTACTTCCAGAAGTAAATTTCCAAATGGATTCATTGTGATAGGTGCAGTTATTAGTGATCTCTGTTGAGTGATAGCTATAAGTTTGAGTATCTCTGAGTCACAGACTTCTAGTTTATAATGACACTTAAATTTTCTCTAAGGTACCATACATAAAAGGAAAAGATGCATTCTTTCTTACTAAAACTCTATGGCTATGCATGAATCTGAATCATAATTTTCTCTCAAGATATCCATTTTTAAAAGATAGAACGATGAAAAAAATGATTTTGAACATAATATTGAAATTTTAATCAATTATATTTATAACTACAATTGCTATACATAATATGCAATTTTTTGTTGTGTCAAAATATATGCACGTTTGTATGTGGGTGCATAGACATATGTGCGTGTGTACATCAGTGGATTTAAAATTGGTATATAGTGAGAAAAACCAATTGTCTAATAGTTATGCATAATAAATTCTGGAGTAACTGCTCCCAACATTAAACAACTGGAATAAGAATGTGCTACATAATAAACTAAGTGTTGCCATTTTCTACAATCACTTACACAGAGGTTTTTTGATTCATTGCAGTTTCTGAATCACTGAGAAAAAATGGCAGTTAATTACCTCTAACACCTATGCAGGAACAGCTGGGAGAATGTAGGGGGCTATGAAATTAGCACTTTGTGACTGAGTTAAATATATCATTTTAGTTCAATAGAATTGACTGTCATAAGTCAAACTCACGTTATAAAGAATTAATTTCGTTTTATGCCCAAATGTCTTTGTTTGATCCATAAATTCCTTAATGCACCCTGACTTTCATTGATTTTGCTCCTGAAACAAAGGTCCACTGCTAAAAGCCAAATTGCAAGTAGGTCTTTCCAACATAGTCTTATGAATAAACCAGAACATGCAATAATCTCTTATTTCTATGATTATAAAAATTGCTTTTCTTTGTATTCTTCTAAGTCTATGGAACACTATCCTTATTTTCACCCTCCTTCCATATGGCAATATTCAGTTTTTGAAAGGGAAAGGAAATAGTGTTTCATAACAGTAGTATACAGATAAAACAATGTTTGGTTGAAAATATTTGTTTTGGGTATTAATCTTAAACAACGTTAAAGTACTAAAATGAATAGTAGGTTTTGAATTACTTAATACAGCTTCCTACATTTACAGAAAATTCTGCTATAGAATTAGCACCTTTATTATGCATCTATATATTCCTGTAGTTCTCCACTTATCCGTTCAGCGAATATTTAAGGAATGTATACCATGTACAGGACGCTGTGATAGGTTCTGGGGATACAGAGCTTGATAAGGTAGACATGATTGCTGTGCCTACGTAAATTTTACATTTCCTTCCAGAACATATTTGAGTCACTGTCATTATCTGAGTATTCTAATAAAGTGGTTAAAATTGGAGGATAAGGCATGTACATCATCCCCAAATGTGGGAAGGCATAGCGACTGTCTAGAATTTGTTTCTATCATTCTATAGGGGTAAAATATATGGCAGGTTGTGTAAGAAGCTTAAACTGAGTATATTTTATTGAACAATCACTGAAAAAAAATTACCTTTGAAAACGTTTTAATCAAGCCATCCTTACGTGTGTGTGGTGTGTGTGCATGAAAAATTTTAGTAAATTTGCCAAGTTATGTAACCATCGTGACAAGAACATTTCCACTGTCCCAGTAAGATTCCTGGGCCCATTTACAGTTCATTCCTGTCCCCACCCAGAGCCCCAGGCAACCACTAATCTACTTTCTGTCTCTGACTTTTCTAGACATTTCTTATAAATGGAATAGTACAATATGTGGTCTTTTTGTGTCTGGTCAAGCCAATCTTTTAAAACATAACTATTTTAAGTCTTTACTAAATTAGATTATTTAACAATTCACTCATGTTACTTATAACTCTAGGAACTCTCATTAGGCAAAATTGAAAGGCTCAAGATTTCAAGTTTACATGTTAAGAAACAAAACAGTCCAGTCAAATCTTTTGTTTGGATGACCAATTCGTGGAAACTGGAGATAAACACAGTTGTTGCTGTGTATATTTTTAAAGTGATTTAGTGTCTCAGTAATTTGCTTAGTGATGACCAATGAATTATATATTTTACAACCAAGTTCATTGTTGACTACAGTCCCAGAATCTCATTAGATCATATGTTTGCATATAATTTGAGAAGGAAAATCTGAAAAACTTTATTTATTTGTCCTGAAATTTTGTACATGGTTTTACCTATTAATAATAGACTGATAAATTCATTTCATTCCAATCCAGTATAGGTTAATTAAGCACGTATCATGTGTTAAGATATAGATGAATAAGATGGTCAGAGAAAAAATAAAAGTGAATAGGTAAAAAGATTCATTCACATACAGTTTTTAAAAAACTAGTTCCTTTATATTTTGCTAATTACTATGAGGTTAATTGCTAAACACACAAAAGAAAGCGAGAGGAAAGAAAGCCTTTTTTCCTTACAATTTTTTTTTTTTTTTTTGCACAAAAGCAATCAAAGCCCTACATAAGGTTTTTATTGGTAAAATGCTGATATCAAGGGTATTTTCAATCCTCCAGCCTAAATAGCTAAGTTAGTAACCGCACATCTAAGGTGAAAAATGGCCTGATTAATAAAAGCATAAAGGTTTTAAATAGATCCAGAGAAGTACAATAAAGACAGCCTGAAGAGTAGCAAGTGAGACTTATGCAACTAGATGATTATTTTTTTTAAACCATGTAAATTATCAGACAGGAAAACTCAGCATAAATAAGAAAAAACAGAGCCATTAAAATAAGAATTCCAAGTTAAAAAGACTATAAAAAGTGAAGTTCTTTCAGTACAATTACCACTTGTGAAGAAGTTAGGAGATACGTTGTATTTATGAGTTGCACAAATTCATGATTCTAATGATATCAGTAGCAATGAATATGACCACGAGGAAAAGAGAATTATAAATATCATAGTATCATTTGACTATATCCAAATAACCAGAAAAATAGTTTATAGAAAAACCAAACACAAATGTAGGGAAAGATTCTACTACAGTATTCCATAGAGGTAGCTTTTATAATAGGTTAGGCTAAATTTCTCAGAGACTTTTCCTTTAAAAAATTAAGAAAAAAGCCTTTAGGTCTAATCCAGTTCTTGCATGTGACTTCTAATTCAGATGCAGTTTCCCTAGGTCTTCCCACTAAAAGATGTCGCCCTTATTACTAGTCACCTCTGGCCACTGGTAAAGTCAGCCTACGGTGGGGCTGACCATTGTACTTGCCCAGTTCTTAAGAATCTTGACACCTTGCCTTCAAACCCTTGGATTCAGGTGGAATTTATCTAAATTGAGAAACTGAAGAACTGTTTGGGTTTATCTGTTGTTCTGATCTGGAGGCCAGATTTACTCCGTGTAAATATAAACACTTTCATAGAAGCCTACTGCCCTCCAGTTTGGGGCAGAGGGGCTCTATTTGAAGAAGACCATTTCAGTTGATTTCTCATTTGGTGAAGAAATGAAGTACTTGGAAGAATCAGATCTTCACATTGGTCAGATCCTCTATTTTGCCCTTGATCGTGTGATGAAAAAACAGTATTCCAAGCCTCCTCACTCTCATCTAGAGGAATTACAAGAAAAAAGACTGGAGAGCCCATATGGAGAATAAAAATGTGATTCAATCATGTATTCAATTTGTTCATTTATGTAGTGACACACGAATGTGGGCAACAAATGTTCAAACAAATGTTGATTGCATAAAGTCAAGCTTAATCTTTTTTCCCCCCAGTAGTGTCTAAATTCTCCACGTTGTTTTCTCTAAACTAGTGCTATGATGCAGCTGGGGATTCAGAGAGCAAACTCCAGGCTTTCTGAAACTGCAGATATCTAGTACCCTTTAATGTAGAAACAACACTACATAGAAACTTATCGAGAAACAAGAAGCTCATCTGGATGACACAGCATTAAAGGTTCCACCTCTCAAGTCTAACCCCAAAGGGTAAATGCTTATTTGGAAGATTTATGTTATTATCCTGGAAAACAAAAACCTAGCTTTGGCCTTTCATGGCTTGCCTCTTGGATGACTTACCCATCATTTTAAACATCAGACTTTCCACAAGCTTCAATCAATCCATGTACTACAAGACACTTTCTGAAAATTTAGTTTTACAAACTATTTCCTAGCCTCTATCCTGAAGATGTGGAAACAGACAATTGAGTAAGTCTGTAAAGTTCCCTGCAATTAGTGACCACTCATTCTCATGATATAGCAATCTATCCTGAAGTGCAGGTAGGCTGGGCTTCATTTACCTTTAACATATTCTCTCTCTCTCACGACAATTCAGAAATAACTGCATACTTATGGAATATTGGGAAGCTGGGAAGAGGCTGTTTCCCAAATAGTTATTTGCATTGAGGCTTTGTTTACCAATCTGCAAATAATGGGTGAAAACAATTACCATGCTTGGTTTTTAAATAAAAATTATAAAGATAATATAACCATACTACTAAAAAGTTTGGAAACCAAGAAAGAAAAAATAGCCATAACACTATCCCAGCAGAGGAGCTACCATTATTTTGGAGTTTTATTCCTCATCTTTTTATATACATATTGATAAATATCTGTAATTTTATCATGCACAACATTTTCCTTCTGCTTTTTCTCCCCTAATGTTAATTCTTAAGCTTTTTTCCCATGTTGGTATATGATCATTATAATCATCAATTTAATTGTTAAGTAATATGCATGAAGTTAGTGTGTCATAATTTAACACTTTGATATCATCAGACACTTTTGTGCTATCAAGTTTTGGCAACTATAAATGATATTTCTCTAAACATCTCTGTGACTTTCTTTTGATAGATAACTGCATATGAGATTACTAGATGTTAGTACTGGTTATAAATATTTCGAAATTAGTTTAAAAAAGTCATGCCTCTTGTTAATACCATGAACAGTATATGGAAGTATCACCTTTACTGTTGCTGTTCATTATCGTTTAATGTTTTTGTAATAAATAGGTGTAAAATGATTGTTCAAGGATATCATTATTCGTACTTCTTTAATGAATGATATATCTCTTAACTTTTTTCTTTATTACTTCCCCTTTTATGAGTAGACCAGAAACTCTTTCCTTGTTATTTTATCGACACAATGCACAATAATTTACTTTTTTTAAAAAAAAAGTCAACTAAGTTACTTGATGATTGAATATTGTGTGATGATGATATTCAAAACTCTTTCTGAATTAGACATTAAAATAGTCTTCTTTTGTTTTATATCAGGTCAAGATCTATCCTTGAGGGACTCTTTAATTTGAGGTTCATGAAAGACATTGTTTTTTTAAAAAAAGACATTGGTTAAAAATCCCAGGGTGACGGCCATGTATATGTTATGTCCTTGTAGATACTCTACAACTTAACAGGACTAGGGGCAAAAAACTCATTCAGCTAAGTCTACCACAATACTCATATACCTGAAAGACAGAATGTGACTAAATTTACATTCATATGATTTGCCTTGCTTTCTGCATCTCAGTTGTGTAAAAGTTCAGTTCGAAATAAAACACTGATTTATCTTAATATAAATGATAACCCAGTGATTTTGGAGAAATGCCATTATCACAACCACAGAGTGAATTGAGTTCTCCAACAATATCTCACAGAAATATCCATGATACCAAAGGAATTACAGAATTCCCATGGCGGGCCATCATTTTTGATCAAATATTGAAAGACAGACAGCATGTACCCTTTTTCCTGTTTTAATTTGTCCATTATTCTCTTTGAAAAATGTGCATAATCTATAATAAGATAAGTAACCAGGTTATTCGATTTGGGCCCAAGGAACTGGAGCCAACATGTAATCCCGTGCATTCAGAGGGGCCTCTTTTCCAAACCTGAAATGCTAAACACATCCAGTATCCAGTCTAAATGAGCAGTTGGTAAAGCAATCAGCCTTTCACATTGGAACAAGCAACAAACATGTGCAGCGACCCTAGCATTTCTCCTTTGATTTATAGCAGTCTTGGAAAGGAACTTAACAAGGTGGCACAGAGCTTCAAGAGCAGTTGCAGTCAATTTATTGTCTGACTTGTTAAAGATGTTAATTAGATTAGGAATTTGCTGAGGCCCTTTTATTCCTTGCAGAAAGAAGAGTGTTTCTCGTGTTTCTCTTTGAAACTCAGTTTTGTGGCATAAAAACACAGGAAAGAAGAAATCCTACACTCAAGGAAATTGTAGGGTCCCTTTGAATTCCATAAAATTGTAAAAATTCCAATAATAACAGTTACCAAAGAGCCAAGAAAGTACCAGACCTGTTTTTAAAAATAATATACTCCAACGATTTCTGCATTGTTTGATGTATATAAGACAAGAAGTGGGCGGATGGTGGATGGTATATCTAGGAGGCCTGGCTTCAAGAAATGGAAATCATATCGGGGAGCAAATCCAAGCACGCACTGACACGAAACAAAGAGTTTCTGGAAAAACAACACATAGGGCTTTTTACTCCAGAGCAATAAACATCACTCTGTATGTCATTTTAATACCCTGGACAAATGTTTTAATAGTGAGCTGTTGCATAGGCAGTGAAGAGGTTATTAGATACTTTGCTTTTGACACAATTGCTTTGCAATTGTCCGTTCCAGAAGTGTGTTTTACCTTAAACAAAAGAAAATATATCCGGTACATTACTTTTTCACCTTAAAAAACTCTATGAATAGAAAACTCTCTCGGAAATGTAAATGGGAAGGTTAAAAAACAAGGTTTATTCAATTAATGGGGTTTAGGTGATGAGTGAAATATTAGGATAATTATTTAATAATAGTATCAGTAAAGTAAGTTATAAAAATAGTTGTCAAGATCTGTGGTTCGAGGCAATTTTCCTAAAATTATTTGAGGTAAAGTGCGAAACAGAAATATGCATCTACTTACACATGAAGCATGATTATTCACAGTAGCACTCAGAAGGCAAATACATAGGCCATAACAAAGTTAAATATTTTTAACCATGTAAAATCCAGGCGAGCTCATTCTTAGGAAAAAGAGGTTGTTTTATGCTCCAAGGAACCTAACGAGACTGGATACTTACTCAACGATGAGAGTGCTTCAAATATAATACTTTTATTCTAATTATAAGTGTAACCGATATTTTAGGGAAAAGGGATTCAGATTTTGCAAACCAGCTTTTTGGCCTACCTAGATAATAGTTTTTGGTCATTTAAAAGGATTAGAATGCGCCGCTTATACTGTGTGACCCCGGATTTCCCACCCTCCACCTCTACCTCCCTGGCAGACCATGGGAAGGGGTGAGGCTAAAGCTGAGACTCAAGTAGGTTTCAAAGAGGTCCTGAGCACTGGGAAGAAGCTAACGCTGCTTTAAACTGCGACTCTTTTTAAATATTTAGAATTTACTTGAATAGCTCCAAAAGGGTGCATTTGGAGGGAACTACTTTAAAATAATAGTAAATTGTTATTTTTTTCTAGTAATTCCATCCCATGGATGCTGTTTTATGGACTGAATATGTGTGTCCCACTTATATGTGTAAGTTGAAACTCTAACCTTCAAGAGAGCTGTACTTGGAGCCTCTAAGTTAAATAAGGTCATAGAGTGAGATCCTGATCCAATAGCATTGTGTTCTCATAAGAAGAGGCTGTAGATCTCTCTCTCTCATATGTGTGTATGTGTGTGTCTATATATGTATGTATGTATGTATGTATGTATGTATGTATGTATGTATGTATGTGTGTGTGTATATCTATATGTCTATAAATGTCTCTGTGTGTGTATATCAAGCCAAGAAGAAAGGTCTCAAGAGAAACCAAATTTGCAGGCACCTTAATCATGGACTTTTAGCCTCCAGAACTGTGAGAAAATAAATTTCTGTCATTTAAACCACTCAGTCTGTGGTATCTTGTTTTTGCAGCCCAACAAATATGGATGCCATGTGTACAGGGGATTTTCATATTTCTCCTTGTCTAGTTGTTACCTGGTACATTGCTATATCCCAGAACAACTATGATTTTAGACTTAAATCTATGATGTCCCTCCACCTTGTCAAAATTTCTCTTGTTTGTGGCATTCCTTTCTGTGTCTTCATTCTGAGATTTTGACTTCCAGGACTCAGTAAATCTATAAGCTCTTTAGTTTTGCCTCGAGTTAATGTGCAATAAGGCAAGATAGTGAGTAAAACCTTTCTTGCTGGTAATCTTTAAAAATGTTTGCTGGTCATTTTAAAAAATACTTGAAAGGCATCAAAAGATTATCAAATAAGAATTTATCTCTATTTTATTTATACAGTTGCACATTTGTCTTTATTTTGGTATAAATAATATAATCCATAGTTTGAGATTTATATGTATAGGAACTGTAACTGTAAACATTTTCTAGATATAAATGAAAAAGTTCAGATTAGATAGTAATCACAGACTCAAATATATGATGTGTTATTTAAAAATAACTGCATATTAGGAGATAATTTTATTTTTATTTATTTATACTTAAATTTGAAAATTATGTGCACAAAATTAATTCAGAATCTATATTTTAAAAGATAAGAAATTAAGTAAATTTAGGTATTTCTGATCCCAATATGAATGGTAAGTTTATAATAAAACTTATAAGAGAGTGGATAGGCTGGTCAGGAGATGTGATCATGCTTGTTATTCTATTTAGATTTTTTGATGGAAGAAAAAACCGTTTTTCCTTGTATATTTGGGAATGTCTAATTATCGCAAAAAGGAAAAAAGTCTGAGTCGTAAATTTATCTGTATTGCTTATTAACAATTATGTACCATTGCACATTGTTTGGGTTGTAATGGTTTGAGTACTTCTCATTTTCTCTAACTGGATTTTATGTTCCCTGAGGGCAGAAACCACAAATTTATGGTTCTCAGTTTTAGCCAAATATTCTATTTTGCTTAGCTCTTCTTTTTCTTGTCTTGGTTAATTTCCTTTCCATTCTCCTCTAGGACTATGTCATTACTTTTCTAATCTCAAATCCTCTATTCATTCTTGCCTACTTTCACCCTCAGCAGATATTTTTTCTCCTGCTTCACAGAAAAAATTAATGACTATTAGGCAAGAACTCCCTAAACTTTCTCCTTCTCTTCTTTACTATAATATCAATGAAATAAAAAAGTAGGAGACACAATTAAATGAAATCTAAAATACTTATAATCAAATTTCAAAATAAGTGTCAATAAAGAAGGCAAACTGTGGAAAGACTATTGAAATGAGAACAAATTACATAAACAAATAGCATATAACAGAAGATGAACTAATAGAAGGCAAATCATAAAAATCCAGTTAACAAAATGTAGATGATTTTGGAAAACAATGCAAATAAGTTAGAAACAACATTCCACTGTTCGTGTAAAGAGAACTCTTCAGATCACAAAAAGATCTGATTTGGGAGCTCAAGATCGCAAAACTGTTCAAGCAAAACCAGTGTACATTTCTTTCAATGGTACACACACACACACACACACACACACCTGTAAAATGTTAAATTTCAAGATTAAAGAATTCTGCTAGCATCCAGAAGGAAGAAAAGAGGCTACTTTCAAAGAGGTAAAATCAAACCAGTCTCATATTTCTGCTTTGTGACAATAAAAATTCCAAAAGGCAATGAAAAAATACCTTTAAAGATTTGACAGTGGAGAGGACTATGATCCAATGATTTTATTGTATTATAAAGACATCCTCAGATTTACAAGGTTTTGGAAAATGTACTAGTATAGTACTTTTGCTTTCCAAAGTCTTCTATGCGGTCAGATGACTCAATTAAGAGCAGAAACCAAGAATTGAGAGTCACAGTAGAAATAGACTGACAGTGAGGATTAAAACAAACTAAAGATCAGAAATAAAGTGAAAGGGAGAAAATAAACACTTTCTGAAACACTAACTTGTGCCAGAAACTCCATTTTTTAAAAACACCGCATAGATGTATCCAGTTGCTTAAGCTCATGCTCTTAATATAAGCTTGAACTAGTATTTATATCTAGATCTGTCAGCTTCTAGGAGGCAAAAGGAAATGAAATAATTATTTGTGAAAGAGAGTTTGATCTGATGTCTAAATAACTGCCGTCATACCATCAAGACAGAATGCATAGAGAAAATAGAATTACTGATACTAGGTAATTTAGCATGCGCGCGCGCACACACACACATGCACACACAGGATTTGCAAATTTGCAAATCCAAGTTAAATAAATGCAAAAAAAAAGCAAGAGCAAGAGAAAAATGTAAACAAAAAGTTATAATATTTGCTTACAAAATAAGATTAAAATTATTGCTCCACTTTTAATTATATAATTGGAAGTATGCACATTTGCATATAATGCTATGTTATCATTAACAGAATTAAAATAATAGTAAATTTCTAATAAATCAATGCAGAAATAAAATAAGTACATATAGTAGTTTATACAGCAAAATATAGCAAAAGAATAGATAAGGAAGAGATAAAACAAATGGCAATTCGAACCTGTTTGTGACTGAATTCATTGTATACTTGTAAACCTTATTTTACTTGATATCTCATTCAGAAGTTTATACTCTCCTATCTCTGTCCAAGACCCTTTTATCTCCTTTACATTCTTTCTTTAAAAATACCATTCCTTTCCCTTTACTACATCTGTCAATGACCCCTGATTTTATATATCCTGATGTACAAATCTGTCTACAGAACAGTTTTGAACTAAAAATTTCCCAGGCCCCTCAAATTTAATATGATACAAACTGAACACCACCTACTGCCACCTCCCAAATCAGCATTCTTTTCCAATGTTCTTAGTCCCAGTAAAAGTCATCACCACACACTTCGTTGCTTAAGTCATAACTTGAAAATGGTCTACTTCTTCTCCAACTAACTTTGACCTACTCCTCAATTACAATTTCTCGTGTCAACTATATTTCCTCTAAATCAAGATGTATCTATTCTACTCCAAACAGCCCAAACTATCCTAGTTCAGGTCACAATCATCCTTCATCTGAGTTAAAACCTTTCTAGCTGGTCTCCTTGTGCCCATCCTTATTTCTCCCCAAACCATTCTTCATTAAAATTGCATTTTAAAAAATGCAAATGTAAGCATGCCATCCTTCTGTTTAAAATTCTTGCTACATCTTTTCAGTAGAACCACCATATGTGTCTATTTATGCCCATGTCCTAGCATAATTATTAATAGTGCCTCCTCTCATTCTCAAAAGTATCCCAGTTTAGGTATCATTTACATGGACACGTTCATAAGGACTTTTCTGAGCTGACCAGCTTCTCTGCCTTCCTCTCAAGAATCACCTCATGCTACTCCTCATCTTACCATCAGTACTCTGGTTACGATAAACTGTCTTTCATGCATGTTCACTTTTTCTTCCTATCCATATTTTCTCCCTTCTTCTTGCTTCCGGCCAGTTACCTTTTGACAATTAAAAACAAACACAGAGACAAAACATTTGGTCTCAATTTTTACTGTGACTCCTACTCATCCTCCACATGTTAGGAAAAATACGACTTGCTTTAATTTTCCTGTCGCTCTTAGACGGAGTCGGGAGTTCCTGCTATGCCTTTCGCAACACTTATTACCTCCCTATCATAACATTTGTAATCATTTATTGTGATTGCTTCTTTGCCTATATTCCTGAGTGGACTATAAAAGACATCAGGGTTGAGTCATCTTGTTCGTCATTTATCCCCAGGTCTCAGTCACCAACAGTTAATAAATATTCCTAAAAGTCATAAAGATGTAAGTACATCCTTGAAAGTCGTAAAAGAATTAAAATAATACCAGTCGTAACTACTTAGATCATCTCTCAAAATCCTTTCTAGTTTATAAGTAATTTTCTCTCAATAGTCTAATGTTGTAAGTAAAAAAGTTAAGTCTATAGCCTTTGAAGAAGAGTATTTCTTTAAATAAAGAACAACATATTCTATGCTTTGAGCATGCCCAAAACTCTACTTCTCTCTTATTGGTTATATTCCTATTGATAAATATCTTCTAAGATAAATCTGCTCTTGTGATAGACCTCTAATATGGAAAGGCTTGAAAAGAATACTTTCGACTTCTCTTTCTCAGAAAACACAGCTACCCTGTGTTAACAACCAGGCCCTGCTCTATATTCTTCATCTCGTCTTTTTCCCTCAGGCAGCATTAGGTGTTCTCTCAATGACTTCATCTCATCCCCTTTTCCTTTCACACTCACCCATCCTACATTCCGTTTCCGTGAACCATCACAGGCGGAGAGTAATCTGTGTGTGCACTTGTCCACTGGTCTGGCGTCTGAGGCACACAAGGACTCAACAAGCGTGTGGATTGGGAGTAGTTACGAAACCCTTTTCTCCTCTGTGTCTCAATTCAGTCTCCCCTTTCATTCATATTTCAGTGTGATATTTCGCCTTCCCGCTTCTTCATCTGTGGCTGGGGTGTTAAGTGTTGATGAGATAATTCTTGGATCGAATCCAAAGAGAGCTTTAAAAGTTTAATGTATGTGGGTAACGGATAATGATCTCACACTGTGTATGACCCAGAGTACTTGAATGTGTCATGTTACTGAATTACCCTTAGGTAACCATTACTGTGTCTGGGTGGTCATTGGTCAGGAAGGTGAAGGGTGTCTCTGAGTGTGTGTGTGGTGGAGAGAGATGAAGGTAAGAAGGGAGGTGGTCTGCTGCATCGCTCCCAACACATTTATAATTTTAATTGGCCTATCACTTACATAAATTTATATATCTATGTGCAAGCATTTTTATTTTATATGTATATATTTCACTGCTCCTCAACTGCTAGCATTTCTATTAAAAGTCTAATATAGGTTTACTACCTGTGTGGCTTTTAAATAAAAAGGATTGTAAACTTTCCAATATTTTTCAACCTTATCCAAATTCCTGCAATGTTCATTTGGAAATAATAATTCTTTATTACTTCAAATTGAGTGACTGTGTAAGATGAACTCTTTAAGGGAAAACAATGATACTAAAAGGTAGAGTTAATATGATTGAAAGGCTTCCATAACAATAATTGAAAATTTCTTCACTCACTAAATAGTTCTACAGGTCCAAGGGATTAGGGAAAGGCTGAATAAAGAATAAAAAATGAAATATTTTTATAGTTTAAAAATGTGAACAGAATTCTCAAAATGTAGAGGCTTAAATTTTATTGATGTGATACTCAAATTGAACATGAGTTCATTCCCTTGTTTTTGCATTTGAATATACTCCTGAACAGAAAAATAAATGTGCAAGTCCACCCAAGGAAACATTTACATCTAGTACAGAGGTAGAACTCAAACCCAGGTCTCTTGACTCTTGCTTAAAATACATTAATCTTCCTTAATTTAACAATGGTGTATTGAATATCTACTCTGACAAACAGGGGCTTAATAATGAATAGGACATGGTATCTGTCTGAAACAGCTCACCATCTTGTAAAAGAGACAGACGCAAAAAGAGTAATGCTTCAATGGGGCATACGTAACAATAAACATACACACTGAGAATTATAAGAGGAGAGAGCAATGATCTAGTCTGATGATGACAGTAGAGATAGGATAGTAAGGATGTAGAAGATAGAGAAGACTGGAAAAAGATGCAGGGGGTGGTGGGCAGGACTTGGAAAAGAAAAAGAAGCTGAGGCTAAACATAAAAGCAAAACCATATTGACACTTTTCTGAGACTATTTTGTAAATACATGGATATACATGAGGTAAGGTCAATTACTCAACTTTAGACTTTATTTAAAATATATTTAATTAGTGTGTCTCAGTTCTAAAATATCCTGTAATATAACAAATTGCTCATTCTGTAAAAAGATTTCGTGCTTAAGTGGAGGTCAGATACTTTGACAGAAATACTTATTGATGTCTTTTAAGAGACTGATACTTCATGTATCACAAACATGAACACATTCATTTAATACTTCTTGGCTCTAGAAAGAGTACTGTGTATAAAAACTCTAATAACTAATTGTTTTTTCCATTAAAAGTTTCTTCTCTTTGCACAAAAATCCAAAGTGAGTTTTGTAAGAATATTTCTGTGTAAGAAGTCAAATTATCACTTAAATAGATGGAGAGAAAGAATTCAACAATACTTTCACAGTTGAATGTTTAATCCCATAAAGAGATGCTGGTTCTGATTAAAAAGAGGTAACAATTCAGAATGTATAGGCAGAGAATTTGGATTTCCAAGAAAAATGGTCTCCTGGGAATGGAAAACTGCAAACTTTGTGAAAAACAACATTTTAAGTATCTTCTAATAAGGTATTTTTAAAAATGAGATAGAAATGACATACTTCCTCCTGGAGTTACCTACGTATAGATCTTACTCATTTAAAAGACAAATATTTTAATTAGACTTGAGCATGCAGGACAGAATAAAGCCTAGAAAGCTGTCAGTAAGATACCTCACAGATGTCTATAGATTACCGCAATTCTGAGGTAGAATCCGAGGGTAGAAATTCTGTCTGTTTGATTATCTGATATGTTTCAAGCACTTAAAACAATGTGATTCATGGTAGGTACTCAATAAATTTTTGTTGACAGAATGGTCAGTTTAACAAAGTCCAAAATCTTGATTTTATCAGTACATCTATAGTATATCTACCTCTTGGTGGATATATAATTATGTAATTATATAATCATAAAAAGTACGATTCTCAACTTTGGCAATTCAAGAAAAAGCTGTAGCAAATAAGAATGGTCATTTATTACTTTGGAAGAGAAAAACTGACACAAAAACAAGAATAATCGTCTACAACATCAATGTAGGTTTCTTTGTCATCAAGCTAAATTATACCCAGAAAGAAAATTTAAAATTTACAATGAGAAATACCTTTCCTGGGAATGTTAATGTATGTTTGATTAGCATATCATCTCACTGTAAAAATCCAATGGAAAATCAAAATTTAATAGAAATTTCTTCATATACTTGGAAACAAATAAAAAGAGACAGTAAAATTTTAGTGGAACCTGGTAAGATAGGCTGTTGCACCCATCTCATAACGAGATAGAATATCAAAGTTCACTGTGTACAGTGTGCTTCATTCTGTACCAACTGTTGGCTTTGTGAAGGAGTGTAAAATCAATTTGCGAAGATTCCCTTCTCCCATGGACTTTCTGACTTCAAGAGTTGACATCTGTCTGTATTTCTATCCTTTATCGATTCATAGTTGAAAAATCTCCAGCCCATTTCACCTTTCTCCAATGAAACTCTTCTTTCTTTAGATAAGTTTGTATATTAAATAATGCAACAGCAAAGTCTTAAAGGCAAAGATTTACTCTATTTCTAACTTGATTTTGCACACTATACTCTGATCAATTATGTGTTAGTTTTAAATTTTAATTCTCAAAAACAATTCCAATTACTCCCAATACTAAGGTTTGGGAGAATACCTCACTGGTAAAAGAAGTTTCTTGTATGTGCATACATACATATTTTTAGTGAGTTCTTCAATACCCTTACAAAGTTGGTATTACAGAGCCTAATATGTAAAACCCCAAGCATTTGAAGTTACAGAGGTATTTGATAGTCATATGGAGTCAAAAACTGAACAATGTAGGAGTCTTTTTCAAAAATACTTAACATATGTTATTCTTTTTTGAAAAAAAAAATCAAGGTCATCCACTTTAATAGTCTTAGCACTGCGTTTCAAAGAAAGAGATCAGAGAGGAAAGGCTTTTGTACAGTATGCACATGAGAGTCCCATAGTTCTTGTGAGGGCAGTTTGAGAATAATACCAACAGTGAAAGCAATAGAATTACAAAGAGTGTAGTTGACATATGTCTTACTTTGACTGACTATACAAAAAGTAATTGAATGCTCTGCCATTAATAAAAATGAAAATCATGATTCCATCAGAGATTGAGATTCAGGGTACAATCATTGAATTGTGCAAAATGAGGGTAATAAGAAGAAAAAGAGGAGGGTAGAAAATCTTCCCTTGGTCAAACCACACTAAGAGATTCAACAAAGGAGAATGATGTGTTCTTTATAAAATAATGTTTACATTTACTACAATAAACTTCTTAAGGTTCATTCCACAGTGTAGACTTAAAATTATAAAAATTATAACATCACTCAAAATATTTAGAACCACCCATAAAGAAACCAAGACTCTGAAAATTTGGCTAGTTTATTTCCTTTTAAGAATTTGAAATATCGGCTGTTGAGTAAAGTAAAACGATGAGACGAGGATTGTATAACTGACTATGTGGCCATTTTTTCTAAAATCTAGCCCTTGATCTGGGCTGTGTAGACACAAGGTAGAATAATTATGCAGAAAATACCACCCATAAGTCCATGCTACAGTCTTAAACATCATACTTCATTTGTAGACAAAGCTTTAAGAAGTTTTCAAAATTTTGCTGATTTAGTAAAATAGTTCGTTTTATTTTTTATAAAATTCCCCCAAACTTGGTAATAGAACAAGTTTTAAAAATTGAAAATCCATAACGAAAGGCTATGCAGCAGCTATGCTGCTTTCTGAAGATGAATGAAGGGGTCTCTGAATCAAGAAAGGCAGTCAGCCTCTAGAATCCAGAAAAGGCAAGAGGATTGATTGTCTCTTAGTGCATCCTGAAGGAATAAAGCCTCCAGTGAAAGACCGTTATAGATTTCTGACCTCAATAACTGAAAGATAATAAATTTATGTCAATTAAGCCACTAACTTTGTGATAATTTGTCACAGAAATAATAGGAAACTAATGGTCTGTAATTTCATTTGCAAAATTTTAACAGTTTGACATTTGTATTTTACTTTGTGTTTATATTGTGTTTTTCATGACATAATTAAAACATTTTTATGTAATTAATCACTGTTATCCCTTATATTATTGAATTCTTAGAGGTAGTTAGGAAAGTTTGTCCCACATCCAGAATATTGAAAAATTCACCCATGATTTTATTTTCTAGTAGTTATTTTGTTCTATTTCTTAAATTTAATTTCTGATTCATGTGAAATTTACTTTGACATATGGTATAAAGAATAAATCCAATTTTTTCTTTCTCTATAAGGCTGTTCATTTATTCCAGCAGCACTTATTAAAAAGTTTTGTTTCTGTGTTGCTACCTATAGCGTATTCTAAATTTACGTACGTGAAAGTATAAGACACAGATGAAAGACTGAAAGAAGATACAAACAGATGGAAAGATAGCTCATGTTCATGAATTAGAATAATTAATATTGTTAAAATGTGCCTATTACTCAAAGTGATCTACAGATTCGATGCAACCCCTATCGAAATTCCAATGGCATTTTTCACAGAAAGAAAAAAAATCCTAAAATTCATATGGACCCACAAAAAATCTCAAAGCAATGTTGAGAAAGAAGAATAAAGCTGGAATGATCACACCTCCTAATTTCAAACTATATTACAAAGCTATAGTAATCAAAATAGTATGGTACTGTCATCAAAACAGACAAACAGATCAGTGCAAATTAAAGAGCCCAGAATTAAGCCTACGAATATACGTCAACTAATCTTTCACAAAAGAATATACAATGTCAAAAGAATAGCTTCTTCAATAGATGGTGTTGGGAAAAATGGAAGTCCACATGCAAAAAAATTAAACTGGACCCTTATCTTACGCCTTAAACTCAAATGGACTCAATATGGACCAAAGATTCCTAGAAGAAAACTTATTTAAAAACTCTTGACATTGATCTTGGCAATAATTTTGGATATGACACCCAAAGATCCTTCGTTTTGACTTTGAAATTCCTCCTTAAGAATCAACAGTGTTTTTCTTTCTATAACTAGGTGGAGACATTTTTAATTTTTCTATTATTAATTTCTAGATGTATTATGTTCAGTTAGAAAATGCTATTTGTGTTTTTATTTTTTCGAATTTGTAGTTTTTCATCATCATCCTTCTCTTTCTCCTTCTTCTTCTCTTTTCCTTTTCTCTTCCCTTCCTCTTATTCTTCTAGTTTCTATATCCTTCTCTACAAAGCAGAATGGAGAACTCTTCATGGGTTTAGGTCACAAAATAGGATTTCTAATTAGAAAAGACACTACTTCTGAATTGTCATAGAGGATAACTGCAGATGGCTGCATAGACCACCAGACATGTCTGCTTCCACCTTGGTAATTGAAATCCTGCTGTTGAGTAAGATTGTGTCCCTTGGTGTTGCACTAGTCTTGGATCTGGTCAATTTAATGAATGTTTATTTAATTCTCTGAACATACACCTGCAGTATCATGAAGGCACCACACTCATAACTTAGGAAGTGTAATTGATATGTGGCTCACCTCTCCAAGCTCAGTTAAAACATGTCAAATTACCAGTCCTTTGCACTCCCAATTGCCTCTTTCAGTCTGAGGAAGAGCAATGCACACTGAAGTATTTAGAATGACTTTTACAAAGGACCCCAGTGACATTGTGGAGAGAGGAGGGAAGTGAACATTAAAGCAGCAAAACCAAAGCGGTGATTTGTTACCATTTCAAAATGCTGCTGGATTTGCCATCAGTGAGGCAGTGCAGCTTCATGTGCAACACACAAGCCTCTTTAAGGACAATCTTTGCATCTGAACAGAAAGTATTTTGTCTCTTCAGGAACGAAACTTAATGCTAGGCTGACCCAGAGATATATTTTCCATCCTGTGACCAGGACAATAAACATGGGGGCTTTGATCTGGGTGGCAAGAGTGGCAGAGCCAGAGTTCTAAAAGGAGAAAAATGGGAAACAAATCTGCCAGAGGTGAGTGGGTGCCCTGAGGGTACTTCTGCATGCCTAGAGTTCACCACACAAAGCCAGAGAGATTTCAAATAAACATGTCTAAAGGAGTCATAAAAATCCTAACCAGCGTGATAACTTAAATCCCAACGTCAAAACACAGAAATGCATGGCCTGTATCACATGAAACTTCTTTGGCCCCAGGTCTATAAATTAAACCTCTTTCAAACTCCTACTTTTACAAGCATAAATCTATAAATGCCCCTCCTCCCTACCATCATCTTCATATTATTAATAACAGCAAAATTATTTCTCTGGTGCTGCAGGTGAAATAATTTTGTAACTAAAATGGGGGCAAAAGTATACTAAAAGGGAATCTTTCCTAATTTTCATTAGGACACGATTGTATGGTATTGTCATAATGTAGGTGTCCTTTTCACTTGCTGCTTTAAAACTTTATTCTGGAAGTCATTGCAATTCATTATTTTTCTTGCTACCTTCATTTACAAATCAAAATGCCAAAGAGAAGCTCAGTTTATTTCAGCACTGTTGAAACAGAGTGCTGTTATTAGGAAATGTGAGTGGGTTGAAGTGGACTCCCTATGGAGTTAACTTGGCAGAGTTCGAGTTCCTGGATCAACCTGACATTAACAGTGAGTCATTTGTTTACCCACACAGCAGGGTCTTCACTTTGTACTTCTCAATCTGAACAACTCAGCAGTGGGTCCAAAGATTCAAGGTTAGTATCTATAATCGATAATCAAGTGGAAGAAGAAATTCCTTTCATTTATTTTGAGAATTATTTTATTATTCATAAATTTCCTTAATGCTACTGACTGATAAGTAATAAGAACACAAATAAAATCTATCTCATAGAATGCATTCAGTGTGAATAATTTCCAGTACAGGCCAAAGGTATCTCGGTTCACATAAAAGTGATTTTTTCCACCTTTATATCTATTAAGAGACATTAGAACAGTAATGTTTTAGGCACCTCTGCTCTTGTTAGCTGGTATTTTTAGAAGAAAAATCCAGTAATTATTCATTCATGTAAAAATACATATTAGAACTATTATAATTTCTAAAATACTTCTAGCTTTAATAAAGGACAAAGACAAAATGATTTAAGATTAATTCTTCACTGTAAGAATTAATAGATAAATGCAATTTACTTTTGCTCTCATTTCAGGTACTAAATCTAAGAAATATAAGCGTCATTTTTAATCCAAACTCAGTAAACATCTAGTATATTTTTTAATGCAGCCTCCAAGTCTCTGGGTGAAATGACATCAGTATATTCTGCTCCTTACTAGAGTTTCTGTTCAAGATGAAATGAAGTCTATTATTTAAAAGAGTAATAACAGTGACAATTTGTTAAAGATTGGTACAAGAAAGTTGCTAGCAGCATAAACAACACTGTACACCTTAAGTCTTCATTCAGACATTGTGTACATACAAAAACTCACACACACACACACACACACGCACACACACACATTTGATATACTTTCTTAGACTAGCAGAGAAAGTCCTTCATAAAAGAGACCTCACCTGCATGTCTAGCCTTGGCTCTCTCACTATTTGCATCATGAACTCCAGCTACCGAAAGCTAATTCCAGGCAAGCTTTCTCAGGCTCTGCTTTTTTACACCCAGGATTATCTTTTCCCACTCTTCTGTGACATTGAAAGTCTCTACCAGGTCCTGTTCAAACGTTATTATGGTCCTTTCTGTGCCCACAAACACACGCTTATCATAACAGTCATTACAAGGTATTTCGATTGGTTATTAAACATCTGTTGCCAGCACAATACAGAGCTCTTAGAGGGAGAAGAGGCTTCACATTTATCGTTGCCTCCATTCTATTTCCTGCTCTTCCCCATTAAGAAGCACTGCTCTCTTGTAAGAGATGTTCTATTTATGTCAAGAACCTACTAGTATATGGAGAGAGTAACCTTGCATGTCATTTATTCAGTTTCCTTTGCAACACCTCACAAGCAGATTTGCACTTAAATGGAACACTTAGTACTTTTTATATTTAATGTAATTATTACTGTAATTACATTAAGTAATTTTAGTAATTACTCATCTCATCTATCTAATTTAACCTCTTATGTGATTCTCTACCAGCTTTTCAAAATTTCACCCTCAAAAAAAAAATTTCCTACTGGTACTTTTATTGGGATTGAATTAAACATGTAGGTTAGTTTTAAGAGGAGATCGATATCTTTACTTAGTAAAATTTGTCAATCAGTAAATCTTGTTTACATTCATTCTAGTCTTTCTAGAATTTTCTCATATAGATTCTACACATTTCTTGTTAATATTATTCCTGATTATTTTGTATTTTTATTGTTATTTTGAATGGTGTCTTGTTAGCTTTGTATTTTTAATCAGGTTTTGGCTGTTGATGTCTGAATATTTAATATATACTTTTTTTTGAGTGTTCTGATTTTATTACTTTTACTAAGCCACTTTATCATCCTCACAGTCAATGGAAAGAAATAAAACAATATAAAGAAAAGTGTGGCCCATTATTATTTACAATAAAAAGGGTCTGCTTCATTCTGCAAGCCTGGGTATATTGTGCAACAGAGAACACTTAATAGCTGAAGTGGATCAAGGTACCATCTGATTCAGATCCACTGAATAGAATCTCACCCATACTTGATGACTGGACTAACTCCATGGGAGCCGTGATAGATATAAGTCATTTGTGGAAGTCCACACTACCCCTCCCAGGCCCACCTGAATATTTAATGTTTTCACTAGACTTCTACATAACTCTTACTGGTTCTGACATATTTTCAGCTTATTTACTTAAATTATCCAGGTAGACAATCATATATATATGATTTTGAGCACTTTTTTTCAATATTTATGCCTCTTTTTTACATGTTATGGTACTACATATATATTTGAGAATAATATTAAAATTTGGGGTGATATTAAATGACCTAAACTTTTAATACCTTAAAAAATGATATTCATAATTTATATTTTTCTAGAAATTATCATTTCATTGTAATTACCAAATTTGTTATTTAGTTCACATTACTTGTCATTTTTAGATATTTTTAAAAATCTCTTTGAATCTAGATTCTGTCTTAGTTTTGTTTTCTATTTTTTACCTCATTATCCTAGTTTTCCTAAATAATTAGCCATTCCAATGTTTTTCAAACTACAGTTAATTAATCTTCTTCTTTATCTTTATTAGCCCTTCTCACTTGCTGTTCCTGTTCTATCATCTTGAGTTAAATGTTCAACTTTTTTCTTTTATTTAATTTAGAAAGAAAAGGATTTATAGTTAAGATTTTAACTCTTATGTGAACTCTTTCAATAGTTTTTATGCCTTTGATGTGGTGTGGTCTAAATACTGTGATTTCCTAAATATCACTCAACTGATTTATAATTTGTCCTAAAAGTTATAGAGGAGAGGTTTTTTTTTACATTTTCAAGTGACTAAGAGGAGCTTACTTGTTATAGTTTCATTTTTATTTCATTTAATGTTCTTGATCAGATAAAGAGGTCTGTAAAATCTCTGTATATTTTGATGTATTGTCGATGGCCCAAAATATAATCAGACTTTAAAAAATTTTTTTAATACTGAAAACAAGGTAAACAAGATTTATGATCTATAACACATATACATATTTATAATGTAAAATATATAGATATGTAAATGTACACATATAATATTTTTAATTAATTATATTTTATAACAGTATATGTATGTATAATTTATTAGTAGCAATACCCACATGGTTTACTGTTAAAAACAAGAGCTCTTGATTTAAACTACTTAACTTTTAATCTCCATCCTAATTTTTACTAATGACATTAACTTGAACAAACTACATCTTATTAAGCCTCAGTTATCACTAGAGTTATTTGAGTAATGAGTCGATTAAACTCTATAAAGGATTTAACCTAGTGCCTGACACGTAAGAAGTCAATAAATATTAGCTGCAGTTATTACTATTACTTTTATCTGCACAATTGACTTGTCCAAATTGAAGAGACCTGAGTTTAAATTCACCTGAGTTGATATGTTATGCATTTAAAAATACATTAAACTTAAAAGACTAAAGGATTTAAAATTATATTACTCAGTTCTTAGAATATTCTCAAACAATTTAATCTACTAATATTAAAAAATACATTAGGTGTAAAAAAAATGCCTAGAAATAACTAAATGTTAATAGATAGCTTGGTATGTTGAGATTTTACATCAATTACAAATAGAAGGTTAAATGGACAACTAACATCTAGAATTTCGTATAACTTAAGCTCTTTCTGCTGGAAAAAAGGAATTAGAATATAAACTTCTGAATATTTTGATTTTTAGTTTTTACATAGATAGTTTAATTATGTCACACCAGAAACTATGGGTAAAAGTCAAATTTCTGATTGAATTTCTAATCCCATGTGACAGTTTCTTTCAGGAAACAACATGGTGTTCTTGGCACGCATTCAGTAAAGGTCATAAAAGTTAAGCGTTCCAGCAGCGAGTCCAACTTTTAGTAGCCTTCAAAGGACTTCAATAGAGTTTATTCTGTACATCACAACGGAGAATATCAAAGGCATCCCTTGAAGACATTTGTGCTGTGATTCTGACCACCTTTCCATATCAACATAGGCATTGGAATACTAAACTTTTGGCTACTTTGCCCAGTATGGGGTAAATAAAGATAAATGCACAAATGATAACAAATTGTAGCTCTTTCTTTCTCTTCCCTCTACCAAATACTCATTCTCTCCCAACCTTACTTCCAAGGAAGACAAGAACCTTATTTAATTCACTCCAATTTTCTCTTTTTTATTATTATTTTTCTAACAACCAATAGTCAGTTTATAAAAAGGTTGATTTGAGCATCTGCAATAATGACTTCAACCTCCACTCCTGACTCGATAGCAATGGAAGTAATCTGCTTGACGATCTCAGAAGGACTGTGCGAGTCAGTGAGTTCCTTGTGCTTCATGATCTGAAAACGAGCCCAAGACTTAGAACCTCTCGCATGGGAATTTTTTTCTTGAAGTGACTCTCAGAGTCTTAGTAGGCATCCGAACCGGTCCTTTCACTTTGAGATTTTTTTCCTTTGCACCTCTGATCAAATTAGCACACACCTTCTCCAAAGATTTCACGTTGCAGCTGGTTAGAGTAATTCTAACTCGGTGAATCGCCACCTCTGGTTCTACGGATGTCTGTCTTTCTAGTATCTTTAAAAGACATGGCTGTGGCACAGCTGCCAGATCGACTCGTTTCTCCGTGAGTCAGGAGCGGGAGCTGGCGGAACCAAGCTCTGCTGTAGCTGCAACTGCGTCTTGCTCAAAGAGAAGTCTCATATTTTCCCAAAGTTTATTTATTTATTTATTTTTACTGAACTACAGCAGACACACAGATAAGTGCACTTATCGCAAGTGTATGGCTTGATACATTTTTATAAATTGCACACACCCATATAACCAGCATTTTGGTCAATGAACATTTTCAGGACTCCAAAGCCCTTTTATGTCCCCATCCAGTCATGACCCACTCCCCTGGCCCAAGTTTATCACCTTCGACAGTTCTATCAGGACAGAATAGTTCTGCTTTATGAAGTTTTTTTTTACTTTATGTCATTGGAATCATATGGTATGTGTAGTCTTTTGCACCTCACATTTGCTCTTTTTGTTTCTGAGATTCAATATATTTCCCATATACTTGTAAATTATTCATTCTTATTGCTGGAATACGGTATAGCATTCCACAGTGTGACTAAAATTATTTATCTACTTTCCAAAAGCAAGTATTCATGTGCAGTAGTCTCCCCCATCTGTGGTTTTACTTTCCTTAGTTTCAGTTATCCATGGCCAACCACGGTCCAAAAATGTTAAATGGAAAATTCTAGAAATAAACAATTCATAAGTTTAAAATTGCTCGTCATTCTGAGTAGTGTGATGAAATCTTGTGCCATCCTGCTCCATCCCACCTGGGACATGAATAACCCCTCTATCCAGTGTATCCACACTGTAGACTCTACCCACCCATTAGTCACCTAGTAGCCATCTCAGTTGTCAGATCAGCTATCAGAGAGAGAGACCTCATTCACATAACTTGTATTATAGTATATTGTTATAATCGTTCTATTTTATTATTAATTACTGTTGTTAATCTCTCAATGTGCCTAATTTATAAATTAAACTTTATCATAGGTATGCATGTGTAGGAAAAAAGTCATAGCATATATTGGGTTTGGCACTATATACAGTTTCAGGTATCCACTGGGGGTCCAGGAAGGTACCCCGTGTGGATAAGGGGAGACTACTGTGTATATAAGTCTACATGTAGACTCTGTATTCTGGTCCAATCATTTATTTGTGTATCCTTTTTCAGTTCTATATTGTCATGATTAATGTAGATATAAGAATCTTGCTATAAATTTTTTAAATTAAATTTATTGGGGTGACATTGGTTGATAAAATTATAGTTTTCAAGTCTATAATTTAATATTATATCATCTATAAATATTAATGTAAGTTTTCTACTTTTTTTGTGTATGACTGTCTTAGACATCTGTTTTTGAATTTTTATATGCATTTCAGAATATAAGCCTTTTCTCCCAATCAAAAAACAAACCTTACTAAAAATTGTGATACCTCTGAATTTATGAAATTTATGGATGGATTTGGGGGCAAAATGGTGAAAATCTTTAAAATGCCAAGTCTTCTAATCCATGATTATGTTTTATCTTTCAATTATTTTTGTATTCTTTATCTCAATATTATTTTGTAGTTTACAATGTAGAGAATTTGCACGTATTTCTTTAGATGTATACCTAGGTATTTGATGTTTCTTAAATGCATTTTTATGTTGCAACATTTTAAAATTTAGAATTTTTTAATATGGATATAACTTTGACTGTAGTATTATAATTACATACTTTAAATTTGATGAGTTAATTTAATCCTTACATTTCTATGAATTCGTTTGGACTTTGATATTAAAAAATTAAGTGGTCTATGAATAGTCAGTTTTATTTATTTTTCTCAAATATTATGCATTTAATTTCTTTTTAAAAATCGTCTTTGCTTTTTTGAAATATACCTGAAAATGTCTAGAGTATAAGAAGGTCCAGTATGCTCTTTACTCAATTCACTGAGTGCTTACAATTTATTCCAATTGCTTTATTATTATTCTCCTCTTCTCTTCTTCCTTTTCCTTTTCTCTATTCTTTCTCTCTTAGGTGTGTATCTGTGTGTGGGTGTATGCATATGTGCATGTATACATGTATAGAGATATACGTTTATGGATATATACACATATATCATGTATACATACATGCCAACATATATGTATACTTATGGTTGGTGACACCATGTCCCTTTAACAACAAACATTTTAGTACACGTTTCCTGAAGACAAGGGCATTTTATTATATGACCATAGTAAAATAATCAACATCAGGAGCTTTAATATAATTATAAGAATATCTAACCAGTAGGGCACATTTAAATTTTATCAACTGTTCTGATAATATCTTTCATACCTCATTTTTCCTTGTCCAGAGTCCAATAACCATTTATCATTTGTTGCCTTGAGTTGTCATATCTTTTATTTTAAAGTTGTTTATTGAGGTATAATTTACATACAGTAAAATTCACCCATTTCAGATGTCCAGCTTTCTGAGTTTTGACAAATGTATATAGTTTAACAACCACCAAAATCAACATATATATTTCCAGAATGTCAATATGTTTCTTCATGCCATTTTGCATGCAATTTCTTCCCCAACTTCAGCCCCTCATGACTACTGATTTGATTCCTGTCCCTATGGTTTTGTCATTTCTAGAATTTCATATGAATTAAAGCATGAGTTACATAATTTTTTTGAGTCTGCTTTCTTTAATTTTGTTCAAGGCTTTTGAGATTCCTCCATACTGATGTAAGCATCAGCATTTCATTCTTTTTTTTTTCCTCTGAGTAGTATTCCATTGTGTGGTTATGCTACAATTGGTTTTTCCATTCACCAAATTAAGGACATTTGGGTTGTTTCTAATTTGTGGCTATTATGAAGAAAGCTGTGAGAAACATAGAAGACTTCAGGTGGACATGTGTTTTCATTTCTCTTTGGTAAATATTTAGGGATGAAATTTCTGGATCATGTAGTCAGTATGTATTTATCTTCATATAAAACTTGTGCCTTTTGCAGTCACATAAGCATGAGCATTGCAGTTGCTCTACATCCTTGCCAGCATTTTGTAATGTCACTTTTAAAATTATTGTTATAGGCTTTTTAGTTGATTTGCAGTGATAACTCATCATGGCTTTAATTTTCCTTCCTTGTTGACTAAAGATTTGGGGCATTTTTGATATGCTTATTTGCTAACTTATGATTCTCTCTCTTTATTTAGATGTTCTTTGTAGTTTTCAGTATATAAAAATTGAACATATATTGGTATATGTATCCACAGCATTTCATGTTTTATGGTATTATAATGGTATTGTTTTCTTTTTATAAAAAGTTCCAAATTTTTATCTTTAGTGTATAGAAATGCAATTGATTTTAGTATACTGATTGTATCTTTTGACCTTAAAAAATTCACTGATTAGTTCTAGTACCTTTTCTGTAGATGATTTGGAATGTCATCTGTGAATAAAGACATTTTATTTTTTCTTTTCCAATTTGTATGTTTTTTATTTATTTTTCTTTTCTTAGTGCTCTAGCTAACATCCCCAGCATAATGATAATTAGAAATGAAAATATCAAACACCTTTCCTTATTCTTAATCTGAGAGGAAAAACATCATCTTTTATCATTAAGTAGATATTAGCTATGAGTTTTTTGTAAATGTTCTTTATAAAGTTGAGTAAGATCTCTTTGGTTAATTGAGAGTTTTTTATGTGAATAAATATTAATTTTTTTAAAAGTAATTTTCTGCATCATTGAAATAATCATATGGGTTTTCTTCTTTAGTTTATTGATATGGCAAATTACATCAGTTGACTTTTGAATGTTGAACATCCTTGCATTCCTAGGGATAAATTCCACTTACTCGTGTCATGTCTTTTTAACCTCCTTCAACCTGGAAGAAGTATTCTGAAATTCTTTGTTTTTCTTGACCTTGACAGTTTTAACAAAGGCAGGCAAATTATTTTGTAGAAATTCCAACTATTGGGGTGTTTCTGATATTTCCTGATGATTATATTCAGGCTATGTTTTCTTTTTGGCAGGGATACATACCATTGATAAAATGCTGTTGCTTCTCAGTATATCAAATTAGAATGTACGTGATATTATTTTTTTCTGCTTTGGTGATATTAACATTGATCACTTGGTTAAGGTAACATTTACCATGCCTCTCCATTATAAAGTTACTACTTTTTATTTAATAAGTAATCTGAGTGATAAATATTGAGAATATATAAATATTTTATTTGCTATCAAATTTTAATTGAATATTTTTATTATCCATTTTTGTAACTCCTTTATACTTTCTATATAAATTAGGTAGGCTTCTACAGATTAAATAAACTTTCTTTTCTCCTTGATTCATTTTTTTCTTATCAGAAGGCATTTGTGGATTCAAATTTTATCCAGTAGGTGACAATCCATTACACTTACTTGGCTCCAGTTTTTTCTTAACCTGTGCTCTTAATTCTTTGAATATTTCCTTAATTTATGGTACACAAGTATTCTCAGGTTCATTCTGTACTTTTTCTTCCCCAGTTCTACTATCGGACATTTCTCCAAGAAGCCCTGGTTCCTTTTAATGATGAATGGTATTTAAAAACAAGCACTAGATAATAGAGGGACTCAGATTGACTGGTGTATCATTTGTTCGCAGCTGTCTCAACAGAAATATTATGTATATTTAGTCACATATATGTATACACATACATGTATGTTACATATAGACATACATACATTTATTTACATCTTATTACATATAAATATGTACTTGCACATGAACTTATTTATGTATATATCTAACTAGTTAATATCTCCTATTCCAATATGACAGCTCAAGATATAGTCTAGTTTCTCTCATTTTGATGTTTTTAGCTTTTTTCTTCAAGAGTAAGAAAACTGCTTCCCAATATCGATATATTTACTCAAGCCTAGAACACACAATAATTAATTTCAAAATTGCTAACCCACACCACTCTTAAAAGCAAATCAACTAAGTAGTAAGTTTAATTTTTGTTAACATATTTTTGGTTTAATTTATAGTGAAGTGCACAAATGCTATGTAAAATGTAATGATTTTTTTTTGAGAAAAGTCTAGACCCAGTAATATGCTGACTCTCATATTGGCTTACAAAAACTGATTATTAATTTTCAAGAATTTTATGAGCCAGTTGTTAAATACACTATTCTTAAAATTAAATTATCTAAACTTATAGCTATATTTAATACTAACCATAAAATAATAAATATTCTAATCTCTTTACTTCCTAATTATTTTATTACATACTACTATTATCTGTGCTTTTGAGGTGATTTATGTCTACTATATTTGTATGATGGAAATACTAATAATGATGTGTTATTGAGTATCTTTTCCCAACTTTGTGTTCAGTGATGGCATGTTGGTAGCTTGAAACTGGCCATTGTAGAAGAATTTATACCACAGAAATGGGCAAATGCTAAAAATCAGCCCTTTATTGTTTTGCTGATGGTCTATACTTAGAGAGTGATAATAGACTTAAAGAGTGATAGAAAAAAATGTCAATAACACAAACTAAATTTAAATTGTGCTATGTCTGTAGCTTTTACATTGTAAATAGTACAAAAAATGAGTAAATGATATTCTAGTATTCAAAAATTATCTTATTCAGCAAAGAAGTCATGTTATTAATGAAAAAATCAAATATCAAGGATGAACAATTCAAGACAGATGCACATTGCAGATAGTCACCTACGCTCTTTGTCTACGCCCAACACATGTAGATTTCTCATGTGTATTCAGACACCTCAGCTGATTGCTGCCTGCTCTAATGCAGCTTTATTTACTGTACCCTAGCACCTCCATCTCTCTACACATTACCAACACACACTTATCAAATTATATTGCCCCTGCATTAACCTCCTCCATGCATCAAAGGATAATTCTCATTATTTTTCCAATTTAGGCAAAATGGTATGGCTTCTGTATTAGAGTTGGGAAATTTTACACCTGGCCCAGTTTTCCATATTGACAAATCCTGCTGCTAACTAACAATGCTAATGAGAATACTACTACTACTACTAAGTTAGTTTTGAATTGAGTTTGCAAACTAACCTGAAAATGCCAAGGAAGTATGCAATTTACTCAATTTAATGTAGCTTTTTAGTTATGCTGTCGTAGAATTTGATTGTTTATTTTTATTTTTTGGAATTAACTAGATACATAAGTAGAAAATAACCTTTAAATCACATGAATTAAAAATTATTGTGTGGTCACAAATATTAATTAATAAAGTCAAAAATAAATTCAGTTTTAAAGAGGGATAAAGTAATTTTCTAAATTCTAAGTCTAGTTTTCCTTGTTCCAGGCCACCATTTTAATATTTATTTCATTATTTTCAAGTCCCAGAGGTACACCTGATATTCAGCTTACTTTGGTATGTATGTTCAAAGTACATTTGCTGATTAACAATAAATTGAAAGTCAAAATCCCAATCCATTAGAATTTTTCTCTATCATGTTCGAAGAGTTATTATGTTAGATATTAAAGGATGAAAAGGCAGTTAGAATTCAAAATTGAGTGTCTTCTGTGTCAAATATACTATTGTTATTTAAAGAGATTTAAATTTCAAACAACAAATTAGAACAAATGGCATTTTTTTTTTAAGAAGCTAACTATTCAAAATTAGCTAAATGAAAAAGAGAAATGTTCTCACCAATTTGAGAATAACTAAAAGATCCTGGCGAATTTGACATTTCCTGATCTAAACATACTCTTACCTCTCAAGGAGAGCTGTGTGAGCTTGGATGTGTTTTGCTACTGTTCTGAGTCAGGAATGTGTAGCTTCTCAGAATCCTCAAGAGGTCACCCCAAAAGATTAAGAATTATTATTTTTTTTCTGAAAATCTGTTAGAAATGGACAGATTAAGAAATTAAACACCATGTTGTTTTATAAATAACTGTCCTAACTCCAGACAAGAAGCAGGACCCTTTAGGTCTGAGTCAATTCCATTCTCTAGGGACTGTGAATTTAAAAGAGTTAGAATTATCCTATTCTTCAGATGCAGAAGAATAAGCATAAGTAGGTTGTCTTTTTTGCAATAGAATAGAAAAGTCTGTGTAATTGTATGTGCCTACTACTGGTAACCATTCAAAATAAAAATAGTTTCCCCACCAACAGAACTCAGAGAGTAAGGGCAATTCATTTATAATAAAATGCTTGAATGTTTGCTCAAAATTAGCAAAAATGTTCCATACAAAAGTCATTTTCTCCAGGAACCTTTCCCTAAACTCCCTGACTGGACTAAGTTTATGTTCCTTATTCTTCGGAACATCCTGTATATCTCTCCACTATTGGAATCTATCATCGCTGCTGAAAATATATAATTATTTCTCAAACAGTAATATTAAAATTTTACCAAGAAAGACAGTGCTGTATCTCAGCCACTAAAATTGTTTCTAGCACCCAGTAGGAACTTAATAACTATCAAACTTTTTATAAGCAAGATAGCAACTAGCAAGGATTCATGCTGGAGAAAGACTATAGGTTAAGTTATGTTGTTAAAATGAAAAATCTCTTTACACTATTAAGACTTCCAAGTTGCAGCCAGAAACTATGATGCTACCGGGTATTCTTGTTTCAGTTAAATTTCAGTTTGCTCACTATGTTGATGCAGGTAATTCTATAAAAGAGACAAGCAAAGACAGGAGGCCCCAGAATCTTACCAAAGCTATTCATGAGTACATACTCCAGAGGGGAAAACTATAAAAGAAATTTTTTTTGGGGGGGGACCCAAATTAAATCCCCTAACCAGAGGATTTTTTCTTTTGAAAAAGTAGAAATATTTTTTCTCAAAAAAAAAAAAAGAGCTTAAATATTTTCTCAATATTTTAGCTATTTTCTTATTCTTTGTAACTATCAGCAGAAAACAGAACTAGAATCTGTAGGTATTGATGCATGATATACACTGGTCAGTATGTGTGATCGGGATCCAACATAGAGGATTCAGCAGCAGATGATCAAAAAGAAACAGCAGTACTTCTTGCTTTTCACTTTAAAAATGAGTTCGAGTTTAGACAATCCCTGAAATTTTTGCTACATGATTATGTTAGACATTCATTAGCAAAGCAAAAGCTGAAGAAAGGCTTTGAGACCCATGATGTTCTAATGAAACAATACACAATTCGTTTCATGAAAGCTACAGCTAACGTCCAACTGGTCTTCGGAATCTAGAGTATCCAGGAAACGCTGTACATCATGCCAAGAAGTGGAGTAGTACCATCCATCAAGACATCAATGCAGAAACAGGAGTTTCTGCTCAGGCAGGTGGGAGGGGAAAATGCATATCATCTCAAAAACGCTGTGCTTCAGAAAATGCCATAATCATTCCCACATGCCAGGTATGTGTGTGCAAAATTAAAATGGTAAAGCACTAGAGAGCTCTGGGTGAAGAAATGCCAAGTTCTAGGTGGTTCCAGCAGGAGAGTTGAGAACCTGCGGTTGCTGGCTGCAATTTGAATTCTCTCAGAACAGTTGAAAGTTTGATCTATGTATACTTATCCCCGCCTGGCCTGCCACACACACAAAAGAACAAAAGAAAAGAGAGTTTTACTACTAAGGTTCCAACTGCTGTCAGATAGTAGTAACTGTTAAAATAAATTTAATGCAAGATAACTTCTTTTCTTCATCTCAAAAACTTTAAAAATTAATTTTTATCCCTACTGTAAATGGTTTATCTTTATTATTATATCACGTTACATCATAATTTTAGTTTACTCCATATACCACGGTTCTCAAGGTTCCTGTTGTAGTCCTGCTTTCTCCACCCAGTTCTTAGAAGACCACCTGACAGAGGTAATGAGGTGACATCCTTGATCCAGTTGGGTGGAGGATGGCTGCTGGTTTGTCTGGGAGGTGCCTATGCTCATCTGACTTAATGCTTGACAGGAAATTTTTAAAAACCTACTAATTTGGTACAGTTAAAACACACTGTGAAATAGTGTAAATGGAATTTGGAGTTGGATTGTTTCTACACTTCAGTTTTCTTTTAACACTTACAGGTGGGTGTACTTAGAGCATAAATATACAAGCACAGCCGTGTAAGGAAATGAAGTGTAACTGGTGAAACAGCAGCACACGGAGGTTCAAAATAGAAGCGTGATGTCTAAACGTTTTCTGACTTTGCCTTTTTAGACGAATTTACACGAACATAAAGTACTTTACGTTCTACAGCAAGCTTTATGGTTAATTTTTACATGAACCTATTTTTGGATCTTCTCTTTCCCCTCAATGTAAAGAGTCTGAAGAGGAGTGTTACCTTAAATATTGTAACGCATCTCCCTCTCGTTGCTGTGAAAGGTAATTAATTCCCACTACTGCTGACTGCATGTCATTATCTGATTTCTTCAGAAATACGTTTCTGACAATGATACAAAAGCCACAGTTAAAAAATCCAATAAATTGGAAGTTTCATAGCATGCAAAAGTCTTGTCAGGGATATTCAGAATACGGTTTTACTGCTGTGTAAGTAAATGTAAGCCTATATTTAAGGGAAAATTTTTTCGGGTTAGCAGGATGTGTGTTATCGAAGCTGGTGGCTAGAGGGAGCCCTTTGTCTCAGAAACAATCATCTAAAGGCGAATCTTATGTTTAAAAAAATCAAACTGATTTTTAAAAAATAAAGGCAACAAAATGAAAGTACAATGGTTAGACAGCATTTAATTTAAAGTTGTGTTCCCGTTTTTGTTTTTTCATTTCATAAAGAGAACAGATAAAGACAAATCAGGTCAAGTTCAGCAGTTTCAGAGGGCCAGGAGCCAAGTTCTGATGCAGCCAATACCTCAGATACATTGTCTAGAAGTTGCTAGTCAGTTGATGTGAGCTGAGAGACTCACTATCAACAGTGCATAGTTTCCTTTCAGGAAAAAAGGGAAAGTGGAAAGAGATCAGCCTTCTCGTTTAGAACAAGGATTTTCCTCATGTGGCTGGAGAACACGTGGAACTTGAAAATTCTTTGGCCAAACAAATCCTGCCTCTGGCCTGAGCAGCAGCATCTCAGAACTGTGCTGTCACCTGCTGTCCTCTCTTTTCCTTCCACTGCTGTGTGGGAAAGTCAGAGGCACATGGGAGAGAAAAACGGTTACAAAAAGGGATGAGGAGGGAAAAAAGCTTATCCTCTTACCAATTAGTTTGCTTACTTTTGCCTTTTCTGTCTCAGACCACCGGGTGCCTGGAATTAATATATTTAAGGCCAAATCCACTTCAACTCAGCCACAGTTTTGGCAAACTGCGCTTCTGCTGTGTGGTTTGGTGTGTCTTTGGCCTTCTCTATCTGCCGGTCAGGTAGTTAGTTCTCTCTAACCATGAAATTTGTGGGCTGGATTCCTAAGCCTTTTCCTTACTCTTTCCATAGCATAGAATTTGGAGCATTAATATTTATTTAAAACTCAGAACCTTTTGAGTGCTGAAAAAATTTTGTGGAGCTTAGGTGTCCTTACCCTGCTGGTATATGCTTGAGAGAATGATCGCTTGGGACCTTTGCCAGCAGAGGGTTCAATCTAGTTATAAAAAGTCATCGGTGTCATTGAGCCCATCCCTGGTAGGAACTTTTTAACTGCAAGTCTAGAGGTCTTGACCACACACTGGGCCTTCTGTAAACCTGAGGTAGGCTCTGAGGGTGTGGTCTGTACTTTGCAGATTCCAGTGTCCGGGTTAGAAAAACAGGCGGCAGCTTTCTCTGAACGTTACAGTCATTTTTTAATTTACCTCTGCTTAAAGTTAAAGGCCAATATTTTTATTATTTTTTAGGCTGTACATTTCAAATACTAAGCAAGCCAATAATGTGTAGAAAAGGTACACTTTATTTGGAGCAAAAGGAGAATATGTTATATTAAAAAAAAAAAAACGCTTCTGGTTTTTATTCGGACATCTCAAAGCATCACCGGTAGTAACCTAATGGAGCATCCTGCTGGTTTTCACAATGTGGCTTTTGGATAACTGGAACCCGTGAAGGTGTTCCAGGTGGTCTGGGATCAGCCCAAAATGCAAGCTACACACACGCAACAACATATTTTCATAAATGTTTTTTCCACTGCAGATCTGAGTCGGTACTGGAAAGCATGAATATGAACTTCAATTTAAAAATCTAACCACAATAATGATTACAGAGCCAAGCAAAAACACCACAAAATGGTACTGAGGGCTTTGTGATATCAAAGAGAGAAACACATGAGTCTAGGTAGTCCTCAGGGGTTTATGCCTTGCCTAAGTGGTCTGTGGAAACCGCGGCAAAGCAGTAGAACCACCATAATTTTCCCAAAGTCTCTCGCAGGTGAATATTTCTCTCAAGAAAGGGACATATTTTCCTAAGTTTGGGGAATTTTTCTATACCCTTAATACACATTTTTATAGTAAATTTAAAATTCTGAGCATGACATTCGAAATTTATCTCTTGAAAGCTCTCTAAACTTGCAAATATGTAGAAGTGAAGTGTTTTGATTTAGGGGATTCCACAGATATATGTAAACATCAATGTAATTTGGGATCCTGTATTCATACATTTTTTGGAGAATGGAAGCTGTGATGTTCTATCACAGCGAAGGCAAGTTCATGCCAACCTACTTCTTAGAGGGGTTTGGTAGAGAAACATCTGTGAGATACCTGCTACAATACAAACACAATGTTACTAGCTTTACAGGGATTATCTCATTTACATCTCCCAATAAATTTTAAGTTAGGTATTATTTTCATCAAATAGGTAAGTAAGGTTTAAACCTACCTGGACCACTGCAATAATGTAATCAAAGCTATTTCCGCTCTCTTTTTAATCTGCCATCCTGAGCTTTTTCATAGATTTTGACTTGACTCTTATCTGTCTCTTATATAATGGTAGAGACTATGTCCCACCTACCAATATTACATAGATTCTGAAAGTCAGCCTTATTTCTAATCCCGTCCCTTTTTATTGAAATTCGGAGAGCATACTTTTTACTCTAATTGAAAGTCTGATCTGGAAAAGATCTTTTTTACTTCATTAGGAATTAACTGTGTATTCAAAAATTGAAGGTTAATTTGCCATTTGGGGTTCCTCAAGAACTTTGAGAGGCTTTTAGAAGAAACAATCCTCTATGGGTCTCTTGTTTCCTACAATTCTTGCTGTGGCCGAGAATGCAATGCCCTGGCCCCTGTCTTTACTAATAATTTCTCAGGCTTGTGCTTATGCAATTGACAGATATAACCTTGAAAGATGAGGCAATGTTTCCACTAAACAAAGAACTGTCTTTCTTACTGCTTGCTATAAAATGATTGGATTCCTCAAGCTCAGAATTTCTCATCTAGGATGCAAACCCACTGCATGTGAGTATCCATCTGGACCATATCTCAGTGTCTTCTGGGGCAAGAAGAATTATGATGCCAAGAAGATTCTACCCCTTTCCCCTAGGACTGTACATATGATGAGATACCATGCTTGTGAATATGTTGCCTTACACAAAGAAAGAAATTTGCAGAGGTAATTAAAGTTACTAAATAGTTGACCTTAAAGTAGGGGGGTTATACTGGATCATCGGATGAGCCCAATATATTCATATCAATCCTTACAAGCAGATGTAGAAGAGGCAGTCACGGAGCTATAGATGAAGAGAACGTCAAAGAGATTCAGAGAAAAAAAAAATATCTGATGTGTCATCAGTCACTTTGAAAACAGAGGGTCTCACAAGCCAATGAGCATAGGTGACCTCAAGAAACTGAGAACTACCCCAGCAAACTAACAAGGGCATCAGTTCTACAACCATATGAATTTGAATTGCATTCTGCCAACAGAATTCTAAATGTGCCTGGAGACAGATTCTCCCTCAGAGCTTCTGAAGAAGAGCCCGAGACCCTTGATGCCTTGATTTTGGCCTTGTGAGACCTTAAGCAGACTGCTCACCAAAACTCCTGGACTTTGTCCTACAGAACCATAAGATAGTAAGGTGCTGAGTTTGTAGTAATTTGTTACATCTGTAAAAGAAAACTTTTTAATTCTATCCCATCTCTAAATATATCAACAGTGCATCTCCTTTATGATAAATGCTACATAGACAGACACAAAAATTAGTGGCATTCTCTTCCAGCTTCCCGTTGCTCTTGTAGTTACTCCTCCTTTCTTTACCTATCCAAAATAGAAGCCACAACGAATACAAATGTATTCATGGCAACAGGCTCTCAAAGATTGTCTTCTCTGCCAGAATCTTGGATTTACTGACCCAGCAAGTGGTTGAAGGGACAATAAAGCAAAGAAAGGGACAAAACCAACTTGGCAACCTGGCAAGGACCTCGTCACGGTTTGAACATTGCTCAGAGGCTGCTTGCTTCCCTTATGTACCAAGACTAAGTAAGGAAAAAATTCAGACTTCTACTATCAACATTTTTCTCCATTTGCTCAACCATTCTAATGGCAAAGAAACTCTTGAGGAAAGACTTTTTTGAAGAATCCAGGCGCTTGACCAGTGTATAATTGAACTTGAATTATTTGGTGGAACTAAATTAATATGTCATAAAAGGAGTAAAAGAAATGCATTAGAAATTCTGATGGTGGAGAACTTTTCTGAATGTTGAAATAGCCCAGGATGCAATGCATATTTCTCACATCATTAACTTACACAAAAACATGCCATTGTCGACTACTTTTTAAATTAAGTAGGTTGGATGACTCTAAAAAATGTCTGGTTTGACCCATTCCATGAAACAGTCAGGTTCACCTCTGAAGTTGTAAATATAAATCATGCTTGATTTGGTAATCTGCACAGATTGAAAACATTTTTGTATAAATGGAGAACAGGTAGTAAAAAAAAATTTTTAAAGGAAAATAAAAGTGAGGAAACCCAAAGCATGGTAAACTGGCTCCTACAGTTTTGTGGAATATTTTGGAAATTAAGGCCTATCAACATCCTTTATCCGTTTCTTCTACAAAGAGCTCAGTATCTTCATTGATTTCACCTATATTTGTACCCATATCATTTTACCTTCTTATCCATATGTATTTTCCCTGAATCTTTCAGAGACTAGCAAATTAACAACAACAAAATAACAATAATCTAAAAAGTAGTTTACTTAATATCATTTCCCTTCACATATACATAGTCAAGGGCAGAAGAGTGAAGTCTATATTTTTAAATCACTTTTCTGCTTTCTTTAAACCTAACTGGAGAATAACACTCCTCAGTCTTCTTTACTAAAACATTAAAGTTTTAAGATGTTAACATTTTAGCTTATTCTAATTCAAACCTTTACCTTTTTTTTCCAATCAGATCTATCTGGATATGGAATGGAATTTTAAAAATATATAAAGCCTTTTCAATATGATTTTTCAATAAACACTTGTTTTCTAGGCTACACCATTTCTAAACCCTACATTTTTCCTCTTATGACATAATTTCCTGTGTTTTTTCCACCTTTGTTACTTTCCTTTGGATTCTCTTATGGACACTAATATATAACTAAGTTCATTAGTCTTGATGCTTAAAATAAAAGGACTTCAAAAGTTCTCATATTGGATACTTTTCAAAGGGGTGTAATTTTTTAAGTTAAAGGAGGGTAAGAAGCCAGGCCTTGTGCTTGGACATATTGTATATGTTGCCGGTTAGAGGTGATAGGGGTGGGTTGTTGATAAAGAAAAATGCATATATTTGGCTTGAGATTTTCTGTACAGTAGATGAGCTTATCACAGATATTTCATCGAAGATAAGTTACCAAATAAATATTGCTCATTAGAAGGAGTTGATGACTTATTAAACAGTAGGCAATTCTCTTTCATGACAGTAACAAATAATTGATTCACGACTTTCTTTCTTTGAAAGTGTATATTCAAAGACTTCTTATACTCCTGATGATAGAGAGATATATATTGGTGCCTTGTCTTTGCTTTTTCACTAACCTCCCTTTCATGACATTATCACAATTTTATATAAGTGGGAATAATTGATTTAACTGAACTGAATTCCATGATTATGTTGGCACTTATTGTCAAATCTTCATTACTCATATATCTGCAGTTTCCTTATTTTTCTATCATCTATTATTCATCTTTGTTATCTAGTTACTTTATATCATTAGCTGAGGACAGGATAATGAGAAAAAATAAATAGCATTTACTGGCTGGTTAATATGGACCAAATATTTGATACTTTAATATATAATTTGATTAATCCTCACAACAAACCTATAAGCTAAGTCTTTTTACATTTATTTTACAGATAAAGAAACTAAGGATAGGAGAATATAAGTAAATTGCCCAAAGTCACATAACTACTAAGCAAAAAAGTAATAGAAGTAAGATTTAAGCACAGAATAAGCTGACTACTAATTAAGCTAGTAAGTTTTAAATAAATAATTATTAATGGCTTACATGAAAGATTTAGAAACTCTGAAGTAAAATTTCTTAGACAATATACTCCATCAGTTTATCAAATAAAAATAATATCAGAAAGAATTTGATAAAAATGTGGTTTTCATCTACTGAGAACTTGAGTAACTGTGTACGCTTCAATTCTCTCTTCTATGATTTTATTATTTGGGGTACACAACGAACAGCACTTAGGAAAGCCAATAATGCCCCCTCCCCACAACGCATGCACCCAAACTCTGAATATATGGGAGAAGTGATGGGGCAGGTAGAATTGGAAGGCCCAGGATTCTGAAGAGAAAAGAATTTCAGAGAGATGAGCAGACCTTCTAGCTATTTTTGTTCTTGGAGTATTTGTTAACTCTTGGTGGTGGGAGAGGCTAGAAATTCAGGCAGAGAATCATTAATAAAATAAAGAAAAACCATTAGATTTTAGAAATTCTACAAAGATGGGAAGAAAAATAGATTTTGTGTCTGTCAAGGCAGTCAGTACTTGTGGGGCCAAGATCTCAGACAGAAAAATAGTGAAAGGTATGAGTATACTTTGAATGAATTTTCCTTTAATACATTAGTCAAATTCCTGAGCTGCACAGGATGAAAGGCTGAGAAAACTAACAGAAACTTAATAATACATAATCAGGGGGATCATTTTGTAAGTTGTATAAATGTCTAACTACTATGTTCTAAAACTGAAACTAGTATAAAATAATATTGAATGTCATCTCTAATTGAAAAATAAAAATTTTAAATATTAAAAATTAATTTTTAAAAAGTTGAAACAAAATTTAATAAACATAGAGTGGTATTTTAAGCAGTCTCATAGTATGAGGAGATTAAAAATAGGAACTCAATATCTATACAGCAGGTCAACTACTAGGAGTCATCCCAGGCTCCTAGCAAAGATGCTTAACTAGTGGGGGCTGGAACAGAGCTGGATCAAACCTTAAGAAGTCTACAAATTAACTCCATTATAATTAGTTATCAGAGAAAATACTTAACTCTCTTTGAAGATAGGTATACTAATCCTAATCTTCAATAATGTTGCACACAAAATATGTGGCATTTGATTGATAATTACTAAGTAGACATAAATAATTCCAAGAATATGTGGCATTTGATTGATAATTACTAAGTAGACATAAATAATTCCAAGAAACAAAAGAACAAGACAACAGAAACTGATGCAAAAATTATCCAGTTATTGAAGTTATCAGACTTAGACTTTAGACCTAAAATAAGTAACAGCAAGAAAAATTTTTGTATATTCTAGTTCAAAAAATTTTGAACTAGAATATACAAAAATAAAACAAATAGGAATTATAGAATGGAAAAATACAATATTGACATTAAGTCCTAAATGCACAGATTTAACAGCAGAATGCTGTTAAATTAAAAGCAAATAAAGAATCTTGAATCATCCAGAGAAAAACAATGTATTACCTATTATGCCCAAAATCCATAAATAATTCATACAAGTCAATGAAAACAGACAACTCAAAGGAAAGATGTCTTTTGAGATGGTATTCAAGTAGCCAATAAATACATGAAAAAGTGTGCATGTTTAGTAGTGATCAGGAAGGCGACAATTAAAAACAACATGAAATACCACCAAGCATCTACTAAAATAGCCAAAATTAAAGACTGACAATACTAAGTGTTGACAAACTGGTGCAAAAATTGGAACTCTCACACACTGTTGGGGGTAGTGTTAATTGGTACGAACAGTATGGAAACTCTTTTACATTATCTACCAAAGCTGTTCACATGCCTAATTCATAAATCCACGATTCTACCCCTTTGCACATATCAAATATATAGGTATCCATTTGTCACCAAAGAACATGCAAAAGAAAGTTTATAGCAGCACTGTTCTTAATACCTCAAAACTGCAAACAACTCATACCTCTATCAAATGAATAAGTAAACTGGTATATTGATTGAACAGAATACTATACAGAAATAAGAAAAAAACAAACTGTTGCTGCATGCAATAATTATATATTCCACAAAATAATGTCAGCCAAAAGAAGTCAGCCAGACATAAGCACACAAATTATAATATTTCATTTCCATACAGTTCAAAAACAGGCAAAAGTAAACTATTATAAGTGGGGGCTTCTGGAGTGTGGTTGTATTCTTTCTTCATTGGAGTGTTGCAAAGTGGCTGTGTTCACTAAACAAGGATGCATTTCGCTAAGCACTTATGAGTTTTCTTTTATGTAATTATATTATATTTCTACAAAAATTTCATTTTATACTCTATATGTTAATTTTCAAGCTCTCCTTACATCCTCACAAACTTGTCAATTGACCTCCAATAGTAATTTTAAAGATTCAGAATTTCAGTATTGACAAATTAGTATGTCAGGTTAAGGAAGGGAGGAATAAAATATTAACTGTGCTAAATGAAAGGCTTTTAATTTCTTTTCAGTTTCAATTATAATCTTTTTTTCTTTCAAGAAAAATATCAAGGAAGATATTATCATAACCTGGGTTAACTAATATTAAACAGTGTTCAAGTTAAATAAGTTTTGCCACTTACAATGAATCTTTAAAATCTCTTTTGAAGAAACCCTAGTATCACTCAATTTTGTATCAAAACACCGGAAATTAAGGCTTGGCTGTTTCTTTAATTTTATGACAAGTCACTTGTGGCCATATGAAGACTCAGATTCCTTAGTATTTTTTGATGATCGATCAAAAATTGAATTTGATGTCTCTTTGCGAACCGATATTCGGCATTACTCTTATTATTTTTAAAATTAATTTTTAAAATATCAATATATTATAGAAATATTACACAGGCAGAAATTTTCATCCAAACAAATTCGATGTTTGCTAAGGAAGAAGAGTGCACTGCAATTCTGAGAATGCATGTGGGAGCCAGAATTGCTTGGGGTGAACGCAGTGAGCGATTTGTCTGGATGGAGTTCGGATTTAACTGAAATTCTCCGTGGTGTTTTTTCTATATTTCTATATTAACATTAAAATGCAGTTAAATGTTAGTCTCAAAACTTTATATTCACTTTTCACTTAGACATTGAAATGTTATATATTTTTTTTACTTTCTTGCCAATACTATTAACACAGACACTTTAAATTTTATTTTTTCCTCAAAGCTACATACAGAAATAGGGAAAAATAGCAGCCTCCTGTCCCACTGTGTATTATCCCGATTCTTACTCTCAACTCTTTTAGCTAGCATTTAATTGCATATTTCTACATAACATAATGCCATTATATACACATTTTTAAATTTCAGGTATAGCTTGACTTCTTAGTATGAAAAACGGACATTTAGTTCTTGACCTAACTTTAGCAAGATATCTCTAATATGATATCACAAATTGTGATTAAGGTTTTCGCCCAGAATCGAGCTCACCAAGAAACTCATGAGTTTGGCTATTTCATAGTTCTCCTCTTAGCATTATCAAACATCAATTTCTTCTTTCTGCTTTATGTCATACTGATGCTGATATAATGAAGGTCTTGGGGCTTACGGTGGGTTATCACCACCTGCTTGTATTTGAGGGTTTGGGAGCTTGTAGAAAAACCTATTTTTATTGTAAATGTACATGGAATTTGAGGTTTACAGTTTAGTTGCTCTGTCTGTTTTTAATGTGGGGATTTGGGAAGATATAAAATTGCTTTGCCATCTCCATTGCCATGCCATCTTCCCAGTATCCCTAGACTTTCATATAAAATTGAGACAATGACACATTTTCCTACTTAATAAATATGTAGCCATTCTGAGACATGCATGCTTGGGCAGTTTTGTTGTTGCACATATAGAGTGTTGCACAAGTTATAGAGTATACTTTTCACAAACTTAGATAGTATAACTTTCTACATAGCTAGGCCATATAATACAGCCTATTGTTCCTAAACTACAAACCTTTATAGCCTGCATATAACAACGTGAGATTAAATCAAGCACAAGAGAAAATGACACAATCAAGAGATGCAGTCAACACAAGATGTATGTGGGTGCTGCAGCTATAACATGGCATACTGTTTTACAGCAAATGTGCTTCTTATATATAAGTAGAGAGCATGCTCTAAAATAATGACAAAAAGTATAGTGTAGTAAATGCATAAATGAATAATATGGTTATTTATTATCATTACATACATAATTGATATGCTATACTTTTAAATGACTGGCAGTGCAGTAGGTGTGTTTATACCAGCATCATCACAAGCGTGTGAGTAATGTCTTATACTATGATGTTACAACGGCTACTACATCACTAGACAATAAGAATTTTTCAGCTCCATTATAATGTTATGCAGTCTGTCATTGACTGAAACATTGTTATGCAGCACACGACTATATAAGAATTAATTTAGAAGACACAAATGTCAACAAATACTGTTGTTGAGGGAAACATGATAAGTCACTGAAATGGGGGCTGCATGTAACAAAAAAGGATTTTTTCCCAATGAAGACTTATGTGATCATTCCAGCTAAGGTAAAATTTTTTTCATCATAATTCATTTTATGACATTTACCACAAGAAGACTTGGATAATTCTCACAAATGGACATAATTTACTTTCTCTTATCAATTGCATGCTCATGTAGGGATGTGGGTTTATGCTCTTCATTATCATGTTGATCATGGCACTACGCAAAAGTAGTACTAATGGCAACCAGTAAATATTGAATAAATGAACAAATAACACATAAATTGAATTTAAATTATTTTTTGATTAATAGTAAACACTCACATATCTATGAACAGATTGTCTATATATCTTGGAGTTATCTTGTGTGACAGTCCAAAAGCACTTCACTGAAATATTTGCATTATTGATATATGAGCTCCTATTTCCTCTGAGCACAGAGATTCCCAAACAACTAGATTGATGTCAGGTTACAGAGAAGCATTGAGAAGATAGAATTTCAAGTACTCTATTTATAGAACAAGATTGAGTTTGGAATTCCATTGTAGAAGTGGGTTCCAGTTCCTCCTGTGTCAGATCTTCAAAACGTGGCTTTATATTTTCTTTACCCTATCAAACATATACATGATAACATGTATGTCTAAAATGTTCCAACTACTAGCTGAGATAATTAATTTCGCATTATTTCATGGTTTAGATTAATTACTTCTTCCTTGTAGTGATTAGTAAAAGTATGATTATTAGTAGCATCATTAATTGATTATTTTGTCATACTCATTTGGCAGATTTTAAAAAGTCAGGGGAGCACCTGGGTTCCTACGAGAAGGAAGAGAATGGCTGTTGTTGAAGGAATATAGGATCTAAATGAACCTACATGTCACAACTGAAGAATTTCAAGGAATTTGGAATCAGAAAATATAACAATCAGAAAGGACCTTAAAAATCGCTTGTGAAAAATATTGTTTATAGCTCATAATTTGAGCCCAGAAAAATCAAGCAATTAAGCCAAAATTTCACCTAGATATAAGACAAAGAAGAATCTGGATCTCCTGGCTCCCTGTTCAATGATTTTTCTTGTTCATTTTCTTAATTGGTCCTATAGCAAGTTTGTTTCTATTAGCCTTTTTTTCTGGCCTAGACTATTAATGACTACAAACCATTCACAGAATATTCCAGAAAAAAAAAATTCTACAGGAGTCAGACAACAAAAAGTGTGAAGTCCAGTGAGTTTGAGAAGACTGCTCAGTAATTGAGAAATAGCATGATACCACCTACTTTATTCTAAACAATAAAGCTCAACTTGCCCTAGAATGTTCCAAGGCTGCCCAGAAAATTCTATTACTTATAATTCTCAAATGGAATCATTTACAATTATTTTTATCATGCTTATTCCCAAAATAAATGTATAATTCAATCATCCTCGAGTTCAGCATAAACCTAGGTAGCAGTAATGGGTTATAGTTCAAATGCATTTTCTCTTGATTTTTATTACTTTAATTAATAGATGTTTTATATATGAAGCACAAAGCTCATAGGTTCTGAAATCTCAAATCTAAAAATGTATATTTTTCTTGTAAAATTTTATCATTGTATGCATAAGGTTTCTGTTCATTTGGCCTGCTGTGACCACTAAGAAGAGTAATGCTCTTTTAAAGAATGCTTTTTAAAATCTTGACCGAAGTTTAGAATTTAAAACACAGTTAAAATATTATTCTCTAACTTAATATGTTATTAAGCTGGAAATTTGTTATTAAAATAATGCACAAATGAAATGACCTATGGCTCACCATGGTTTTATTTGTTTTTCTTAACACAATCTTAAAATGTTTAAATCTTTCCTATTTTAGAATCGACCATATTATTTTCTATAGCTCAGAATGAAAAATGTATACATATACCATTCCTGAAAAGGTTAATATTGAAAGAGTTCACATGATTTTTTTCCTGTTCTTTTTACTTTTTCATTTTTTTCTTTCAAAATTATATCCGATTCTTCTAAAATTCAAATAGTACAAAAATATAAGATGAATATTATAACAATTATTTTCACTCTCCAAGTTTCCCACCTATAATAAATGCAATTATAAATAAACACAATTAATATTTTTGTGACTATCTTTAAAGATTATAAGCATAAGCAAACATATGTATGTCATTGCCCTACAAATAGGGCCCTACTATATACGTAGATCTACAACTTGAAAATCCACTTCTATTTTGAGGACATATTTATTGGAGTGACCTCATTTTTTATTTCATTAACAGGCATGCCTTAAACTCTAATTTAGCTGACGCTCAATCTCCACCGCTAAATGTAAGCTTCTAAATATACTTACATCAGTAGAACAAAGTACTTAGGGTAGTATGTGAGCAATTTGAAGTTTCACCTTAGTTGATCATACTTTCTATGTTAGAAAATTATGACTAGATTTGGAATAATGATATTAAATCAGATAATTTTTGAATTAACATAAACATTAACACCAAACTCTCTTCCCTAAATCTAAACTGATGTAGTTCATGTACCTGTGTTTTTTCTTTTGAAAAATTTCCTGTGGTTCTTCAGATGATTGTAACCTATTCACTAAAATTGAGACCCAGTCAATTGTTGAATACAATCAGTGGTGGAGCTAACAAGAACACGGGAGATGGCATAATTGATGAAAGATCCAGTGAAGAACAGTTTCAATTTTTAGAGTTGTGAGATAGCATTTGAGATCCTATTCTATATTTGTCAGGAAAGAAATGGAAGTAAAAGAAATCAGATTAGTACATTTAAGAATAAGCTGATGACCCAACTGATGTGCTTAAGCACTCTTTTTACTTTTATTGTGAGAAGAATTTGTCGGTGATCCAAAACTCTGGCAACTACTTAGTAGTTGGCATGATGGAAAGCTGGCCTCTTTATGAATATTATTTAATTCTGAAAAGCAAAGGAGAAATCGTGAAAAGAGTTTCACTGCCAGGAACTCACCACTCTCGTTTTAAAAAAGTCACTCCACATTTTTTTTAAACATAACTAATCTTATTATACTCCTTTTGTAAATACTTGTCTTCATGTCATTCAGCTAAAAGAAAGAGCTCACCAGGTTAAATTGGAAAATTAAGAAAAAACATATTCTCTCATCATTTAGATGTCCTCAGAATGCCCAATTTCATTTAGAATATTTTTAATGTATGTAAAAATATACCCTGGGCCATTGTTTTTAAAAAGATAGAACATTCCAGAAATCCCCTGGTAGAGATGATGTTATTAACCAATTGGTGCAATGTATACAAGAGACGTGGGATTATTTGTATAAAAACTTACAGCCAAAGAATTTATGGCAGTAATATAAACTCATGAATGTCCTGTTCTGCCAGGGAGAATTCTCTGCAGTAGCTAGATGACTGATGATGTGGCAGACTGCGATAACAAGTACAGCTGCTTCTATAAAAATGAAATCATAACAAGCTAAAGAATAAATCCTCCATAAGAAATCTCTTAAAATGACAATCTAGTTTGCTTGTTGTCCTGTAATGGGATTCTATCATCTACTTTTTTTCACAACATGTACAAATCAAGTTTACAATATTTCTAGTTCCGGATCTTCAAATGTCATAAAGAAGATAATTTTACAAATGTAATATTTTAAAGGAAAGCATTTTTAAAAAGTAATAAAATAAACTGAAGAGAATTACAGCAAATATGGGGGTCTGTGGTGAGTTTAAGGAAAGCATTTTTAAGCATATAACACAGACTTTGAAAGGAAAGCATTTTTAGATACAGTTAGAAAAATGCATCATTAGTGAAGGAAGGCTCCATGTTTTTTGAGTTTACTGTAAAGTCTGATGATTCCACATCCCTTTGGGAAATCCCAGCATATAAAATGTTTTGAAACTTTATTAAAATTCTCTTCTTGCAATCAAACATCCTATGAACAGAAAACTAGGGAATATTACATTTATAGAGGAAAATTCTAATTTTTTCTGATACAACTGAAGATCTTAGGTTGGCTATGAAGAAGGAATGCTTCAGCATACCCTAGGAGAGTTGAGTTCTAGTATTTGACTTTCATTTCTTAAGTATACCCAATTTAAGACTAATTTACAGTTTAATCCTGAAGGAGACTTACACAAATATTTTCTTTATAACTGTCAAACTATGTTTGGCGAGGATGGGAATTAAAATGTTACTATTAATTTTATCTGACCTGAATTATGTTAAACAATTAAAAGGCTTGAGTGAAGCAATGTGATGTTGTCTTTTCCAAAGAAAGAAATAGCAGAGGTCTGGTAGTAAAGAGAGGCTGGAGTGCTCAGCAAAGGTATCAATTTCCATACAGAGGGTGGAGGTAGCCTTTGACACCTATATCAGCAATAGATGTTCTAATGGAGGCAAGATGAGAATGGTTGTATCCATTCATTTATCCAGTTAACAAAATTCCCATCACTTGTATACACTGTAATTGTTAGAAATGATCTTATATTGTGCAAAATTTACTCCTTAATTCCCAAAGATATTAAAAGTACATACATCAATAGGTGTTAATAGTAACCTTTAATTATAGGTCATTTCTCAGCATTCTCACTAAATTGAAGATAGTTTGATACCTGCATGTTATGTAGATTTTTAAAAATCTTAGTGTATGTGTAATAAGTAGGGTAACCATATATTCCAGTTGGCAAAGGTTCTAGTCTCTAATTGTTGTCTTGACAAGAGTCTCCTTTTTACTCTCAAACACCTTTGGATAATTAAATCATGTGGTCATCCTGGCATGAAAACAAACTTGGATATTTCTGGTTCTTTTATATTTACCTGACTTCTCATTGCAGAATTCAAGCAACTTGCTTATAAGACCGAAGTCTGTGTTATATGCTTAAAATGGTCATTTAAAACAACAGTCCTTTAAGCCATAATAGTTTGCACTAGCTATTTCATGTCAATTATGTCAATATTGCTGCTGTTTGTAAAAACGCTAACTGAAAATATGAAGTTAAATCTGATAGAGGAAACAGAAAATCTCAGATGCATGAAAATCTCAGATGCAGGTATACAAGATGCCAGGTTCTCTCTCTCTCCCTCTCTCTCTCTCTCTGTCTCTGTCTCTCTCTCTAAGTCTCTCTCTCTGTCTCTCTCTCTCTCTCTCTCTCTCACACACACACACACACACACACACACACACACACACACACATAAAAGTATACTTATGAGAATAGAAACTGCCCCCTTCCCCAAGAATCAACACCAACAAGAGTAATTTAGGTAAAAAGAGATTTCTAAAGAAGTGATTCATTGAGATAAATCATACAGATGCAGAGTCTTAGACCAGTGGACCTTACAAAAAAAGTCATCTATTCCTATAATACTTATAAGAAAAAAAAAGAATTTAAAGATTTTCCTTAGGGACTGAAGGAAAAGCTTCTGAACAGAGAATGTTGTGATACATTGCCCATGTGCAGTAAGTGTTCGACACGTGATAAATGAATAAATGAATGAATGAATGGGCTGAGTAAAGACATTTTTACCTTATATCTATCTCCATTTAAAACTTACATTTTTTCCCAACTGTAAAAGATGAATCAGTCTCATATTTCTTTGTTATAATGTGAACTAAATAAACTTCTTTTGGATTTATTGTATGTTAACTTAAAAATGATTACTTTTAAAAGAATGCTTGATAATCAGTTATAGAATACAGCACAAAAATGAGGAGATAGATTACAATAATTGACTGCTTAGAGTCAAATGCCATCTTAAATACAAAAAAGTTCAGAATTAAAGAAAACATGTACAATGGCTATTCTATTTTTGCTGATGTTCTATTTTTATATTTAAATTAATAACTATTGTCTTCTGCCCTCAAAATTTGTTTGTAACTAGTCCTTTAGAATCAGTTAAAAAACTGACCTATCTCAGAAGAAGTTGTGTTAATATCAGTGACATCAACTCATTTAATCTGTCTTCAAGGGGTATAATGGAACCCCCTGATTCACTATAAGAATCCAGACTGAGTAGCTAGTACTATATTGTTTTTCTTTTACTGGCAATTAATAAATATAAATTATAAGTGTGTCAATGCAGACTTAAAATTGAATCCCTAATTTCCCTATACTGTAACTGCTCATACAGCATCATCTCCAATAGTCAAATTTTACAAACAGGCCAACTTGAAACAGTAGGGTATGAATTAACTGATTAAGTATTTCTTATATATGAGTGGGAAGAAAAGTGCAATTGTACTCATTCTCTAAAGCATTTCTTTTCATGGACTAAGGATATTATGTGTTTTAGCTAAATGATCATGTTTGAACTAAAACTAGGCTGCCCCTTTCCAGTAAACTGGACTTAATATGGGATAGGGGATTTAGACTCTTATTTGGTTTGTAAAGTCTGGCTTGAGAATTTTCACTTTTGCTTTAGTTATCTTTTGGGCTGGAATGTTGGTTTATTTTCATGCTTAATTTTTCTGTGTTTACCAGCTGAAAGGTCTGATTTGTAATGAAATATTTGCAAGTCTCATGCACAGTACCAAAGGTCTGCCAAGGACTGCATGCAAAATGGTCAAAGACAAAATAAGCATTTCGAGGATATTTTTTGGCATGGAAATGGAGATTAACACAAAAATGTATTTCCATAATGATAATATTAATGCTTGCATTTATATAACTCCTTTTTTCAGAATGCTCAGAGCACTTAACCTCTGCCTCCATTTCCTGATATTTGTCATATATTTCGAGTGGCTTTTACAAAACTAAGTGGGAAAAAGAAAATGTTCCAAATTTACTATTTCTCAGACATTAACAAGATCAACCAGCTTCAGGGTTTAAGGAGCTATCAGCATGGTGCATAAATTGTTATGTAGATTCTGACTTTTTCCATTTATAGACATAACATTTGGAGCTATGATCCAAGTAGAAATGCGAGCCTTAGTGTGGTTGTGTTGGGTCAGTAAGGATGAGCGCCCTCCTGAAAATGCCCAGGTACCTGAAGAACAGCAGGACACAGACTGGTTATGCAGTTCAGATCTCACCAATGGGAGCTCCAGCTTCCTTATCTACTTTTCTGGCAATATTTCTTTGTTTCCAACTCCCAAAAGAGAAGACTTCTTATAATGTTTCACACATGTGTGCATCACGACTATATAAATAGTTTCAAGAAACAAAACTTATACTGCAGCCAAATTCCCCAGAAACCATGAACCCGTAAAGAGCAATCGTTTGCAGCCAAAAGAAAAATCCATCTAGCCTTGAAATTAACTATTGTTCAGTTGTCCATTTTCTCATTGTTCTACAGAATAAATATTTCATAAAATGGAAATTATACATGTATATATTTTTTCTGTACTTAGAAGGACCAATTGTACCTTGAGAGGGAAGGGAAATTATATAAATACATATTTTACTTAAAAAGATGGTTTGGAAGATTATAAAGAACTCCTTTAAATAAAACAGCTAATAATGCCTCTTGAAACCTTTGAGTTAAAGGCAATGATCCTGCAAAGCCATCGCCTAAGATGGAAAAGGTTAAAGTAATTTCACAGGAGTATGCTAAGAAGTCATGATAAGACGAGGGGGAAAGAGGCATGTCATCCCCCAAGCCTGCTTTCCAACAGAGTCGTACTATTTCCCAAGAGTGTAAGAAAAAGCACCTGACCCTTATTTGCTTTTCCAAAGAGCTTTATTGCTCTATTATGTACTCGTTCCATAATTGGAATGAAAGATATTTTCTACCAAGGACAACTCTGCTTATAATTGGGACTTATATTTTTCAACTCTAGGGATAAAGTTAATACAATGTTTAAAATCTTGTGCCAAAGGATCACAGAAATATAAAAGCTGGAGTAAATTCCCACCTAGCCAATCTGACTGTAAGAAGTCATTGCTTGCCTTCTCCTGGGGCAAGAAAGCGCACTATTGCCGTGACCCAAAGGTCTTCTATTTTATTTGAATTTCTCTAGGTAATTCTGTACTTGATCCAAGTTCTCAACACAGATAGAAGGACTGGGAATACAGGGTTTATGTTTATTAGCAGTAGGTCTATAAAAGGTGAAATGTACATTTTTTTGGTGTTATAGACCACATTTGCAACAGGCAGAAAATAATGACCTTCTTTGATGTGACATTAGATTTCTTTTAAAATTACTTTATCTTCTGATGCTATTTTAGTTGCATAGATTCTGTTTTTATATCACCAGACTACAACCAATTGAAGTTTAGAATAGAGTAATAAAATGGAAACTTAAATTTAAGGAATGTCTGAAAATACTATTGGTGCAAGCCAAAACTTATAAAATGCAGAAAGGCTTGGACAGACTGATGTACGGAGAGCAACATTTATTGAGTTAAGTGCACTAATATTCTATCTACTGCAAGAGTCAGAGCACTGAGGTCCATCAGACAAATATGGTCCTCCTGCCTCCTATATTTGTAAATAAAATATTATTGCAACACAGTCATGCTTACTTGTTTATATATTACCCATAGCTGCCTTCATCCTGGGAGTAGTCACAACAAAGACCCTATTGTGTACAAGGCTGAAAAATTTTACTATCTGACCCTTTACAGAAAAAGTTTGCCAACCGCAGCTCTAGATCAGTTGTTCTCAACAAGACCAAACTCAGACCAAATCTCCAACCATCTATTGACCATCTCCCATTCCAGGACATGGACAATAAATGCCCGGTGCCAGAGAACCCCACAAAATGAAGAATCATCTTCCTCAGAATGAAACCAGCAGCCACTGTGGAGAATTCTTGCCATTGTCATTAAGAAATCTGCATCAATATGGGAGAAGGTATAGATACAAGCAAACTATATGAAGGTACAAAAAGCAGATGAGGGAATAAACAACAGAAGATGAAATGTGCGTCTTAGCATTGTAAAATTAATGTGATCCAAGCCATGAAAATTTCCCAGAAGAGATTTTTAGAAATGTTTTCTCATTTTTACTAAAGTATAACATGCATCAGGAAAACATACACAAATCTCAAGTACATATATGAATTCTTATAGTGTATACACCCATGTAACCACGACTCAGATGTAGATAACTAACACACCAGAGTCCCCTCTTGTGCTCCTTTCCAGCCACCCCTCAACTTGCCAAGTCAAATACGATTTTGATTTATATCACATGCTTAGTAGCCGCTAAGGTGGCCCCCAAGGATCCCTCCCTCCCACATTCACCAGGGTTGCTGTGTGTGATCAATAGCGTACAGTGTAAGTGATGGCATGTCACTTCTGATATTCAGTTATGAAGACTGTGATTCTATCTTGAGTTTTCTCTCTCTCACATACATGTATCACTTGCTCTGAGGGAAGCCATTTCATTAGCTGCTCCATGAAAGGGAACAACATGGTGAGGAAATGGAGCTTCCAGCCAACAGCCAATTGAGTGTGCTTAGAGGAATAATCTTTAGCCCATAGGGTTTAGGAGACTACAGTCCTGGTTGATAGCTTGACTGCATGCATGAAAGAGCCTGAGCCAGAATAAGATCGCTAAGCCACTCCCATTATTTGCAAACAGTGACAACGATTTTCTTCCTTTTAAATCTGTATGTCTTTCCATCTAAAGTGAGTGTCTTGTAAGCAGCATATAGTTGGGTCATATTTCTTTTTCTTCATTCTTCCATCTTATGTCTTTTGATGGGAGTATTTAGTCCATTTACATTTAAATAATTGTTGATAGGCATGCGCTCATTGCTATTTCATTGTTTTTTGGTTATTTTTGTTGTTCTTCGTTCTATCGATTTTTTTTCCTTTTGATTTGTTGTTTTTTGTGTGTGTGCTTTGATTCCTTTCTCTTCATTTTTCTTGTATTTTTTGTATGTTTTTGGTTTGTTGGTTCCTAGAGGTTCATATGTAGCCATCTATATCTATGTCTGTTTATTTTGAGCTGATAGGTATTTAAGGTCAATGATTTCTAAAAGCACTACATTTTCACTCCCCCTCCTCAACTCTTGATGTTTTTGATGTCATGTTTTATATATTTTTGTTTTGTGTATCCCCAGACTATTTATTGCAGTTAATAGCTAATTTTATTTCTATTGTCATTTTATTTTTATTGTCTTTTAACCATCATATTTGCTTTTTAAGTGGTTGGTTCACCACAATTATTGTATGTTTGCCTTTACCAGTGAGATTTATTTCTTTCATATATTTTCTTATTTCTAGTTATGGCCTTTTTATGTTTCCTGCATTAAGAAGAGCCTTTAACATTTCTTGTATAGCTGGTTTAGGAGTGGTGAACTCCTTTAGTTTTTGCTTGTCTGGGAATTTGGGAAACTATCTCTTCTTCATTTCTGAATGATAACCTTGTTGGATATAGTATTCTAGGATACTATTCTAGGTTCCTTTCTCTCAATACTTTAAATATTTCCTGCCATATCTTTCTGGCCTGTAGAGTTGCTTCTGAGAAATCAACTGATAGCCTTATGGGGTTTCCCTTGTATATGACTTGTTGTTTCATTCTTGCTGGCTTTAAGATTGCCTCTTAATCCTTAACTTTTGCTATTTTAATTACAATATGTCTTGGTGTGGGTCTCTTTGGGTTCATCTGTTGGGAATTCTCTGTGCTTCCTGGACCGGGATGTCTGTTTCCTTTCCCAGGTTAGGAAGGTTTTCAGCCATTAGTTCTTCAAATATTCTTTCTGCCCCTTTCTCTTTCTCTCTTCCTTCTGGAATCCCTATAATGTGAATGTTAAGGTGCCTGATGTTGTTCCAGAGACCTCTTATATTATCCTCATGTTTTAAAATTCTTTTTTCATTTTTCTGTTTTGATTGGGTGATTTCCACTACTCTGTTTTCCAGGTAGCTAATCCATTCTTCTTCATTAACTAATCTGCTGTCAATTCCTTGTAATACATTCTTCACTTCACTTATTGTATTCTTCTTCTCTGATTGGTTCTTTATTACATTTTCTTTTTGTTGAAGTGCTCTCTGAGTTTTTCTATTCTACTCTGAAGTGTGTTGAGCATCCTTATGATTATTTTGTTGAATTCTTTATCAGGCAAATTACTTATCTCCATTTCATTAGGGTTTTTCTCTGGAGTTTTTACTTGTTCTTCATCCAAGGCATATTCTGTCTCCCTATTTTGTTTGACTTTGTGTGCTTGTTTCTCTGTGTTGGATCTCTCTCAGTTTTGAAAAAGTGGTTTCTGTGTAGACTGTGTCGAATAGTTTGGGCAGGCCAGATGTAGTTGGGGCAGGTGCCTGAGGTGTCTGGTGTGTTGCCAGGCCTGAAGAAGTATGTTCTAGGTGGAGCAGCCTAGTGTAGACTGGGCTTCTCAATGCATGCTTGACATATCCTGTTTCTTTGTCTGGTGTCAGAGTAGAGTCTGGGCAGGGCTGCTCTACCTGCTTGCATTTCAATGTTCTTCTTGCTCCATCCTCCCTAGGGTGGAGCAGCCTTGTATGTGTGAACACCCATGCTTTGCTAGTTCTCTATCTTCTCAGAGGGGGTCAGCCCTACACACTTGCTTAGCAGCACCCCACTCAAGCTGCACAGGGCAACCCTGTATGTCAGCACCACAAGGTTGTGCAAGCTTCTGGCTTTCTTCGGGTGGGGCAGTCCCACATTCGCATGCCGCAGTGACTCACCATCTTCACACTTTCTCTAAATGGTCTTGCCTTCTTTTAGAATAAGTAATATTTCTATTCTTCCAATTCTCACTTTATCACATATACTTAAACCTCAAAGAGATTATTATTGTTGTTGTTTTAAACAAAAAAAATCTATTTTTATTTACTCATGCATTTAACATTTCCAGAGATTTGTACTGCCTTCAGCATTACTAAGCTTCCATTTGGAATCAGTACATATCACCACTAACAATAATTCTAGTTGTTGACAAAATAGTCTTATTATCAATTGTGCGCCAACATTCAGTAATTTCCCACTTCCTATATAATAAAGTCCAGATGACTTAGCCTGACATCCATGGTCCTCTACTAAACTCAATTCCAATCCTATCAACTTCCCTATCCAAACTCATCCTCTGAGCTCAGTAAAATTATCCTGATTATATAAATATATGTGCCTGATACATTGACCAAGAAAGACTTATGATTTGTAATTTTAACAAATTACAAATTTGTTAACAAAAGGGGTGGGGATAGGGACTGAAATTGTCTCCTTCTCCCCGTTTTGTACATACATTCCCCCAATTCCTAGCTTCTATGTCAGACCCAGTCTGGGCCAGGATTGAGAAGCGACATGAATGATGTTTAAAGTAGACCTCTTCTCTCATGGGATGCTTTCATAGATTCTACAAAGACCCCTGACTGGTGGTCTCACCTACAGGCTTCTTGACCATTTTATTCATGTGATTCTCAACTCCTCAGAACTCACTTTGTGCCTTCAGAGCCCCTCTAGGTGGCCCAATTGGACAAGCTCTTGGATGCAGGAAGCACTCAGGCATTCCTTGGACAAGCTCTTGTCCTCAGGAAGCACTCAGGCATTCTTTGCCTGTACAAACTCTGAAAGCATGGCCCAATCACAGCAAAGTAAACACATTCCTCACACTGCCATCAGGTGACTGGGTGGCCTTCTCTGACTTAGATTTTCCTGGCAGGCATTAAGTAGTAATGTAACTCACTTCAAGAGACCCAGGGAGCTCTCTAAGTGGTAACACAAAAAGCCCTCTTTCTTGTCTTGACATGAAGGAGGAATTACCTCTGACATTACAAATTTAGACAATGGTACTCAAAATGTAGGTCTCTCTAAAGAAAGCCTCTTCACCAACCTCCCTACTCTTCAACTGTCTTAATGTGTATGAGGTTTTTGAAGTGCGTAACAATTTTTGATTAATTTCGTAACCTGTCTTGGAAACAGTCTTGATTGTTATTGAGTACCTAAATTGAAACTTCCAATTTAATATTTGGTTACATACATTTGGCACGTGCTCATTACCAATGCTCTTCCCAACCCTCTCCTTTCTCAACCCACATTCTATTATAATTTCCATGTTGTGATTACAGATTTTGTTTGAATGTAGCACCAACATTTAGGGAAGAATCTTTGAAAATGCAAAACACCTGCTGTTTACAAATTTCTAATTGCTAAAGAATGTATTTTGTTATTTTTCTAGAAACACTGCCTCATGGGAGCTATTTTGGTTTCAAAATGTAAATGATGTAAGTTGGATGGATGCAAACCTTGCTTGGACAAAGTTCAGAACATTCACAGCTAATCCAGTCCAAATGCATATAAGACTTTATTGCTAGTGCAAATTCTGAATATAAACTTAGAAATCTGTTTATCAGGCTTCTTCCTCTGGAGAAAAATATGGATCTAGCATCTTCAGTGGGCTGCAATTAAAACAAAGTATAAAAGCTACTGTTTTGGTGGGGGTTTTTTTTAGGTCTATCTCATGCTTTATGTGTTTTAAATACAGTGTAATGAGAGAAAAGAGTTTTGGTGGAATGTATTGGATTAGAGTCTCAGTCCACTATTGAATAGTTGTGTGTCCCTAAGTAAACTATTTTATCTCTCTGAAGCTCAGTTGCTTTACTATAAAATGGTAATCAACCAAACTCACCTCACGTAGATGTAAAACACTTTACAGAATCACTAATGATAGAACGTGCTAAATAAAAGTTACTTCTTCTCTATTCTCTAAATTTTCTTTATATCTCTCTTCTGAATTCAACCATACCCACAGTAATCTTACTTATGACTTTCAAATCATTTGGGAGAAAGTAATTTGAAAAAAAAAAGACGTTTCCTTTAAGTGTACCTTCATTGTCCCCTTCCAAGATCATCTTATGCCACAACTGTTAAGTACTTACTCTGGGTTTTCCTCACTATTTTTTGTGCACTTCTTATTTATTAAGGAAGCATTAGTTTCCTTTTCATTTGTCTCATCTCTAATAATAGATGAGCCTCATTGATTTGGAAAGACAAAAGGAGTCCCCATGGTCTTCTAATAATAGGGCCAGCACTGAAAACCACACTTCTTAAGGTTAGCCCATGTATAAGATCAATTGAAGGCAGGTAAAATTTGAATGAATATCATTAACATGATTATTGTCATAATTAGAATAAAAATATTATTGTTTCAGGTTGCATTCACTAGAAGGCAAATTCTGTGATCGAGACTAGAGTACAGGAGGTTTATTAGGGAACACTTTGGGATCAACACTTGGGGAAGAGAAAGAAGAAGGATTGAGAAGAGAGAGTGGTTAGCTGAATCTCAGTCTCAATAAAGACATCAATCAGGAAATATGAAGCTGACATGATGCTCATGGTTGTCCTAAATTAGGTTACAGGGCTGGGCCTTAGGCTTCTATGATGATCAGTTACTGGATAGTCACAGAGCATCCTACGAAGGACATATAGCTTCTAGAGAGGTGGTTCTCTTAAAATTAAATAATCTCCAAGGAGGATTCATATGTCTTCAAATGAAGACAAACTCCCAGCATTTGGAGTAATAAGCCCTTCATTTTTGAAGGACGATTTGGGCATCCACTACACCTGTGATTGCCGACTCTATTTTAAATAGCACATTCATGCCTATATGTATAGGGATTACTTGGTGATCAAAATAATGAATCTGAGACTCAACAGAACCCTTGAAGGTTTTTATTTATGACCTCAGGAAAAAAATACAGAACAACTACCAAGTGTTAGAACATAGCTACTGAAGTGCAAAACAGAACAGAACAGTTTTTGCTCTAAAGGACTAGCACACTAAATTTCTAAAATATTAAATATATCTTATGTTTGGGGAGATCGTAATATTATCATCCATATACAAACTCACGTGTCCACATACTATCCTTGGAGAAACCATCTTCTAAACATATATGGACAAACTATAGTCTGTGAGCCAAATCTAGCCACATGTTTTTATAAATAAAGTTTTATTGGAACACAGTCATGCCGCTTTATGTATTGTCTGTGGTTGCTTTTGTACTACAAAGGCAAGGTTACATAGTTGCAATAGAAACCATATGGCTTGCAAAGTCTAAAACATTTTTTATCTGATCCTTCACAGAAAATGTTTGTTGGTCTCTATTCTAATACACTCTGAGACTCATGGGGATACATTTTAAGACTCATTTTCAATATATGAGTGATAGTGATCTGTGTTTCTTTAATTTTTTTGAGAAGCATGTTTTCTACATATTGGAGAATGTGTTATCCTTGATTCTTAATCACATCCCACTTACAGTATAATGCTCATACTATAAAAAATTTTCATTTAAGTCTTTTTCATCTATTCCTTTTCATCATGCAAACTAAAAGCATGAACACGTGTTTAATATAACTCTAGATAAATTAAGTTTTGTCAGTATGGTGTTACATTAATTAATGATTAGATGCCACCCTAGATGAAAATATTCTGTGGTATTCTACAATGCTTTATACTCTTTTCAACATTTTTATCAGAGATGTGGATGAAAACAAAAAGCATATTTATTCAATCTGTGTATGACACAAAGCTGTGTAGTGATAGTTACTACATTGAATGATGGAAACAATATTCAAAAGGATTGCAAAATCTTGGAAAGATGAGCCAAAACTAACAAAGTGAAATTTAACAGGGCTAAATATAAATTCTATATTTGGATTTAAAAAAAATCAAAACACAATTGTACAAATATAGGATGGAGAACACATGGCTAAACAGCCGTAAAAGGTGAACAAGTTTTAGGGTTATAGTTAACAGCAAGCTTAATTATGAACCAACCGTTTGATGTGGATCTGAAAAATGTTCATATAATTTTAGTATGTGCTTTAAAATAATTATGTATTCTATCCAGATGAAGGTGGCTAATTGCATCGCATACTGAATTGGTCATAAGCCATCTGGAAAGATGAGTTCAATTTAGAGAGTGGTTTTGTAATAAGGACCTTGACAAATGCTGTGAATGTTTGACATTTTTCTCCCACTATAGACATCAGATACCTGCTTGCACAGACCTTTGAAGCTAGGATGCAGGCATGACGCTAGGCTCTAATCAGAAGCACTTGCCATGGAGTTTAGTTTGGGAGCCAGAAATGCAAAGCAAAAGGGAATACTTAGTATTCACACTAGCAAGGATAAAATCAGAGACTGTAGATCCAATTTCTTGAGGTAATACAGTTAAATTATGTACTAGGTGTTGTCAGTAGTGAAAGTCATATCTGTGGAGAAGTTATGTCTTTCCAGGAATCAGTTCTGTGTGCAATTTCAAACCTCGTTCCTGCTTATGTATCTCCCGGGCATTTGAAGAATGGTGATCCAGATCAACTCTAGAGGCCTTCTCAATTCTAAATTTCTCTAGTCTCTATTTTCTAGCCATTACTCTTTACAACCTGACAAATGTGTGTACATAGAAAGGTTATAGTGCCAAGGACAAAGCAATATAAATGGAAGGGGAATAGGAATAGGAAGTGGGTAGAAACTATTTACTATTAAATGGCTAACAGTGAGTCCTTATCTTATAAAGAGAAATTCGGGTTTTTAATCAACTTGCTCATAAAAATCTTTCACAGGAAAAACCTATGCAACACATGCCATAGGGATACAGCATAATTAGACATAAAAAAAGCAAGTATATGATGTAGAAGTGGAGTTTATGATATTTATACCATGGAATGTGATATGGCTGATGAAATTGCCTAGAGGATATAAGTGGAAAAGATGGTAGTTTTGAATTCTTTCTATTTCGTTTAGACATAATCTACGTAAGCAAAAATTGATAGGTTCAATTTCATCAAAATTAAAAACTTCTGCTTTGTGGATTATGTCTTTGATATTTTATTTAAAAGTCAATAATAAACACAAAACCATCTAGATTTTCTCCAATTTTATATTTTACAAGTTGTATAGCTTCGCATAGGTCTATGATCCATTTTAACTTAACTTTTGGGAAAAGGGTACGGTTTATGTCTAGATTTGATTTTTACATGTCTAGATTTATAGAACAAAGTGGAGGACTAACCCTAACCCATTTTAAGATTAAAGCTAGAGTAACCAAGATAGTCTGTTCTTCAGTTTTATGTTGGGTATTCTGGGTCTTTGACATTTCATATAAACTTAAGAATCTGTTTGTGACAACCACAAAATAACTCACTAGAATTTTTATTGAGATTTTATTGAATCTATAGATAAAGCTGGAGAGAACTGATATCTTAATATTCAATCTATCTACAAACATTAAATATCTCTCTATTGATTTAAATTTTCTTTAATTTCTTTCATTATAGTTTTATAGTTTTCTTCATATAAATCTTATATTTTGTTAGACTTATACTAAGTATTTCAGGTTTTTTGGTGTTAACGTAAATGGTTTTGCATTTTTATTTTAAAATTCCAATTGTTAATTACTGCTATTTAAGAAAGCAATTGACTTTTATATACTAATCTTGTATCTTATTACCTTCAGGAGGTTTTATGTCTATTCTTTGGGATTTTCTATAGAGACAATTATATCATCTGTGAACAAAGACAGTTTTATTTCTTCTCTCTGAAATTATATATATTTTATTGTCTTACTGCATTAGCTAGGACTTCTTGGACAATGTCGAGTAGGAGTGATGATGGGGGTACACCTTTTATTTGACCTTAGGGGGAAAGCATCTAGTTTCTCAGCATTAGTATGACCGCTTCTTTTTCTAATTTTTAGCATGAAAGCATGTTGGATTTGTGTCAAATGCTTTTTCTGCATCTACTGATATAATTATATATTTTTTCTTCTTTAGCCTGCTAATGTGACAAATTACATTAATTGATTGTCAAATGTTGAAATAATCATGTATATCTAGAATAAATCTTACTTGCTCATGGTATATACCTATGTTTATAAATTGTTGGATTTGCTTTGTTAATATTTTGTTGAGGATTTTTATGTGCATGTTTATGAAAGACAATGGTCTGTAATTTTTCTTCGTAATCTCTGTCTTGTTTTGGTGCGAGGGTAATGCACTCGTAAAATGAATTAGAGAGTGTTCCCTCTGCTTCTATTTTCTGGAGAAGAGTGAACAGAATTGGTACCATTTAAATGATGGAATTCACTGGTGACACCATTTGGATCTGGGGCTTTATGCTTTGGAAGGCTATTAATCATCGATTAAAATCATTTAATTGATACAGGCCTATTTAGATTATATCTTTCTCAAATAGATATACAATTTCAGGGTTTTTTTAGATGTTTTTCAAGAATTGTTATCTTTGTTCCACTACAAGTAAGGTGTTTTTTCTCTTGTTTCTATCAAGATTTCCTCTTTGTCTATTTTTCTGTAGTTTGAACATGATATGCCTGTGGTCTTTTTTTTTTTTTTTTTTTTCAGTATTTTTTTCTTTGCTTCTCAGTTTTGGAAATTGCTATCAATATATATTCAATCTCACTGATTTTTTACTCAGTTGTGTCCAGTCCACTGATGAGCCCATCCGTGACAGTCTTTATTTCTGTTGTACTATATTCTATTTCTAGCATTTCCATTTGATTTTTAGAGTTTCTATTTCTGCTTACATTATCCATATATTCTTACATGTCCACTATTTTCCACTAGAGCCCTTAGTATATTAATCATAGCTGTTTTTAATTTCTAGTCTCTGCCATATCTAATTCTGGTTCTAATTCTTGCCCTGACACTCTAGACTCTGTTATTTATTTATTTGTTTGTTGCTTTTCAGTGTACCTTGTAATTTTTTTTTTTGAAAGCGTGACATGATTGAGTAAAAGGAACCAGGGTAAATAGATTTTTAGTGTAAACTCTTATGTTTATCTTGCGAGGAGTTAGGCTATGTCTACTGTTTGCTATAACTGTAGATTTCAGAGGCTAATCTTTTCTCTGCTGTACTTAGTTTTGATTCTTTTTTGGGTTGTCTTTGGGTTTTCCTAGAGACACCTTATTATGAGCCTTTCAGTTCTTTTCAGCTGTAATCACTCGTTACTATACATGTTCTGTATTGATGTGGTGGTAAAATGTCTAGGGAGGGAAAGCATTCTACAGTCCTGAATAGGTCTCAATCTTTTATTGAGACTGTGTGCCCTTGGGCAATGAACTTTACCAGTGCTTCTCAGCTTAGGTGAGATAGGAAAGCTAGAGGGCTAGAGTTGAGTATTTCCCTTTCTCCAGGTAATTTAGGCTATGGTTAAACTCCAACTTGGTTAGGCTCTGACAAAACAGTTTGTCCTGAGGGAAGGAAGATTTTTGTTAAAAAAAAAAAAGAATGATCAGGGCACATTTCCAAATGATTACTTTTCCTTTCCTCCTGCTGGAACCAGAGGAGATTTTTCTCTGATCTCTACAATAAGAACATGATGGGGGTCCTAGAAATAAAATTCATGCAAGTATGGAGGGCCCCTTTAAAGCCGGGTTTCCAGGAGTTCTTATCTCTCAAGCTAGTCCACACTCAGATGCCAGCATTTAGTCAGCTACCTACTGTCGCATATTTCTACCTAATGCTGGCTTCTGTAGCAGTTTCCGTTCCCAGTATGCTGATTTCTCTGTATCTGGCGGATTCCAATTTGGGGGGTGGTAGTTTACCCTATGACCTCAATTCCCTAATATATTTAAGAAGAGTTCTTGATTTTCTTTTTTTCAGGTTTTTCTTTAAATAAGGATGAAAGTGGTGAAACCCTTTATATATTGAACCAGAAAGCTGAAATCTGTATAGTACATTTTAATTCATTAATTAAAGGTTGTGAATATATACTGTCTAGGAAGTCAAAAATGTCTCTCCCCCTTCTCTTGCCTTGCCTTTTTCCCTCCCTTGCCTTTCCTAAAACTTCAGTTCTAAAACCACTAGTGAGACAGAATAAGCCAGGCTGAAGAAGACACCGTGTGGAGGGCCGACCCACTGTGGGGAGTGAGCCATAGCAGGATGAAAAGTGTACGCACACTAAGGGCGGGGGAAGAAGGCCAGTCTGAGGTGTAAGCTTGAGTAGGATGATCAAAGTTATCGTTATCAGTGATGGGATAAACAGAAATAGTGAGCCATCTGATAGTATGAGACAAGAAGAACCCAGCATCACTTCTGTGATATTTCTGACAATGATGCATAACCTGAATCTTATCATAAGGTCAGATCAGAGGCCCAAATTGAGTAATATTCTACAAAATATGTAGCCTGCTGTCTTCAAAAGTATCAGGTTCAAGAAAATCAAGGAAAGAATCTGGAACTATTCCAGACTGAAGGAGATTAAAGAGACATAACACCTAAAGGCAACTCATAATTCTGACCTGAATCCTTTACTATAAAAGACATTGTTGGAGCAACTCGTGAAATTTGAGTGGAGTCTGAAGATGAGTTGATGGTAATATACCAATGTTAATTTCCTGATTTTGATGGTTGTAATGTGGTTATGTAGGAGACTTACTTTTTTTAGTAAACCATAAAACAAAATATTTAAGTTGCATATCAGATTGACAACTTACGTTCACAAAACAGAGAAAAACCCAGTACTTTGTACTGTGTTTGCAAGTTTTATGTGATTAAAAAAAAAAAAAAAGATGATTCCCGCAAGTGATGAAAAAACGAGGCCCTCTAAATGAATTCTTTCTTCACAACTGAAGTCTAAGAACTCTGCATCTGTTTTACTAGTTTTGGTAAGCTTGATTTTATTCTTTCCTCACCTTTCTTAGATATATGGGACCTAATTAGACATACACAATTCAAGACTATTGAAGATATGATGGATGAGTTGTAGTTTATCATATATTGCGGCTTAGAATTCCTTCTCTCTTTTTTATAGCTAGATATGTAATAATATAGCTATGTAAGATATATTACAATATTATCTTGCAATTACAACAAGAATAAGAAAAATATCTAAATTATTCTTAGTAACTTAAAAAGATATTTCAAAACAAAATCATTTTTTCTTCCGCGTGTTAGCTTTATTGTCTGCAATGTCAGCACTTATTTCAGAAGATTGTTATTAATAAAAGACTAATTTTTAGACATATTTTTTAAAGCAGGGGGCAAATGTGGCCTTCCAGGTCTAGAAACTCTCTTTCTTGGCCACACCTTATCAAAATGTGGCCACCAGTAAGCATTCATATAAGATTTTTATCTTAAATAAATATAATTATCAAACTAATATTTCTGAAAATAAAAATATTTTATTTTTAAATTTATCAAATGTATTACTACTTCTCCTTACTGTAGGCAGGAGTCTAAGACCCATTTTAGAGATTTGAAAACTAAGGTTCGGAAATACTTAGTGACTAGATGACACTGGGTACCTGTAAGATCGGACTAAATAACTATCAGTTTGAAAAAAAGTAGAATCATTGTTATAGGGCTAAATGGTAGCATACATTCATGCATATATATATTCTTTTTTTTTTCACTCATTGTGTCAATAAATATTTCTTGAGCATATGAGTTAGGTACTAAACTACAGCATAATACTGTTTGTTTGTTTGTGTATGTGTGTGTTTGAAATGTTGTCTTGAACCAGATTTGAGGTACTGGTTGGAGGCCAGTCAGATCTCCACTTTGAGTTGCTTATTAAGTCCACACTCCAATCACTTCCTTTATTGGGTTCTTACAATCTGGATTCACTCTGACTCTTTTAATAGCCCAGGGCCAAGAACCAGTCAACATGAGGCAGTCCCTCTGCCCAAGAGTCCCCCAAGTTATTCAAAATAGTCAATCTACAGAGAATCCGAAAAATCTTACTGACCTTACCCCATTTGCCATACATAAGCTGCCCCCTACAGCTTCAGCTTGCTGTTAACCTATATCAGTTGCAACAGCCTGTGTGACCCTAATGGAGGCCTTCCTACCTTTGGAACTTTAAGTACAAAAGGGTTCTACCTTTTGTCTATCCGAGTAGCATTATGTTGTACCCTGCCATCAAAAGAGTCTTTAAATCTAATACAACAGGGAAATACAATGGTGAGCAAGACCCAGTCTCTGATCTAAGGGACCTTTCATAAATATTGGAAAGATAAGGAGATTCTTTTAGTTAGATGACAGGTATGAGAGGAAGGGGGAAAATATTCCAAGAAAAATTTAAAAACATTGCAAAAACTAGGGGATAAGAGAAAGCTCAACACATTTAGAAAGTACGAAGTGGGTAAGTGGAAGGGGTAGAAGGAGAGGGTGGAGGAGAATGACACCAATTGAGGAAGGGTAGACCCTCCATTTCACTTTATACCAAGGTAAAGAATTTGGCCAATGGAGGTACTAATGGCAATTAGTCAGAGAACTGGCCATGATCAGATGGCATTTTTGAAAGATAATTCTGATTTGAGTGCGTAGAATGAATCGAGAATTTTAAAGCAGAGTGCAAACTGTACACAAGGGTTGCTAGTTAAAAAACTAGTAATACTGGTTACAGAGGATGGTGGCATGACTCAGAGTAATGGGAGCGGGTAAGAGAAAGATATGGGATGACTGAACTGTGGCAGATGGGAGTAGACATTAGAACACAGACAGAGTTTGTTTCCTGATTAAGGATTTCAAGAACTTTATATTTAAACTTTTAATATGGCTTTAATATATCCTGTTATCTTTTAGCAGGTATTGGCTCCAGTTCAGAGTTTTATAAAAATTATCTTATTGAAACTCTTCAGCCTAAACCAAATCTTAATCAAAAACATAGTTCCTTCTGATTTCTCCAAGCTAATTTATACAGTAGTAAAAAATGCTGCCTTAAATTAGCTTTAATCTTCATTTATATCATATCATTTAAAATTGAGTTAACTTGTTAAACATAATTGATTACAGATTAAGTGTTCCAGGGAATAAATATATCCTCTCATATAAAATGAACAGGGAAAATCAAAGCACTTGATGCAAGCTAATCCTAAACAGTCTACTACAGCATGAGAAAGAAAAGTTTTTCTTATCTTATACGTTTCATCCATTAGTGTGTCACCTTTTAGTTCTGCTAAAATCACCAAAAATGAGTTCGGCTCCAACAACTGGTAGATAGGTGTTCAACTCAAGGGCCAAGAATTCACCTGAGTCCTTTTTTTTTTTTTTTTTTTAAATCTAAGTATTTGGAAATTTATTGGTTATAATGAAAATTTTAGCAGGATGTTTTGCTTATTTCTTTTAAGTAAGCATTAGGTCGAAAAATTATGGAGGGGCAAGATATACTTCTGGGAGTATGACACGACTTTTATAGGCTGAGTGTTTTATTTCATAAGTAAACCTTCATCCTGATTTCTTCATCTGAGCAAACCACATCCCCAAACATTACGAAGAAAGAAGCAATAGTACTGTTTCTCACTATATCCTGCCATTTAGAGGCCCTCAGATAGCCTTAGAGATAATACTATAATCCAGCAGACACAAACTATTTGAGCAATTGTGGCCCAGGTAATTAATCAGAAGGAAGAATCCATAAACAGAGTCATCTTAATCTACCCCTTGAGAAATCCGTGATATAAAGTGAGTCATGCATTAATTAGAAAAATCATATTGCATTCTGGGAGAGAAAGGCAAAAAGTCTCTCAATGATGGAGCTACACGTTAAAAGAAGGAATCTACTGAGCACAGTGTTAGCGGTGATAGCATACTTGGTTACCTCAGGGCGTTGCCATGTGCCTACTTTTTTGTATAGGATATCAAACAGCAGCTGAGGACTATTGTTTGATTTATCTGGTTTACTGGTTAAAATTCTGAAAAATCAAAAGACTAGAAAAATAGAAGTTAAAAGAGTACTGTTGATCTGCATTTCTATATCTGAATCAAGAGACATATATTTTTAACTTATTGTGCAGTTAAGAAATAGTACAGAGAGACCCTGTATAACTTTTACCCAGTTTCACTCAATAATAACATCCTACAAAACTATAGCACAATATCACAACCAGGATATTGACATTGATATAATCCGCTGATCTTGTTAGAGCCATATTTTTCACTACCTGGTGAATACGCCTGAAACATCACTAAGTATCTCCCTCTCTCCTCATATTGTTCCCCACACTTCCCCATGTTTATGTCAGGATGCCTGGGTAAGTCATTTACCACTTGCTGAGACAAGGAGTGAGAAGAAATATCAGGTACTTGGGGGTGGTGGTTGGAGGCGAGGGTTTGCACATGTTTAGCTGGGGTTCCTCCAGGACACCCAGTTTGAGATGTCTAGCAGGGATTTGGCTTGACAACTCTGCAACTCAAATCTCAACACTGCCACGTCTAGCTAGAAAGCAAGCATTATAATCAGGTCAAAAAAGCCAGGAAAAACTTGGCCACCTTTAGGAAAAAAACACCACCACCAATAGCCGGCCTATCTCCTCCAGAATGCTCCTCTAGGAAAACTACTTCCTCCATTCCTTGGAGCTTCGATTTACACCTCTCATTGGCCTCTGCAGTGAAATGTCAAGAATACAAAGATTTATTTGGTTTTGTCTGAGGATAAAGTTTATTTTAAGGATGCTAACAAATTCAAGTGGTAGCAGAGTATAGTTTCTATAATATAAAATTTCAAACAGCCAGTTACTGTTCTTCCATTCCTTTGATGGGGCCTAAACTAAACAGCTCCACATTCATTACAAAAGACCTCTGTAGAGTACCTTATTATGCATCGTTTAAAGAGAGCAGAAGAACACAAATCCAGGATTCCTTTGGAATTTCAGACTGTATAAATAGCCCTTCGGTGAATGACAGCTTAAGCTGTGCTATGCAAAAAGCATGGCAGAGACAATAAATTATTTGAACTGAGTTGGTTTTTCCATATTATTCTAACCCTTGAGCATCATAGGGACAATTTCCCTTTGCTATATTTCTATACCAAACTCCAAGGGTAATATTTAGAGTGATTTCCCACGAGCTCTTGTGATGATTTGCATTATTAAAAACGATTATTTCCAACCAGCGGCCATATCTGCCAGCAGCAAGGAAGGCAGGAAGCATTGTGTGAGCTCCTGGCTCCCGGAACGCTGCTGTAGATCCCCGGACCAAGTGCCAGCGGCTTTTTTCACCTGACTGGAGGGTTTGGAAATAGTTTTTCTTTGTGTCTGCAATCCATTTTAACAAAGTAGTTTCTGTGTTTAGTTTAAACTGGGATAACGAAGAAGATGAGGCCTTTGAGAATGGTTGTTTCATCAACTAAGAATTCCTGGCAAATTTTAAACAATGTAGGATTTCACTGCTTCTTGATTTTTCTGGCGCAAATAACGTTAAGTGGTGCTACAACCGCAGGTAGACTCGTGGCTTGGATATGGCATAATAACATGCAGCCGAGATGGATACAGACATTAGGGAAATTAACACACCTGACTAAACGTTTGTTATTATCGATCAGTGCCTACCTCTTTGTTATGTCTCTGACACTCTTCACATTGGTCTGAGGCACCTAATGTTTCTTACATGAACCTGGTGGCTACTTTGTGGGTGTAGGTGGTGGGGAGCTTCTAATGCTGAGAAAAGTGCAGAGGACACTTCCTTCAGAAAACCCACCACAAACCTCAGCCTCAGAATAATAGTAACACCTTGATGTCAACCCCCCCTTCCATTTTTTGGCTCTGTTTCAGCCAATCTTGACCCGAAACACAACTCCTTTCACTGTCTTTCATAAGAAATCCAAGCATATTTAGTATATTATTTTTGAATTTTTATGGGATTGTGGCTCGGGGTGGGTAGGTAACATCCCACAGCCCATTGGCATTTCACTTAAAATAATAGACATTTTTCTTTGCCAAGACTTTTCTTCCTGCTGCCAACCACAAGGTCACACAGCTCTAACCATTCCTCCCACACGCTGTTCAGCACTATTTCTTTTCCTTTCCCTCTGTGAAGGGTTCCTTCTTCCTTTCACCAACCCTAATGCCAGCACTAGTTTAGCTTCTTCCCATCAGAGGCTTTTCAAAATATGTTCTCTGCAAAGCTCAGTTTACCCTGCAAAGAAATTCTCACATCAGCTGTTTGGAAAACCCTGTTTTCTTGATATGATTAGACTCATAATAATGATAATTATCTCAGAAGAAAAGGAGAGAGGAGAGAGTATGTCTCCCATTTGCATATTGGGAATCTTCCAGTTATCAACATTTCAGTATATACATTTTCCTCCCTATTTAGCACCTCTTCATCCCGGTATTGATATCTCCATTCCTGCAAGGATTTGCAGGAATGGAGTGTTGGGCCTTATTCAGACAATAGATATAGGGTATCTATAGAAAAAATCAAAATTCATGAATGCTGAATACTGCCTATGCTAATTTGAGGAAAATCCTCAGAGACCAAACTTCCATATGTAAGCATAGAGAAATGTTATAGCTACAAACTGTTACTGGATAGATATTTCAATGTACAGTATGCTCACAATATCTTTCTCCTTTTTTCTCTCTTCTTCACTATCACCTTCCTCTGAATCTCTCCTCCCTTCCATCTAGATCATGAATGACCTTGACTTCTATCATCTATGATAATCAGTAGTATGTTTTGAGGATTTCATCTCCAATTTCTAAATATCTGTGATTTACCTAGAAACTACCGATAAAGTTCATAGCTGATTTGTCTCTCACATTTCTCATCTCCTTCAGTGGGGCTGAAAAGTGCCCTTTACAGAGAACAAGGATTTCTGAAAGTATGTCTATGCCTGGGCCTGTGGAAGGACAGCAGATAAGGGCTTACGGGGGCCTTGAGAGACTTCTCTTTGAAGATCCATATTGAAGGTGAGATAGGAGTGAAGGGGCATACATATTAATTTTTTTGGATTTGGACAAAGAAGGAGCAGAAAGTACATTAGAGTAAGCCTGGTTTGTTTAATTACTGATGGGAGCAAAAGAGGAAAGAGCGAAAGAGTGAGAGAACGTTGGATAGCCATCAAAGGATGAGTGCTTAAAAGTTCCTCCCTCTTCTGTCTTTCTATTTCTACCAACCAGTGGGAAACTGCCAGCTTCTCCTTGAAATTAACTCTCTTTTATACTGACTGCCAACAATAGAGAAGTTTTGTTTAGAGAACTCTCTCTGTGCAGAGCCACTGTTATTTCAGAGAAGCAACGTAATGAAGGGTAGAGTAGCTAAATAAAATCAAATGGTAGGAAACAGATGGCAAGAAACAAATAAGCAAAGAGCTACACACCAGACTTCAAAAGCTGTAGTTGTATTTGGGCACACAACTAAGATTTTTGAAAGTTTAAACATTTCATAAAATTTTGGAGTTGTAAGTGACCTTAGAGATTGCAAAATCCAACCACTCCTTTTTATTCTTCCATAAAGAAATTTGAGTCCACAGAGATGAAGAGATATGTCCAGGGTCATACATGTAACAATACTGATTAGTTTGGACCTTGAACCCAGGTCGCCTGAAACATCGGTGGGCTTTTGCAAACAGCTTAGTGCCAGATATAGATACGAATATTTTCATATGCTAGAGTTATATGCATAGGTAATTGTGTACAAGGCATTTGTCATTCAATTGTCAATATTTATTAAGATCACTAATTACTCAAAAATTATCCTTAGACTAACACTAAAAAAATAAAAATGAAATAATTATGAAGAGAGTAAGTTATAAATCATTTTATTGTGACATTTTCAATTGTGTCTGTTCCACATATGCAAAGGGGAGAAAAGAAAGGACACTAAAATCATCCAAGTCAGGATTCTGACCTCTAAATGATGGCAATATTAATCATTAAAAAACTCAAAAAATTGCCATCTTTGATTTCCTAATCTTTTTTTTTTTTAAACAAATAGAAATTTATTTTTCTCATGTAACTAGAAATCTGAGGAAATCAGCTGCTGGTGTTGATACCAAGGCCGCACGTTCTTTACATCTCACATTGTTACCTTTCCTTCCTTATGCTTGTCACCTCATGTCCTCAACTGGCTGCTACAACTCTAGACATCACTTTTTTTTTTCAAGATTTCAATTTCCAGCAAGCTCAACTGCCACATTTTTAAAAATGTAATTAATAGCTGAGAGACCTTGGGCAAGTTGCTTAACTTGCTGTAAGATAAAGTGGGGTATTTCATGCAAAAGAAGTGCTTAGCCTGGCATCTGGGAGATTATCAGTGCAGTGTTAGCTGTTTTTATTAGTAGTAAATATTTTTTTGGTGGGAAGAATAAAAAGGAAAGGATCACCTATATCAGAGAAAATGTACAGTTTGGCTACGAACATCAGTTCACTGTAACAGCTGGTCTTTTTATAGGGCTTAGGGTACAGATTACATTATATATTCATATACATATATACATATACATACATGCATACATACATACATACATACATACATACATACATACATACATATGAAAAGGAAAAGGGTAAAAACTTTCAAAGTTCACCAGTTGTAGCCTACAGCATTTCACTCAAGCTCATTAGGAAGTTTACATTTATAATGTAATCTCTTTGAAACAGATTTGATTTTTTTTAGTAAGGATCTTGTAAATTGGAACTCTCCCAGGGGGCTAACCTAATACAAGTTGTTCCAGAGGTGGAATTCCTTCTGATCAAATATCTCAGAGCAGAAGAAAAATGGTCCACTAAGACTCTAGCATACTGGTTTATATAATTAGCAGTGAATATCAGAATACCAGGGGCAGAATTAGCAATTAATAATACCCTTGTCTTCAGAACTGCATTGAGCAAAAGAAATACATTTAACAAACATAAAAGAACTGCGCAAATTAGCAGTACACTGTCTCAGCCCAGCTGTTATAAAGTATTACCAGATGGCTTTATAGCACACCTTTATTTTACCTTGGAGATTAAAAAGCCTTTTTAAAAAATACTATTTCCTAAGGTTGTTCTGTGCTACACACAAAAAGTACCAGTACCTCTATACATTTTGGGGAAACTAGCTAATGTATGAAAGGTTACAGTTTACACGCTCACCCTTTCCTACTGCCTCATCTAGCCAAGATTCCTATGAATGAGGTCATACTTACATTAAGCAAAGTAATTCAGAAGTGAATTAAATTCTCCTCCCAAACAGTGTATTCAGGGACACTAGCTGTGAAAAGGACTGATGCCGAAAGAGAGAAAGCAGACGCCAGAGTTTTTCATTAGTTCAACTTGATAGGAAAATGAAGCTCTTCATTAAGACAAACCAAGGGTGAGATGAAACAGTGACCAGCACATTGCCTGGCACCAGGTGGACACTCAATTGATAATGAATGAATCAATAAATATACTTTAAAATGTCACTAGGGTGAAGTTGTATGAGTCTGTTATTATTTGTAAGGAATGTCAGAATCCACAGGAGCAGATTTGCTTCGGAAAAACTGATGGTGAAAAATGCTAGATCAGGAATAAAACCTTGGAAGAATCCTACCACTAAAGGGAGGTGAACAGATTTGAAGTAAAGAAAGTAAATGAACAATGAGAGAAGATTGTCTTGTGAGCATCTCTGTGAGTGAAAAACCTTTTTCCCAACATGATCAAGACAGTTTGTTAAGTGACAGAGAAAATATCAATTAAAACTGACCCTCATTAAAAACAAAAAAAAAGATATGCATGTCTGGAATGTTTTAAAGTATAAGTTAATGTACATTCTGGAGACTAACTACTAATGTGGGACAAAATCCTATTCATTGTACAACATGGGTCCCTAAGCTTTCTCTATAAAGGGTTAGACAGTTAATATTTGGGGTTTTGAGGGCCATGTTTGGCTCTGTTTCTGCTGCTGCTGTTTATGTTCCTTCTCCCCCATCATCACCTCCTCCTCCTCCTTCTCTTCTTTCTTCTTTTTCTCCTTCTTCTGCTTGTTTTTACAGCTCTTTAAAAATGTAAAAACCATTGTTAGCTCATGGTCTGCACATTACATGACATGGGCTAGTTTTGACCTAAGCCGTAGTTTGTAGGTTCACTGTTGGTGCTGTTTTCTTCTTTGCCCAAATCACAGCCATGATAGATCAGGGGTAACTTCCAAGTTCTGTTTCTTTTCATTTTAAGCTTAAACTTTAAACAGATCATCAAAAACATGAAAAGCAGTATGAATGAAGAATATTTAAACATTTTTGTGATTTTTTTCTGATTCTTTTAGTTTCCCAACTTACATCTTTTAGTATTTTAAAGCTACTTATTTTATACTGCCTTTCCAAACCATTCAATTTAGTTTTCCTAGAAACATCAGTTACTTTTTGAATTCATACTTCATAGGTTTGCCTAATGTTCAACTAAATTACATTAAAACCAAAACAGGAATAAGTAGGTTAGAAACAATATAACGTCTCTTGGAAAACACCAAATCCAGTTGTTGGAAGAAGTGGTTGGACACTAACCTTCTAGCTGTGGTCCTTCAGCACACCCTAAGCATTACTGAGTGTTTTAGAAAGAGAATGAAGAGCCTGGATAACCCTGTGATTCAGCTTAAATACAAGTCAATTCAGAAAGCTTATATGGAATCACTTGGGTGCTATGCCAAAAACTTTACATAGGTTAAGTAGTTAGAGAGATAATGTCCTACAGTAGAATAAGAATAGCTAATATATATTGAACACTTAATTCATACCAAGGAATTTTACATGCATTATCTTATTTAATCCTCTTAATGCTATGATGTCGATACAGGTATTAATATCATAGTTCTAATGTTTAGTAGATATGTGACCTTAGCCAAGTTCCTTAGTTTCTTCATCACTTAATAGCGTAAAAGCATCTACCTAATACAGCTTCTTTTAGGAAATATTTATTAAGTATCTACTTCGTCTTAGGCACTGAGAATATAGGAGCATTGTTTAGACCAGTGCTTCTCAAAGTGTGGTCACTAGCCCAGAAGCATTAGCAATATCTGGAACTTATTATAAATGGAAATTTTAGGAGGCCCATCCCAGATCTACCCAATGAGAAACTCTGGGGTTAGCATTTGCTAATCGATCCATTAACAAGCTCTTAGGTGACTCTGATGCATGCTAAAGTTTGAGAACCACTGGTTTAGAAGATAAGGTCCTGTCCTTTTGGAGCTTACATTATAATAGATTGTTCCAGGTAATCTCTATAGACGCACTCACAATTCTACCATGCATAAACTTAGTGGTCATTAAATATTTGCTGTTATTATTATTAACAGTAGTAGTAGTAATAGTATCATAAAACTATGAAGTAGTGAAAAATTCTAGAATTGTTTGATTTGACATAAATAACTTCTATCTGTATTTATGTTACGATTATGGCATAACTTTAATAAAAGATACATGACTCTGAAGGAAAACTTTAAAAACTTGACAAATTTTAGAGAAGAAAAGGATCATCTGACGGTAGGACAGGTAACACAGATTGCCCCTGTAAGACCTGCACTCAAGAGGAAGCTGCATGTTGTACAGAGAGGCCCACGGCCACTCAGCTGCACTCCACTGCTGCTATGTGGGAAGGCAAGCTCAGCAGTGCCACATTTTACAGTTTTTTCAAGTGACGCTGAAAATCTGGAGGAGTTTTATATAATATTACCTGGCTTTTACGTATTTAAACCTAGTTCAAATTATGTATCCAACCAAACAAATCTACAGGCCACACTTGGCTCTAGGACCACCCATTCACAATTTCTGATTTTACTCATCCTCTTTATTCTACACCCATGCACAAGAAGGCCCAGAGAAATTCAGAAAGTTATTTAAGTTCATAGCATTCACTAAGGAATAGGAACTATTGTTCATGACTCTTTTTTTACTACCCCAAAGCTTTGTTTAGCCTTCTTCCCATTCTAAAACACATTTACCTAAATTGTTGGATTGGCAAGGAAGCAGGGCAGAGATCAAAGTACATAAAATGAGAAATTGCTGTACACAGTGGGACTTAACAAATGCTTATTGAATTAAATTCCAACATAAATTAGAGATTTTCAAAGCTCTTATGTTTCAAATACTCGGGTTCACAGAAAAGTGTAGTTTTTGTTTGTTTGTTTGTTCTTGTAATATACCAACTTGGTCGAAGTCTTGGGAAGAGGTTTCAGTTTGTTGAGAAAAATTCAGATTGCTTCTTATTGTCTCTGAATGTTTTCACTATCTTTATTCCTTTTCTCTGTCCCTCATAACTCAGGTCTAAAATTATAAAAGAATTTTGATTTGTAAACGCAGTGTTTGCATGCAAGCACAAGGAGGCCACTTCGTTTGTATGAAAAGAGGTGAAAGCCAGCATATCTCCACGAGGCCAGATTCCATCTGAGGCACCTCACACTGCACCCAATATGGCATTTCCAGGCCCCAAGTGAAGTTAAAGTTAGTCATACTATACACCATCATTCAAACTTGTTTAGATTTTTTCTTTTGATTCATGCCTTTGCTGCATTTTGTACATCCTCCTGACCATTCTTAGCAGCTGTAACAACACTTGTGGTATTACCAGTAATTTGCAACTTATCAAACATGATTGAACCTTGTTCTTTTGTGTAAACGAAACAGAACTCTTTGGTTGGCTTTCTTTATACTTTGGACATAGTGTAAAGGAAACGGAGACTATATTTGCATGCCAGACAATGAAACATAATTCACAGTGTATACATGCCTTTGACATTGTAATTACTAGCTGTTGTTTAGATTCCATGTATGGTCACTGGCTTTAGCTGTGTTGAAATCAGCTGTATCAACATTTAATCAAAGTCTTATAGATTTTGGTTGTATATTTTTCTAACGTCAAAATAGAAATGCTGAGACTAAAAAATAGGTTGGGAGGAATGGAAATGTGTGTGCAATACATTGCAAAAATAATGAACATTCACAGCATAATAAATGAAGTTCATTCTGAATTTGTCAGTAATGAAATCAAACATCACATGGAGCCCATTTCAAATTAGGATTATTTCTCTCGCATTTCAGCAACTTCTAATTAATTTTGCTTCAGTTTACATTCAAAATAGTCCCCATCACAACATATTCAGTTGAAACATTATCTGATTTAACATGAAATATTAAAAGAAAATAATTGTAGTATTTTCCTCCTGAAAAAAATGTAATATATTACTCTTAGAAATTACATGTAGAATATACGACCAATGCCATATCATTTAACACCATATAATATGGCATTCAGCAACATAATGACCAGTATTACCTTGTTTCTGAAGAGTGAGATACATTTCTGTAGATGTATACATGGGATTTCTAAAGTTCCATGTACAAGATTTTTTTCTTGGTAGTGGTGTGGGGCAGGGGACGATGGGAGATATGATCTGCAAAGCCAAGTAAGGGCTTTTTGCTTTGTGCCTTTTCAGAAAACTCCCCGGATAATGGTTTTCTCTATTCTTTACTTGTGTCCTTTCTTGATTATATAGGGCTATAAAACCATATACCTTAACAAAATTATGAATATATCAGGTGATTCATATACTACATAATTCTATCTTGATCACTATCTTCCATATTTATAGACTCAAAGGACTTTTATAATGTCATATAAAACAATTGTAGTATAAATGTAATGCATATTGGATGCTTCTTTATTCGTTCAACAATTATCATGTACCTATAATATAATATGTAAAGCACTGGAACAGTCAATATAGGATATATAAAGATAACTAAGCTTGATATCTGTCTGCTATGAGTTTACAATTCTGCAATGAATAGTAATTATACAACACAGAAAGTAAGCCATGCAGGAACATGATGATATCATGTGAGAGTTCAGAAGGGAAAGGACTCACCTTCAGCCATAATGATCAGGGAAGTCTTCATGGGGAAGGATATTGAGAAATGCCAATATTCCTCAATTTATATATATCACTGGGGGTTAAAGGGATTAACACTTGTATTCTTTCAAGAAGCCAGGGGCTGCAAAGCTGAGTTTTAGGAAACTAGGTCCATAAATCTAGATGTATGATCAGAAACATGATTTAAGAATAGATAAATATATGGCAAGTTAGAAGATGAAATTAAGGGTACGAAAGAATAATTGAAAGATTGTTTCAATGATTTTAGATAGAAAGTAAGAGAGAACAGGTAGAGCTGTTGATGTGTGAATGAATGAAGGAATAGATCCAGGAGATAGTAGTAGAATTAACAAAGGTGTTTAGGAAAATTTAGATGATTAAAATTCAAACTTGAATTATTTGAGGAATGCTGGACCATTACTAGAAATAAAGAAGCTAGAGTGGTAAGACAGACAAAAAATTCAAATGCGGGTATACAAAATTTGCAAATGGGAGTTAGCTTGCTGTCATGATTAGCTAGAACCCACCCCCCCCCACAAAAAAAAAACAGAGCCAAACATGCAGAGTCACAAAGTGACTGCCAATTGGATGAAGGCATTACAAAGAGTTATAAGGAACCAAGGATAAAATCTTGAGTAAAAGGTACAAGAACATTTGTTATTGAATGAGCCATACCTAGAGAAAGAACCAAGAGATTCTTGTGTAGAAGTCAAGAGACTTCCAAAGGAGCTGGGTATCAACAATGATGATGATGATGATGATGATGATGATGATGATTATGATTACCATCCACACAGCAAACACCCACAAGGTAATTCTTCCACTTAGGCTGTTCTCTAACCTCTGAGTCAGGTAAATGGGTTTTATGAATTGCCCTTAAGATTCTGGTTAAGGATTAGCAAACTAAACTCAGGGATGATTCAAATACAGTTTAACTGTAAAAACATTAAGAGAGATATGTCTGTGTCATAAAGGACTAGTAGGAAACAGGCAATGTTGTTGCTTGTTTTCTTTAATTAAAAGAGACAGATTTTAAGTTTAAGATAGGGATTCATTAGAAAGACAGATGACTAGAGGAACATTTGATGGAATAAAAAGTCTTTCAGGAAAAAAAAAAATGGAACCAAGGAGCACTATTAGAAGTTTCATATTTGGAGAAAGTCTATTTCTTCCCGTGATGCAAAATGGAAGAAAAGTATGATGACACAGAGAATTTGGAAATGGATAGAAGAATCACATAATTATGTGTGCATATAAAAAGGTGGGATTTAGAGTTCAACATAAATACAATTCTACATAAAACCAAGGAATCTATAGCACATCAATTATTAAAAAATGAAATCCCTTGGTAACATTTAAAAATATTAAATAGCACAATCCTATATTCAGTATAAAGTATAGCCAGCTTTTGTACTTTGGAATACATATGAATAATGTTAATCATTTGATGCTTAGCCAAAAACCACTATCTGGGGCTACTGTGGACTGGTTCTTTGTACTGGCAAAGCTCCTCAAAGCAAGGAAGCAATTCAAAGGCAACTGTGACTTATTACTCAGTCTTAATTTTTAGACCGTACTTTTTTGGGGGGCAAAGTTTACCAATAGTTTCTAAATACAGAGACAAATTCAAATATATAAACGTAAACTATATATTTATATATAAAACCTACTAAAAAAATGTTAAATGCCTAGATACTATAAAGGCAGAGTTAGCATCAAATTTATAACTGCTCCATGGAATTTGAATGGGACTTCATCTGTCATTAGGTAGAGATTAAAGAGTCAGCATATAAGGCAAAATGGAATGGCTATAAGCTCTTAGGGGAGAAGATTCAAAACATGACTTTTTTCGCTTTCAAGGATATTTAAAAAGCTATCTTTGTTTTCCAAAAATAGGAAATAATTTTTCAATTCCACAATGATCCCTTTGTAACAGCTAACCTCTTTCTAAAGAGGACTTCTCTACAGGATAAAAACTTCTTTTTGTTTGTTTTAATCAGAACATGTGGGATGTTTTGAGATAATGACAGGAGTTTCTCTGGCTAAAACAACTCAAAGGCAGACACAGAGCCGCACTGGTGACTGTTACTCTAAGACATAAGAAGACATTTTGTGGGGAAAGTACTGTAACAGCCCTTGAAGTGTTTTTGAGTGATGGCAAAAGTCAACACTATGTCTTTTTATCTAGTAGAGAAAAAGAACAAAAAATAAATAAATAAATAAAAGAAGAAGAATGACAAGTGACAATAACATCACCCAGATCACCCTTTGAGGAGAGACAATATTGAGTTGAAATTGCTTTAGTCAGTGAAACTCCTCCCATCTAGAAGTCAAAGATCCTGTCTTTAGTTTTCTCCTCACATGAACAAAGCTGATGTTTTCTTAGTTTGAAAATCATTCATTCAACACATATTGACATCTACTATATGCCAGACATACACACAGAATATAACAATGAACAAAATTAAGAAATCCGTGATCTCACTGAGCCTACATGTTAATGGAAGGTAAGAGACAATAACCAAAATAACCAGGTAGAAATAGTCTGTTTAGAGATCATAAATTCTATGAAGAACATTAAATCAGAAAAGAAGGATGAGAGAGGAAGTCCTAATAGGGAAAAAAATTAAGACCTGAGGGAAATGAAGGAAGAAGCCATTGGAAACACATCGGCTTTTACTCTGAGAGGAATGGGAAGTTATTGAAGGATATAGAGAGTGACACGGTATTCTAACGGAATTACTGGCTGCTGCAGTGAAAAGAGTAAAGAGCAGAAAGCAGGCATACCCACCATGAGACTATTACAATAATCCAGGTGAGAGATGATTGTGGATTGGATGAGGATGGTGGCTGTAGAAATGAAGAAAGGTGGTTGAATTCCAGATGTATTTTAAAACAAGTGTTGACAAGATGTTTTGATGGATTGTATATGGGATGTGAAAGAAAGAAGTATTGGGAATGATTCCAAGTTCTACGGTATGAGCAACTGTAAAAATAAAATTACCATTCACTGAGATGAGTAAGACAGGATAAGATCTGGGGTCAAGAAGAAAGTCAACAAATCAGTTATGGGCACGTTAAGATTGAAACACCCATTGAATATCCAAATGGAGATGGTAGGTAGACAGTTGGAGATGGTAGGTAGACAGGTTTTAAGGCTCTAGAACTCACAGGAGATATTTGGGCTACAGATACAAATCTTAAAGCATTGTCACATATGTGGTATTATAAACCATGATTCACCAAGGGACTGAGCATAGACAAGGTAATGAAGAGGATCCAGGTTTAGAGGCCAAGTAAATGTGAAGGAAATAGCAAAAGGGAGTTGGGGAAAATGGCTAGAGTAATAAAAAGAAGATAAGGAGATTTTGGGTCTTAGATACCAAGAGATGAATATGTTACAAAAGAAGTGAGTTGCTCATCTGTGTAAATGGCCATGGACAAATTCAGTATTGAGAATGGCCATTGGGATTTATATTGGAGAGGCCACCGGTGGCCTTAATAAAAACAATTTCAGGGAAACTATGGGGATGGAAGCTTAGTTAGGGCAGGCTCAACAGAGAATGGAAGGAGAGAGCTGGAGACTAAGTACAAATTTAAGATGCAGAAGCAAGAAAGAAGTGCTGCCATGATGTTCTGAGTAGGTGTTAGAGGTAGAAGTGTGGTGCCTAAGTGAAGAGTTAGGTCTTTGTCAAGGACACAAACAATTTATTTAGTGGAACAAGAACAAAACCAGGGTATAGAGGCTGAGATGCAGGTAGGAGAAAATGTAGTGATAGAACAAATGGAAGTTCTCTTCTGATAGATTTTATTTTCTTAGTAGAAAGGAAGCAGTCCTCAGTTAAGACAGAATGAGAGATGAGGTTTGAGGAAATGGTAAAAAGCATAGATAGTCATCTAGGTATGTTAATTACTGTGATTCATTAAGGATCTAGTTGAGTTTAGTGATCATAAAATTATTGTGTGACTATTGTTTAACTTTTTTTCTAGCTATACTCTGCAGTTTGGGAATTTTCACAGATTTAAACCAAACTTTAAACATTCAAGTGGTTAAAAATATTGACTACACTTTTTTTTTTCTTTTGTACCATCATTAAAAAGTTGTACATTTATAAAATTATCTTGAACATCAATTTCATCTAAAATAAATGTTCTTGGTGAATTATTAGAGTTCTATACCCTAAGTTCTTTCAGCCATACATAGATTTGATTAAGTAAATTGATTTAAATTGTTTCATGATGTAGTATATCTTTAAACCAGGGGTTAGCACATTTTTTCTGTAAAGGTCTAGATAGTACATATTTTAGGCTTTGTAGGCTATGTGGTCTTTGTCACAATTAGCAAGCCATAAGGTTCCTGTAGTTACTCAACTTTTCTGTTATAGTCTAAAGCAGCCTTAGACAACATAAAAATAAATGGGTGTGACTAAATTCTAATAAAGACTTTTCATAAAAACAGATGGCAGGCAAAAATCACAGGCTTTAGGTCATCAACTGTTTTAAGCTACTGTAATATACCTTCCATAAATACTATATGGAAACAGCCAGGCGTGTATTCAATAGCTATTCATAAAATATTTATGGTATAAGAAGGTGGTCCAGTTTCGTTTTTTTTTGCATGCATTTGTCCAGTTTTCCCAGCACACCATTTATTAGAGAGACTATCTTTACTCCATTGTATATTCTTTCATCTTTTGTCATAGAGTAAATGACCATATAGGTGCGGTTTTATTTCTGGGCTCTCTATTCTGTTCCATTGATGTATGTGTCTGTTTTTATGCCGGTACCATGCCATTTTGATTATTATAGCCTTGTAGTATAGTTTGATACCATGAAACCTCTAATTTTGTTCTTCATTTTCAAGATTGCTATGGCTATTTTGAGTTTTTGACTTCATATAAATTTTAAGATCATTTGTTCTAGTTCTGTGAAAAATGCCATTGGAATTTTGACAAGAATTGCATTGAATCTATAGATTGCTTTGGATAGTATGGACATTTTAATGATGTTTATTCTTCCTATCCATGAGCACGGTATATGCTTCCATTTATTTGTAACTTCTTCAATTTCTTTTTTCAATATCATAATTTTCTGACTATAAGTCTTTTATTTCTCTAAATTTATGTCAAGGTACTTTTTTTGATGCAACTGTAAATAGGATTGTTTTCTTAATTTTTCTGATAGCTCATTATTGGTGTATAAAAGTGCAACCAAGTTCCAAATATTAAATTTGTACCCTGCTGCTTTATTGAATTCATTTATCAGTTCTAACATTTGTTTGGTAGAATCTTTAGGGTTCTCTCTATATAGTATCATGTCATCTGCAAATAATAACTGTTTTACTTCTTCCTTTACAATCTGGATGCCTTCCATTTCTTTTCTTATCTGACCGCTGTGGCTAGGACTTTCAATACCATGTTGAATAAAAGTGGCAAAAATGAATAGTCTTGTCCCGTTCCTTATCTTAAGAAAAATACCTCAAAAAATTAAAACTAGAACTACCTTATGACCCAGCAATTCCAATTCTGGGTATTTATCAGAAGAAATCCAAAACACTAATTCAAAAAGATATATGCAGCCCTCTGTTCACTGTAGTGCTATTTACAATTGTCAAGATATGGAAGCAACCTAAATGCCCATAAATAGAGACTGGATAAAGAAGGTGGTACATATATACAATGGAATATTACTTGGCCATTAAAAAAAAAAACACACAAAATCTTACCATCTGCAACAACATGGATGGACCTAGATGGTATTATGCTAAGTAAAATAAGTAAGATAGAGAAAGACAAACACCATACGATCTCACTTATATACGGAACCTAAACAACAAAATTAAAGAACAAACAAAACAGAAACAGACTCATAGATACAGAGAACAAATTGATGGTTGTCAGATTGGAATTGGGTTGGGGCCTGGGTGAAAAAGGTGAAGGAATTAAGAAGTACAAATTGGAAGTTACAAAATAGTCAAGGGGATATAAAGTACAGCATAGGAAATATAGTCGATAATACTGTAATAACTATGTATAGTGCCAGGTGGGTGCTAGACTAATCGGGAGATCACTTCATAAATTATGTAAATGTCTAACCACTATGCTGTACACTTGAAACTAATGTAAAATAAAAATAATATTGAATGTCAACTATAATTGAAAATAAGTGAATAAATAAATAGATTAATAAATAATATTTAGATAAACTTAAAATTTGTGAAAGCATCTACAGGTGTACCTGGCATGACCTAACCTACTTAGAATATTCCCCTTCATGGAATATGTGGTTGGAATCCTTGGTACTCAAGGAGTAGTCTACAAAACTGCAGGCAGCATCAGCACCACCTGGGAACTTGTTGGCAATGCAGAATCATGAGAATCATAAAACATACCACCTGCATTTAAAAAAGCGATCTATGTGTTGTATATACACAGTAGAGTTTAAGAAGCATTCATTTAGAAAGCAATACGAAGGCTTTCTATGTGTAAAATCAAATAGCCTATAACAAATATCAGAAGATTAACAAAAAGCAGAATAATATGAGGCAAACATACAGAGAGAGAGAGAAAAAAAGAAATAAGGAGAGAAAAGGTAAACTATTTCCCCATCAAACATCCATCAAATGATGAATGATAAATAAAATGTGGTATATTCATACAATGGAATATTATTCAGCCATGGATGAATGTTGAAAATATTATGGCTAGTGAATGAAACTAGTCATAGAGGGCCACTTATTTTGTGATTCCATTTATATGAAATTCTTAGAATAGGCAAATCCATAAAGACAGAAAGTAGATTAAAGGTTGCAAGGGGCTGGAAAGAGGAGAGACTGGGGAGTGACTGCTCATGGGCACAAGGCTTCTTTATGGGGTGATGAATATGTTCTGTAATTAGATAGTGGTGATAGTTGGACAACTTTGAATATATTAAAAATCACTGAGTTGTATACTTTAACATGATGAGTTTTATGGTATATGAATTCTATTTCAAATTTTAAAAGTCCAAAAAATTAGAAAACAAAGGCAATAGTAAAAGAAGTAATGAAAGGTCTCCATCCACAGCAATTTTGTGGCAATTGGGTTTAAGGAATTCAGAGTTTTGGTAAGAAGAGATGAAGAGACACTGCAGCTTTAACAAAACAAAATAAATATCTATAGTCAGAATTAGTTTTTACTTAGACCTCAGGTGGGTTTGATTATAAAGACAAAAAACTGCAGAGAAATTGATTTTCTGGTTTACCTAAAGTAACCCACCTCAGGTTACACTGGCAGGCTGGCTAGCTTGCAATCACTGGGGGTAGGGGTGTGTGTGTGTGTGAGGGGGGGGGAAGATTGAGAGAGAGAGAGAGAGAGAAGGAGGGGAGAGATTTTGCAAATCTGGTATGTTACAGTGGATGTAACTTGAGTATCTTCCTGTATTAACTAACACCCTGGATCTATACCACCAACCCCACAACACCACACCCCATAGCCACAGACAGCCTTCGGGTTTTTTGCTCCCTATCCTCCTAACAGTCTTAGGATCAACCACATAATCTTAATTGGAAGATATGAATTGTTTATATGCGTTCCAAAGGAATCCCAACTCTTCGAGTGTTTTACATAGTTGGGAGTCAATAATAACACAAACTGGGTGATGACTGAGTGAGTCATACTGGGAAAACACAGACTGATGTTGAATCTAGACTACGATTTGCAGATGTGGTCTCATACCCACTCCCAACGAGAATCTTTATTTATTTACAGCTCCAACTATATAACAGTGCTCATTCGTGTATATTCACAATTTACAAAGTCCAAAGTTTCCAGAGTTAAAAACTGATCCTCAACAAACTCATTTATTTATGAGCAAATCTTATTTCTTCTTTTTTCTGTACCTACACAAAATTATATCAGTAGTATAAACTATAATCATTTTCACAATTAAAACCTAACATCTTAAAGAATTTAATATTAGGTTAACTCAATAATCTGATTAACTCATTTTGTTACAGTGAACATAAGAACAATAACGATTTAGAAATAAAATAGATTATAATCTTATAGAAATATTTGATAAAGCCTCTTTTTTCTAATCATAAGGGGTTTATCATGGGTAGCCCTACAGCTTTAGAAGATGAAATTGCACCACATCTCCATATACCCTTCTCTAAGGTTAGCTCTCATGCCAGAGAAGCAGAATGATGTTGCTGCCTACAAGGAAGAGAGGAAGAGTAAATATGAATATGAATCTAATGAAGAATGACAAATAAATTTCACCGCTTGAGCCAGTTGAAGAGTTTAATGGTGGCTGCCTGGAGCTCAGACTCAAGGAGGATTATGAGGCTATATCCACTAGATATGTCCACCATGAGATTCAGAAGTGGGGAGTAGGCAGAATTCCTATATAGCATTTACTGCTGGGGTTATAATTTCAGTCCTTAATACTTAGCTTCTTGGTTAGTTAACTACCTTTATTAGTCCACCACAACTTATCTTCTTAGAAAGCCGTACTCAGGGTGAGAACTCAGCCCTCAGTTAAAAGGAATTTATGAGAGAATTTTCAAGACACATAACAATCATTAAAATGAAAATTGCTTGATCAAATGCACGTTTTTTTTAAAAAGTTACAAATCTGAAAGGTGGGCGAGTCACCCAGAGAACACATCCCAGGGAAGTGACTGTGCTTCGTCTGCGCATGTGTAACAATGCTTCCGGCTGCAAGCCCCCTGAAGACCAGTCGGCTGCGTGCTGCCCATCTGGGTTCACGTGTATTCTTGTCTCTTTTCCTTCATCCTTTGAGTTCAAGACCTCCAAGGTCACTAAAGTCTTTTCTTAATGCTTCTGGTGCTCAGTCATTTTCTCATAAATTTGTCCATTTCTGTTAAAAATTTTTGTCATCTACTCCAGCAAATCAAAATATTCGACATGGAAAAATAATCAATCAAAAGTACCTTTTTGAATCCATAATATATAGACATACATTCTTGGTTGTCTGAGTAGTGTTATATGGCTGTGGTCACTAAATAACTTAAAATATACATATTTTTTGTTTCACTTGTGCAGCATTTGCAATTTTAGTCATTAAATGAGCTTTGCAGGTGTGCAAATACCCTGTTAATCCTGGTGTTTTCTGAAACGCTGCTAGCCACACCAACCAATACTTTGGAAGACTGGCAAAATGGAGAAGCTTTTTCAAAGCCCAACAATAAATTCGTAAGATGAGTTATACAACAAGTGGAACTTTGTTGAGTTAAAAAATAAGACCACCTGAAGTTTTATTTTTTTAAGCCATCAAGGATTGGATTTTTAAATACAAAACCAGATATGACCGCTCTTGTCTGTCCTTTGCTTTTCTTTCCATGTAAACATTATTTTCTTGATACATGAGGAAAAAAAGAGAGTCCCTAACCTGTACTTCTCATTAAAAAAAAAAAAAAAATGCTAATAACATTAAAAGTGCTTTGCTGAGTTTGGGTCTGGGATATTTCTTCTAAGTGGCACTTGTGTGAGGAGAGAGAAACCATCTTCACGTCGTTAGGATGATGTGTGCCTTTTAGAAAATGCTAATGAAACTATTTAGACTATAAGCTGTAACTAGTCAAAAACACACCTACCTTTTCAGTGTCTTTTTAATGATCTTTCCACACCATGTTCTAGGTGATCACACAGTTTTACAGTAACTTTGCTCTTTTCCGTTTCTACGAGAGAAAAGTAATCTGATATGTAATTCCCACTGTAGAGTCAGCCTAAGCTGTGAACTTCTAAAATGTGTCAGTAACAGAAGTCAAAAGTCAAGCTTTATATTACTTTGTAGCAGTCAAGAATTCAGGTTATATTTTAGGCCCAAATTCTGTAAATTATGTGAGGGAATAATTCACTCGTCTACTCAAGGAGGTTAAAAATGCTTCTTTACTTGGATGTCATGAAAACAACATGAAAAAATAGCAAGCTCTTAAGTATTATTGCCACCTCAGTGGTGCTGAGACTTCAATTGTTTTAAAATGATCCCATACATATTAGTTCTTATGAATCTACAATGACTGACTCACTATGAATTAGGTAACCCTTTGTATAAACAATTCTCAAAAGAGAGTATGAACTTAGCACTAAGAAGCATATAGGCATCTTAAACATCCTTTGATGATCAGCCTAAGAGAATCATGTTTATTTTTTTGCTACATGTGAAAGTTCATTCTCAGTATCAAGTTTATTTTGTCCGCTAACTTTGTTAACCTTTCCAATTTCTTCAGTATTTGGTGTCCTTTCACAAAGAGCTGTTAGGATAGAACAGTTGCATCAGGGTTAAAGGTCAGAGCCATTACCGTGTTAACCTGAAGCATATATGCTGTTCCTGGAGCTCAAAATGTGTTTTTGATTACTTTTCAAAAATAAAAAATACCAAGAAGAGTATAATGCAGTATATGAGGCATCTATGAAACCTATATTTACTAGATTTTTGATAAGACATTGAAAGTATTTCAATTGGTAAAGTCACTAAGAAGGCCTGACAAATGCTGTGTTTCATCAAAAGAATCACTTTTGATGATTTTAACTAAAATAGCTAAACGTGATAAACCTTCAGTAATCTGAACTTTTCAAAAAATGGTATATTTCTTCTGATCTTTTAAAATAATATTTATATGACAGCATGGTTAGTTAATGAGTGAAACAATATCCACTTTTATAGAAATCATACAATTGTAATGAATAAATGACTGAGATATTTTCCTGTAAAGATTTACTACTAATCCCTTAGTTGAAATTCATTTTACTCAAGAGACATTCAACCCATCACTTAGAAACAGTATTTGCAGACTTCACCAGGGTAACAGCTCTAATCCTTAAGGTAATCATCTTTCACCCTCCTCTCCAGTTCTTTCTCCTTTTAAGTCCTCACTGGTCTTTTTAGAAAAACAGAAACTAGAAGACGGCTATTATTCTCCTCCATGGGATAGTCTACTCCATTCAGGCAAGTAATATCGTTTTCTGTTTATCCTCATCTAAAACAAGTGCACAGGGTCACCATCTTCACGCTGATGTTTTCCCAGAGCAAAAAGAAAGACTATGTCAGGAGACAGCCAAATCACCAACTATAAGACCTGAGACGTAAACTCCCTTTACCTTTATTTTTGCATTTCATACTCAAAGGAAGAAGAAAGAGAAGAAAGTAAAGAAGACGAGGAGGAAAATAAAGACAAGGAGAAAGAGGAGGGAAAGCACCATGTTTCTATGTCAGAATTCATATCCTCAGTCAGTCTGAATATCTCGTACTTCTACTAATATTCATTAACAACATTCCAAAGTATGCCATGATTAGCGACAAGGCAAAAAAAAAAAAATGCTTCATTATTACTTTCATTTAATTACAACATCTTCCAATGTAATTTCAGCTCAAAGACATGCTAGTACATAACGAATGAATTACATGCTTTCCTATACCGTAGCAGAGAACAGAACTACATACAGATTTTGTATGTTTGTGTCAATGAAACATTTGTCAAGTGAATGAAGGACATTTCAGAATTCTATCGCAGGAATGAGTTCTTTAGGACTCTGAAACTATTTAGTTCCTTTATTATTATTTTAAAAACTCTACCTACACACATTGTTAGCGCTAACTGGGGAAATTCAAGTCATTTGTAGGTATGACCAATATGCACAATTGACTAAAATTATAATGTTTGTAATATGGTAATGAATACTGGCTTTTCTCCAAATAAGCAGACAAGGTCTACCATCAAAAAACCTTCTAGCTAATATAAAGGTAAAATTCTGATTCTGAATTTCAAACTTGTGTTAGGTTCTGGAAGTTATTTAAATTGCCACTTTCAAAAACATAACCTTAGTCCACATAAATTTAGAAAGAAAAAGAAAAATTCTACCACCAGGAAACTTATTTTCAAACTGCTTCTATGTGATGCAATTAGAATTAATCTACATTTTAGATTTACCATATGCGTCCAAATGTTTGCTTTCTCTCATGTGCTTTAATTTTAATCCACCCACAGTTCTAAGTTAGAAACATCCAAATCCCTGACTCTCTCCTCTGTCAGTCAATTGCCAAGTTCTTTCAACTCTACCTTCTTAAATTTTCTGTTGCCCATGCACCCCCACGGCTATTGCCTGAGTTCAAATTTTCATGGAGTGCTAAATTACCCAGTGGGCAGTAAAACCATGTTCTTAGGGTGTCAGTAAAGCAAACACAATATAAAATATGAGAAAAACATAGGTTCAATTTAGGTTCAATGAATTTATCCAGCTTTTTAAAAGTAGAATCTATATAAAAAGTTAGAATTATGACATTAAAGTTTTAGATGTTATCGAAATGTCAACACTTGTATATGTTTTGTGTATCAGTTTGAATTGCATAAAGGGTGCCCCCAGAATCTTTTCAATGTTCAGATCTTTTTAAAATTCTAATTAAGCCTTTCTTGGTCCTGCTTACTAACACCACTGCAAATTTTTCAGAAACTCACCAATTCTATCACTCACCTGCTTAATGATCTTGATGGGTCCATAGCATCCTTTAGAAAAGGTTCACATTCCCCAGCTTCACAAGCCAGGCCCTCAGTGATAAAGCCAGAACATGTCTTCCCAGTCTCATCTCCACACATTCACCTTTTGTCCTTTAATCACACCAAACTATCACTTCTTTGGGCACAGGGATTTTTTTAAAAACTTCCCTTGAATCTTCCAATTAGATCTCATACATTACTCTTCTCCTTACAGACAAATCTAAAAACTGACTATGTAGATATATGTATGTATGTATGTATATATATATATACATATATATATACATACATACATATATATATATAGGCTTAAGTGTTCATTAAATTTAGGCTATATATAGGCTTAAGTGTTCATTAAATTTATATCATTTTTCTTTGGACCAATACTTAAACTTCTTTTGCCTATTCCCCTTTGTCATTTTATACACTCGGATTACAAACAGTATCACTTTTAATATACTTCAAAGATGACATTTCAACTGGCAAATGTCTTCCTCAGATACTTTGTTTCTCTAAAGTCAGGATGTGGCTTCTTCAACCTGCTCTTTGGGTACTTCTATTATTATGCAAATGTATAAGTGAATTATAAAAATCCACTTATTGACTCACATGTTGGTTCACCATATAAAATCAGCAGAACTGTCACCACAAGTTCTACGTACCACACCCAAAAGGAGAAACTTCATATACTACCATACTATTAAGTAGCCTCAGAGATCTCTACCCACTGTTTTAATGCTGAGTTCCACAATGAGGTCATGTGAACAAAAACTTCAGGTTCCCACAGAGTGTGGTTCTCTCTTGAAGGAAAGAGAACTTTCACTCTCTTGAGTTTCCGAAGGCCACATGCACAAACCTTAGGAACAGGGCCAGACCAAGTTCTGTGGGCACTCAAGGCAAGCTAATAATTTGGCATCCCTTTAAACCTATATTCTTCAAAGTTTGGCTGCCTTACTACTTATTTAGAAAAGAGGTTGAGAACCCAGTAAGAAAAAGACAGAAAAGGAGTATTCACTCAGCTTCTCCTTTTTGTTATGAAAAATCAAAACAAAAATAAACCAAAAAAAAAAAATGGAGCTTGTGAAAGTTGATTTTATGCATCAATCTGACTGGACAACAGTGTCCAGATATTTGGTCAAATATTATTCTGGGTGTTTCCGTGAGTGATTTTAAATGAGATTAACATTTAAATCACTAGACTGGGTAAAGCAGATTACCCTCCTCACTGTAGGTGGCCCTCATCCAACCAGTTGAAGACCTGAATAGAACAAAAAGGCTGACCTTCCCTGACTAAGAGAGAATTCTTCCTCCTGATGTCCTTCAAACTAAGACATTGGCTTTCTTTTTTTCTTGCCTTTGGACTCAAACTGAAACATCAGTTATTACTGGGACTTGAACCTGCCAATCTTTAGAACGGAACTACACCATCAGCTTTCCTGAGTCTCCAGCTTGCCTAGTCACCCTGCAGAACTTGGGACTTGTCAGCCTCCATAAACATAAATCAATCTTGATATATAGATAGATGATAGATGATAGATAGATAGATAGATAGATAGATAGATAGATAGATAGATCTTTGTTTCCATTTCTTCACACATACATCCCTAGAGAATATTTCCTCACACCATAGACATTGGGTTGGTTATGTGACTGCTTCAGTCAATGAGAGATGAAAGGAAGTGACAGTGAGAAAGTTCCAAGACAGGACCCAAAGAGGCATCAAGTACAGCATTGATCATGGCACTGGTAGTCAATGCTCCTTCAGTCTGGGTCCCAGAATGCACAAATGTTGAGCTGCTCTCCTGTACAGCATTGATCATGGCACTGGTAGTCAATGCCCCTTCAGTCTGGGTCCCAGAAGGCACAAATGTTGAGCTGCCTTGAATTTTCAGCTTATAGCCAGGTCCAGCTGAAGCCCCTCTTGATACCGGCTGAACCTCAACCAGAAAATCCATGAACATGAGAATAAATGTTTATTGTTGATAGCCACTAAGGTTTGGGTGGTTTATTATATACCATTTGCAATAGTCAGTCATTATACTCAAGACTTTCAACTGAGTTGAGGTTTCATTTCCAACCTTCAGCTGCTTTCAATGGTCCTTCCAACAAACACACAATACTTCATAAAGTACAATTTTAAAAATTGAAATTTTAGATTTATAATGTAGTTTAAGGACTTCAGAGATGTTTTAGTGCTTCTGGTCAATTATACCTTGGGCAGCAAACTGGACAGCCTGACCTTGATTTTGATTATGCCTAGAATATAGGTAGCAAATATCTCCAAGGAGAGAAAGCATGCAAGATCCCCACTTAGCCTGGATCTTCATTTTCCCCACTGATCCAGAGAACTCTGTAGACTTGCCACAACACTATCCCCTAACTATAGCTGACTTTCTCAATGAAAAGAGCAGAGGGAAGACAATTATCCACAGATAGTAAATAAAAACCAAATTGAATGTCAAAATATAATTTCAAAGGGTAAAAATCATTTTTAAACATGTATCCAGCATTTGAGTAAAAATGGAGCATTTCAAGTTGTAATTATTAAACATAGAAATAAAATAAATATGGTTGTGAGAGAAAATGACCATAGAATGTACAGCCAGTATTTATGGAACACGTAGATACTTTATATAGTACTTAGAATCCATTTTTTTTTTCTAGTCTTACTATTTAATCACTTCCTTCCCCACTCTCAGACTGTGTGGTCCTGGCAACTCCTTCTTGACTTCAAGGGTTGGGCATGAGCTTAGTCCTTGGACAAAATGAGGACTCTTGAACATGGCTATAGTAATCGGGTGATGAATGGAGTGATCAGAGGCTAACGAGTCCCCAGTTCCAGGACATTGACTGGGTGAGGCAGAAGCTATTGGAGAACTGGACTTGATCCTTTTCTCAAGACTTAAAATCTGAGAGAATATCAGCCTAGGAGCTGATTGATGTTCAGCCTGACACCAACACAAGGGGAGCAGAGCCAGAAACTGATTCCTGACTCAAAAAACCTGAATTCTGACTTAAGCAATGTTGAAACCTTTTCAGATAGGTTAGTGACATGGTCCATTTTTGGCTAAGTCAGTCTTTCACTCACAAATTATAGAGTTCCAACTGATATACCGGAAAAACGTAGTTCTTGCCCTGAAAAAGCTTAGTGTATTGAATCAAAATTATGGTAATGATTTAAAAGTTCATTTGCCTTGCTGATGGTAGAGGTGATTAAGCAGTTATTGATTAAGCAGGATCAACAATACCTTCATTCAATTAATAAACCTTTTATAGAGCATATACTGTATGCCAGGAACTGTGATATTCGGAAAGGAGGATATTGTAGTGAAAAAAACAGAAAAAAAAAAAGTCTTCCTCCCATGAGGCTTATATATTATTTTGATAAGGGAAAACAAGTGATAAACCAAATAAAAGTGAGTATATTAGAAAGTGAAAAGAGCTATAGAGAAAAATAATGAAGGGAACTAGGGAGAACCAGTAGGTGGTGGTAGAGGTTGGGGAGAGTAATGCTGTTATTTGAATAGTCAGAGAAAATCTCACTGAGGGTAATATTTGGGCAGCGCCTTGAAGAAAGTGAAGAAGTAAGCCAACTGATCATGAGGAAAGGAATTCTAGCAATAGGGAACAGCAAATGCAAAAGTTCTGAGTCTGAAATATGCTTGTTATGCTTAAGGAATTACAAGGTATTCAATGCGGCTGCAGCAAAATGAGTGAGGGCAAGAGAAATGGGAAACGGGATCAGAAATTAATAGGGTCCAGTCCATGTTGAATCTCATTGACCATTTTAAAGACAATTTCAAAGTTACTACATTTAGATGTAATATATTTTTTCATTTTAAAATTCTAAAGAATAGCTTTGTCACCTTCCCAAAAGAGGGAGTATGTTCTGAAAAAGAAATCAGTTGTTCATAATATTCTTTGCTTAAATAAACATCTTACAGTTTTAAACAAATGAATCAATAAAATAATTACTGGCATCAATAATAGGTGGAAGACATCCTTAAGAAGGTCACTCTTTCCCAATCGGTATGCTATAGCTACCCAGGATTACGATCCTCTTACTGATGGACTCTGGAATTTTGAACAATAAGTTAATATATTTTGATAAAGCTGAGTAAACCATGGTTATGATGTATGCTAATGTGACTATTGAGCCAGTGAAGTCACATGGCCTACTGTAGAGCTGAGATACAGCTTGCCGCAAGAAATGAGAAGCACATTATCATGCAAAATCAAAAGGCACATAAAATAATTTTATCTTGATATTTATTGCTTAAAATCTCCAAATGTATGGCGAAAATTCTATTAATACAAAATTTGACTCAGATGAAGACTTATGGTTTGAAAATGTAGAAGACAAGCCAACATTTTCCTCTCTTTTACAGAAAATAACCCAAATAAACAAGGATGAAATGAAACACAAACAATATCTTTAATGAAACTAGGAGAGAGCTAAAATTATGAATCACAAAATAAGTACCAAAGCAGTGAAATTCAAACAGAGGATAAAAAGAAGTGCAGAGAAACTGCTAGTGCCTGTAAGCCTCAGAATGTACTTCTGCCAGGAGAGGAGAGGAATCCTAGCTTACGTGGCCAAAATCCCTTGTTTGGAAAAACGAGAATGGAATTCCGGGCTAGTGGCTGCAGGGTCCCTAGACCTGGCTTGGTTTTAAGAAACAGAGGTGGTAAGGGGTGATTTAGCCTGGGTCAATCTGTCATTGAACAGCAAAAAGAAGTGAGTGTCACCATTGTGAGCAGCCCAACAGCTGCCAGGCTCTATTAATTAGAATGAAGAAAAGACTCAAAGAACTCACACACACAAAAAACCTGAGTTATATCAAAATTTCTGCAAGTCTGCAGCTTGGGCATGACCCATCTGTCATGTCAAACACCTGCAAATGGCTAATCCAGGAGAAAAAAAAAATTCTCACCTCATTCAGAACTGAAAAATTTGAAGAACGAATGCAGGATCAATATCCATTCGCTGTGAACAAAAACGAGGAAAGGAAAAGTAAAAACAACTAGCAGTCAAACAAAATTCATAATGTCAACAGAAATTGAAGGAAAATGTTGAGCAAATATTGCATTATACATTTACAAAATTTCAATGAGGTTATTGGCTTTATTGATAAAAAACAAAGGATAGAGGTAAGAGCTCAAGAGGAATATGGTCAGATAAAAAAGGATGAGACATGAGCTGGAAGAGTTTAGGAAAAAATTGGAGGATTTTAAAAAATCAAAGAATGAACATGAAACTATACAAATTGGTATTGACAATGCTGAATACACAGTGAAGGATGTAGAAAACCAGAATGAGAAAAACATAGCAAATGGAAATGAAAATAGAGTTAAAAGAATTTGGCAGAAACGGATGGATATTAAATGTGAGCAAAATATATCCAATATACACATAATTGGCATTCCTACATTAAATTCTGGTATGGAAATTAAATATGTTGAAATAATTTTGTACATTTTATATACAAAAGATTACTTGAATTTGCAGATTATAGAAGCAAACTGTGTCCCAGGAAAAACTGACAGAAAATGTACCACACTAAGCAATAAAATTCCTGGATTGCAAAAGTAAAAAAAGAATTCATAGAGCACTCTAGCAAAAAAATATCAAGTCACTTTTAAGGTGAAAAATCATCATGATGGCCTCAGGAATTTCCAAAGAACTATTAAGCCCCATATTTCAAGAAACTGTGAAGCAAATGCCTACAAAATCATTCAAGAGAGATGGACCCAAGAAATGTTTACTAATTCCAAACTGTCTTTCAACTGTAAAGCCACCTAAAAATATTTCTGAACATGAAAGAACTCAGAATATTATTCCCATTAGCACTTTTTGTAAAAACTACTAAAGGTTTGTTCAACCAATAAAATACAGCAAATATCTCGATATCAATGAAAGAGTAATGAAGTAACTATAAGGAAAGCAAAAAGAAAGAATATGTTTGAAAACAGGAAGTAGAACTAATAAGTAAATCCAATTGCTGCTTCCCTAGGGAAAATTATAATAATGACAGTAACAATGATAGGTAAGACTGTACAAAGAATTTGTTTATTAACTCACTTAATCTTATGAAGTGAATAGTAAAGTAATTATCCCACTTTATAGATGAGATAGTTGAGGAATATGGAAGCCAGGGAAATTTTTCCAAGGTCTCAGAGACTGTAAGTATATCTTGGACTAAACTTTCAACCATTATTTTTTTTTAATGAGGTACAATTGATATACAGCATTATATTAGTTTCCGGTGTACGAATTATGATTGGATATTTGTATGTACTGTGAAATGATCACTACAATAAGTCTATGCCTAATTATAAAATTATTTTTCTTGTGATAAGAACTTTTAAGATCTTCCCTTGCAGCAACTTCCAAATATGCAATGTAGTATTGATCACTATAGTAGCCATGCTGTACATTACATTGTATGTTAACCACTATTTATGCCACTTCACAAAAAAATTTAGCTGAATTAATACTTTGTTAAAGGGGCCATGAAAGAGAAGGGAGAAAAAGCACAATTTTATAAAGAAATTATAAGGAGCACATAATTACAGATACAGGAAAAATTAAGGACTTCTAAGAGTGCATTGTTCACTCAAATTTATGCAAAAATTTTGGATAATATGAATGAAATAGATATATTTTTAGCTACATATAATTTATTTAAATTTGTTCTAAGGGGGAAATAAACTATGAAAGCACTAATCTTATTACTGAATGAAATAGCTACCTCCTCCTCCAGCTCCCCGCCTCCAACCCCAAAGAATCCAAGCCAAGACTACTCACAGTTAAATGCTACTGAACAGTTATGGAATAGAGAATTCCAATGTTACATACATTTCACAAAGCATAGAAGAAAAACAACTACTAGCTATTTTAAATTAAGCTGAAATTACACACTTACACACACACACACACACACACACACACACACACACATATACAGAGAAATTTGAGATAAACATCATCTATATCTAGCTATCTATCCATCCATCCATCCATCCATTCATTTATCCATCTCCCCTCCTTCCCTCCCTCCTTCCTTCTAGAGTGCTCTGTCCTTAGTGTGGGGACATTTGGGTTTCGATTTAACCATAACATTTATTAATTTTGTGATCTATCTCATTTCTCTCAACTGTTTTGTGTTGCAGAATAATTTGTGTAATGGCAACAGTAATAGTTGCTTTGTCTACACCAAGTAACATCATAAACCTAGAAGCATTTGTAAATTGTAGAGTGATGAGTAAATGCGAATGATTGTTTTTATTATTGTCAGTTCTTTAGGTTTGAGTCTATTTGTACTTGACTGAGGTTATAACTAAAAATAAAGGGAAAAAAAGGAAAGAAAAGGGTGAGTTATTAGATGAGTGTATACTCTGTGTAGGCTGCTTTCTGTAACCTTATTAAATGTAGCAACTCTGGAGGGTAGGCTCTCTGCCAGAGTCCTAGAACTACTCAGGAGAGAAGCTGAATTGCAAAAATAAGACTGTCTGACTAAAGTTGGTACCCCAAAGGAATGGCCAAACAAAAACCTCCACTTGCTTATATATACATTACAAACAAAAATAAATATTCAAAAGTACCCAAATCCTTATGCCAAAAGAACTATAAGATTAAAGGTAGTTAAAGCAATGTTCCACGTCAGAAACACTCAATTCAGGGTTTTATTAAATCTTGTTTTTGTTTGTTTTCCATACTCAACTGTAAAAATAAATGATCAGTACTTCTTTGAGATTCTATTTGATAAGGTAAGATAAATTAGACTAATAGACTGAGATTTCATTAAAATTTCCATTTGACTGATGGAAGAAAAGCACAATACTGTTCAAAATGATTCTGTTCACAACCTTGGGGATTTTCTCAGCAATAAAATTACTCTAAAAACAATTTTTTAAAAAATCCTTCAGATTTACTACAGAGTCATTCTAAATTGGCAAAAATGGCACGCTATAAGAAAGGTATACCTTTTTTTTCTGAATGCAAGATGGTACTCTAGATGTATAACTTTTGCTGAAAGTAAATTTTCTCTGGATAACCTTATTGTAAAAGAAAAATCTATTTATTAAAAACAAGTATTTTTGAGGTTACATATTAATCTATTCTTATAATTCTTATAATTAGATTTACATTTTCGATTCAGATTAAACTTGGTAATTTGAGTACCTACTATGTTCCATATGTTTCTAAATTATTTCAGCAATCTTCATAACTACCTTTTGTTGTAATTCTAAATTTCTTGGTGAGTCAACAGGTACAGAATGGTTAAGGTTAACTAAAGCTAAACCTACCTCCTCTGACTGTTCCAGAACCTTCCAATGTTATTAGAAGGATTAGTTTTCTTCTTCATGCTTTAAACCATTGAGACTAAGCTGACTCATGCTTCTTAATCATTTGTCCTACAAAGAGAAGACGGAAGAGACCTCTTTAAGTGAATTTTTGCTTACATCACTCCCCTGCTTGAAGCCTTCTGACTGTTTCCAATTAGTTTTAAAATCAAGTTAGTACTTTGAATTGGGAAGCTAACAGCTAATTACTTGATTACTACAATTTGACACAGTATTTATTTTCTAGTCACATCATTCAGAATTCTATCCCCTAATTATAAAGCCTTTTTCTTATTTCCTACCATTCCTTTTCCTTCAGAAATCTGTTTCAAGCTCAGCTCTTCCTTGAAGCTATTTCGGATTAAAGACGAATGTGCCTCCTGCATGTTTACACCCTCACTCATGTGCACACAAATACTTACAACTGATCACGTATGTATGTCTGGGTTGTGTTGGTGGTGGTGGTGGTGTTGAATGTAGTTATTGTGCTTCAGCCACCCTTTGAAGATGTATGTGAAATACTGTAAACTAGGAGGTCTTTGTAAATTTCAGTTGCCATCCTTTTTACTTTCTTCTGATTATAAGCATCTTGAGGGCAGAGCATTGCCACTTCAGTTCACCACCTGGCTCGTTATGACTCATCTAATGTGGCAGGTGTTCAATAAATCGCATTGAATAAGGATCTGTGGTTGAATGATTAACTTCTTGGCAAGTGAAATATAGTTAATATTCCCCTTGAGTTCACAAATGGTTTATGCACTTCACAAAGCACCATACTCAGAATCATTCTGGCCTTGCAAGAATCTGACCAACTTTTAAATAAAGCATTAAGAGCCCTAAAATGAAGACTGTCTTCTATCCACATGCAGTGTTTTCATTTTTATTACCCTATTGTTGCACACATATTAGACTGGAATATAGTTTACATACTGGAACCTTCCAACTTCCAACCCAGCGGTCTTGCACCGGCCTTTGTCTGCTCTGTTTTCTTTGCGAATCACAGATTAGAACTGCAGCCTTTCTGACCTGCAATAAAACTCACACGTTCCCTTAAACATATGCTACTACACAATGAATTTCATTGAAGGAAAAAATAAATGTGAATTCTACCTGACTGATTCTTTTCAGCTTTGGGGTGCTGTGGTTAGAAAGATCAAATAATGCCAGAATGTCAGGTAGTGCCAGGAACTTCAGGCCTCCATAAATTCTGATCCTGGAAATCGCATGACAGAATTAGAAAGAATATTTTTCTTTGTCAAGATTTTAGACTTTTTTTTAACTTCAGTCCCTTCTACTCAATTTGCTGTTATTTCTGACAAAGAAAAATCAGAAGCCATATTTAAAGAAAGGAAGTGGTACAAGATAAATGGCTGGAAATAGAGCTTGCTACTGGAAAATGCCCTTTAATAGTTTCCACTAGAATATCACACTTCAGTTTGTTTATTTTCCCTCATTCTTTCTCTCTCTAGGACTACATTTTGGAAAATACATATTATCCATACTCATACCAACACACAAGAGGGTCGATCTGAATACATTAATATTTTTTAAGATTACTAAATAGGAGAGTTTTTTTATTCAACACTTGTTGTTAAATCTTTATCATTTTCAAAACTTTTTAAGAAAAAGGATCTCATTTATCTATCACTGAAAAATACTGCTACAAAACTCTCTACTCTCATCACACAGAGAATAGATACATACACACAAATATATAATACTAATTCTCTTTGCCTTTTTCTAGATAAAAACCCAACAGAAAAATTTCTCAATTCTTAAAAATACATGTTTTACATACACTTTAGTCTCATCCATTTTCTTAGTATTCATCTCTTTCTATTATAAACACATTCAAAGCATTTCTAATATCAACTTTATGTTAATAGACAGCGAGAAAGAGAAATAATTTTATCTCATCATGAATTATGGTATTGTTTTTAATATCCTTAAAATATTTAAAAAATTAATATACTTTGTTTTTTAGAGCAGTTTTAAGTTTACAGAAAAATTAAGTAGAAAGTACATAGACTTCCCATACACAGCCCCTTCCCGAGTTTCACCTACCACTAGCTTCTTGCATTGGTGTGGCACATTTTTAATATCCTTTTAAAATATCTTTTTGGTAAATAAATATTAAGGCCCTGGCAATCCTTAATAGAAGCTGCAAGTGCATTATTTTTAAATTAACATTTTACCTTTACAGTAAAGGAGCACATACATACATTTAAATACACAATAAACTCAATATAAACCTTATATGTTTTGAAAAAGATATAAGTAGAACTATATAATCCTTCTCATTTTCATGATCTTTTATAAAATGTTAAGCCTACTTTGAAGCTTTCTTTTAAAAACATCTGCATACAACATTTTGTTTATTTTCTGAGGCCCACATGGGCACTTTGCTCCACAATGTGCTAACAGCTCTGATTCTGGCCCAGGCTCTTTGCTGAGCCGCTTTGCCTCTGTCTGCTGCATCTGTGTTTACATATCTTGTAGAATCACTCAGAGCCCTGCTGCAGGTCCTTTCAGCTTCTTTCAAGACTAGGCCTCAAGGAGTCTAACCAAAGTCCAAGTCACCCAGATCAGTTACTCTGAAAAACTTATGCTGCCTTTGACTGAGATTTTGATACAAAATCCCAGGCAACATATTCCCTGCACTGAGGATACATGGTTTGTAAAAGTTCTTATCCAAGGGTTGTTGATAAATTACTCTCTAAGACCTTCATTATTAATTTCTGTCAGGAGACAGTAAAATAGTAAAGGGTGTCTAACATTGTTCCAAAAACAACACTTTCTGCTACAGGGTAGAACTCTCTGCAGTGCCATGTTGAAATCAATCTTACCCAAATGGCTATTGAGTGCTGTCCTAAATTATTCAGCTGGAGTTAAACAGAGGTATTGTTCTTAAGACTATAAAACCCAAATTCATATACCAGTACATAATATCAGCAACACAGGTTTGAGACCTAGGGAGGGACAAAATGGTAAAGATTATGAGTGAGGTCTACCAATAAAATTAGGTAAAAAGTAGTTGCTCTGTTATGTCTAGTCTAATGGATTCAAGATATAATTACTTCCAATGTGGAATTCTTTAAAAAGTAAAGCAAAAACTGATTTGTCAAAAATATATTTAGAAGTAACATTTTTATTGAAACAGTTAACTAACGCACATACAAATTCATAAAATGTACTCCTAGTAACTAAGGAAAGAATCATAATTAAAAAACTTTAACAAATCCTAAATATATGTCATCTACTTTGTGGATTAATATGTACGTAAGTTACATTTTTAATCAATTAATATTTTTTATAAAAATCAGCAGGCTTCTGTTTTGTTGATATTATACTAACATGGACTTATCAATTTGTTTTCTGCCTGTCATTATATAGCAGTGAGATACATTACGTCTTTTCGTAACTGCCTTTTCTTTGGGAGTCATTTCAGTCACTGCTATTTTCTATCACTGTCAGTTATTCAACATCATATTATACACGTCCTCTTCAAAATACTGCTTAAATGCCTACCTAACCTACACAGAATATGTGAGGATTAAAGAAATATATCATTTGCAGTCTCGAAAGTTGCTTACTATTCATTTTAGCAAATATTTCCACCAAAAATCCATGATATGGGAGAAAGAGTACACATTCTGCCTACATAGAAAATTGGATTCTGTTGAATGCTGGTGCTACTTCTTTAATGGCTTTTGATGATATTAGTGGCTCAGAACATGGTTAGACAATTAGGGTATCAGAAAGCCCATTTACCTTGAGGATGGCCCAGTGAGGGCTGATTGAAGGCAAGAAGAAAAGACAGAATTATGGAATTCCTTGATGTGTGCTGTGGTGGTAACACACTTATTCTATCGACCAAAGGCTAGAGGCAAGCATGTGCATCTTACAATCCATTGCTGTGAGCTGCATTCGGCTTCTTGGCAGTACCACTTCCATTATCCCTTCTAACACCATCCAATTCACAGAACAGCCCAATCATCAGTCCTTCCCTTGCTTTCCTGAAGCTGCTGAGCTGCTTTCTCTTACATTAGGGTTCTCCTACTCTCACTCTCACTAGAATCCTACCTACCCTAGCACTAAGTCCAGGCTTCTGCTGAATTGGCTCAATTAAAAGCATTTATTTTGTATCTAAAAGTATGGTAGGCGTTAGGAAACCAAGATTCATTACATGTTGATTTCTCCTAAAAGAATGCTTGTTATAGTAAGGGAGAATGATAACAGAAGAAAAATAATAAATAAATTTTCATCATATGAAAATGAATGATTATATAAGAAGTTTTTTTGTTTGTTTTGTTTTTAAACAAAGGAAATTCCAAATCTTTAGCTTTATTAGTCACCTTCCTAGGAGATTTCTAATAATAAGGCTTGGAAATCGCTTTTCCCCAAAAAGAAATAAACAACTACATTCTTTGTTTTTAAATAAAATGACAAATCCTACTGCATATTTTACAAATACTTAGGATGAGCATAAAATGAAACAACAACTAAATTAATCTGATTTATTCGAAAACCTAGATGTAAGAAAACAAGTGAATTAAATTTATGTTTTATTTTTGTTGTAAAATTTATAAATGTATATTCATTTTCTGTGCATAAGGTTCAAATTATTTTGCCCAAAGAATGATCAATTATTTTATCAGAACTTAGTACCATTCTAAAGAGAAAGAAATGGAACATTTACAGATATTATGCATAGGGAAGACTCTGAACAAATTTATAATTATCTGTTAGGGAACAAAGTATTTTTTGCAAGACTCATGTCATCTATTAAAATAAGGTCATTTTGATACTTCCAAAATACAACTGCCAAGTAAAGGAAAGTTTATATATAGGATGAAGTTGTATTTTAACCTTGATTTTTTTCCTTGGTTATTTAGCGTCTAACTTTGAATCTTACTCATGCTTGAGATAGATGAAATCTTTCTCTGACAGTAGATATTTATTACACGAAGAAATAAAATGAAACTAATCAATAGAACAATGTACAAATAAAGTATTCAGTTGACTTCCTCTTTATATTCCTATTTAGAGCTCCTTTTCTGAGTATATACCCTTGTCCCTAAAACTCATTGAATTTACTATACAGCAGATAGGTTACCAGGATTCCAAATAAATGATTTAGAAAGTTACTTGTTATACTTTGAAAAAATTACTTCTTTCTAACTAAGGTCATTAATTTGTTTTAGTCAACGAGGACACCATAAGGGGAATTAAAACTAATCTTTAGCCATACTACTGGTTTTACACTTTTTTCTTCATTTTACCTTAATTAAATTACTTTCCTCTTATTTTTATATAGTGGCCACATTATTCACCTGTTCTTATTTCTGGCAAAAAATAACAAAACATTTTTACCCAAAATATACATGTGTTTGATAGAAACTAAATTGTAGAATTGATATTTTTATTCTCAAGACATTTTCTTACTCTTCTTTTTCCTATATCTGCGAGGGAGGGAAGGTACATCTACTCTAGGTTTAAAAATTTCCCTGAACTCTGAAAGTCTTCCAGCTGTATCTTGAAAAAAGGAGACTTTGGCTTTTGACTCTCTTTCCTGTCTTATGGATAAGAGCTTGGCTGTTTTCATAAACAGCGGCCAGCTGTTCAACTTTTAATACTCTTCAACAATCTCCCACTTTTCACAGGGGAAACACATCTTGATTGCATCTTCTTCTCCTGCCTAAGTTAAGAAACTCATTAAGGATTTTGAATATAAGCACTTCCTTAACCAAGACACTCAAAAAACGTACTCAGCTGCTGGTCTGAACCTAGAAATTGCCTGTAAGTTTCAGTCGCCTCCTCTTATTTATTAAGCAGATTGTTCAGGGATGTTTTGGAATCTTTAAAATAAAAAAAAACTGTTAAAGTAAGAGGACATCTGAAGAGCAAGTGTATGCTGGGCACTTATGAGAAGTAGATAATGCTGTTAACGAAGTCAGCTACACGGAAATGTTAGCAACTGTACAGATGCTTCTAGTCTTCACTAACTGTTCCACCATGTAAGTGCCTTAAGAAGAGCTGTACAGTTGTACAGAGTGCCCAAACGTATTGTCGCAAGGATTCAGCCCAAAGAATGATTACAGAGCCAGAAATATAAAGCCTTAAGTTAATCTATCACATAGGAATCTAAATGATTTCTTTTTTCAAATGAAGACCCTGCAAGGATCAAAAAGATGTAAGGCAGAGAATATAAGAATGGAAGAAGGAATAAATACAAATGCAAATAAATTTTGAAAGCAGATAAAATAGACAACTTTTTTCATTAGACTTTTTAAATCGAAGAACAATTTTAATTATGCTCAAATAAAATATGTACTTTGGTGCAAAAACCATCAGCTGAAGAAAATATAACTATTATAATAGAATCCAAATAATGAGAGTAAACATTCTGGAACACCTCCTTTTCTTATTAGGTGAAAGGTGGACATGGACATGGATACAGACGTGGACATGGACATAAACACTGTTCTAGAGATACCTCCTTCTTAAATGTAGCCTACCATAGACTGGGCTTATACGGGGATGGAATGGGGAAGCAGATGAGAGGAGAAAACTGAAAAATATGTTTCACATGGTAATTCAAATACTTAATGAAGAATAATCCCTGAGTGAAAAATTGTTTAACCAGTTATCCCTCAGAATATTATGAATTTCTTTTCAATGCAATATATAGTTGTTAAAAAAAATCTTTCTAATAATCTTTAATGGCAAAGGTGTTATATGAAGTCCAATCCTATTCGAAGCCTGTTCCTTGTGAAGCTATGTGTGTATATACCTTACTAAATCAGTGCCTATAAGTTTGCAATTCCATAGGGGGCTTTGAACTGAGGAACTTTAGCCAATGGAAGGATAAATATCAGAGAGTTTCCTGCTAAGTAATTTAAAATGTCAACAGAGTGTGAAGTTTAAGCATCCTGGATTGTTTTGAAATAAGTTTATGGTACTTTTCTGAATGTTTATAATTAGACCAGTTGGATCAACCACTAAATAATCAGGTTTTTTTTTTTTCTTTTCATTATATTTTAGGTACCTCTATAATTTTTTAAAAGACACACTGCAAACACAACTTTTACGAAAATTGTTTCTTATGTCTGATTTAGGTTGGCCTTAAAATTTAGAATTTATACCTTCCAGCAACTATAAATTTGCAATGAAAAATCCTCTTAGGAAGAAAAGGAAATGTTCAAATATCAAGAAGAATTTAAAATTTTGAAAAAAAAAATATTACTTATATTTACATAAAATTTCTCCATGCAAAAAACACTTTGATAGCCATCATATCATTTGAGTCTCTCAATAACCCTGTGAAACTGTCAAGGAAGTACCTTTTTTCCCATTACCCAGATAAAGAAGCTGAGGTTCAAATTATTTCATGTCTTGTCTTAAAACAATGTGCTAATTAAAGTGTGAGACTTGAATGCCAATCAGTTTCATCTAACTCCAATAATCCTTCATTCCTACATCATCTGACAAAACAGCTACCCAGGAGATGGTGACAAATTATTAAAAATATCAGATATTAACTAACAGACTATTTTTCCTTTCTAATTAAAACTTGTCTTTTGGTATGAAGAAACAAATAATTTAAGTATACTGAATGTGTAAAAAACTTTTCTTCATCAATTTGATTCTTTTCCAATTCAAGGAGTTTAATGAAATTGATGTTGGCGATAACAGTAAGCAAATATATAAACATACAGATCAAAGCTCTACAGTAATATTCACTGAAATTCAGAATCTCTATTCCTTTTCTGGTTAATTAATATGATTTTAAATATTTCATATGGAAGGATTTTTTTGGAGGAAAAAAAGTGAAATGAACCTAAGATTGACTGGAATTTACAAGCTCATTTAAAGAAAAGTCTCAACTATTTTTTCTTACAATGTAATACCTCCCCAGATGGCAGTCTTTGTAGTTTGTGGCACTGATTCAAAAGACATATTAACTGCCACTCTCTTAGCTGCATCAAGCATTTACAGGCCTCCCTACAGAATGGGTTCAACAGTAATTAAAATAACACCCTTCCTCCTAGTGAAGTTACACTCGAAGTTTAGGGATGTTTTTTTTTCCTTCCTTTGGATAAATAATTCTTTTTCTCCTACCTCTTCCCAAAATATGAGAAAAAGATGAGAGTGGAAAGACCTTGAAAGAAAAGAGATTGGGGGTGGAGGAGAGAGAGAGAGAGAGAGAGAGAGAGAGAGAGAGAGAGAGAGATTGATTCAGTCATAGTACACCAAAGCGTGAGCCCCATAAACTATGTTAAAATGTTAGTATTTCTTTCATTCCCTAACAGACATTGATAGACAAACAGGTTAAAAAAAAAAAAGCAAGGGGGAAAAATACCATTTACTCACTGTAGCAGCAGGAAATCAAGGAAAGAAAATAAACAGGGCTTGAATTGTGGGCCTTTAACCTGCTAGTCAGACAGTTTCATTCTGTATGTATTTGTGTGCTGGTAAATGGCGAAGGGGAGGTAAAAGGACGGGGCCTTGTGGGATTCTTGGGACTCCCACAGCTACCAGTCCAGCTGTACAAACACGCACAAGCTTTGTTAAGGTACAGTGGGCAACAGGCTGAAACTGCTGAGCTATCTGACCTATAAATCCCCCGCAAAAGCTCCACTTGAGGGGAAGCCAGAAGTTATGTGTAAATGTTTTATCCAGCCAGAAGCCAGCTATTGGTCATTTCCATCTCCTCTCTTTTTCTCTCAATGGATACTCTGCCTGGCTACATTTAAAGTAGTATGTTTAGATACATAAATGACCATCTTAAATTCTACTCCCTTCTAGGCCAAATAAGAAAGATGATAATGACTCGGAAGTTCCTCCTGCATGACTTTATAGCTTGGGGCATATGTTTCACAATTATGAGCAATAAATTCAGGCAGAGCAATGGAAAATTCTGTTATTGTTCTTTTCTTTAAATTTCTTTTGCCCACACAGTAAGTGTACTGCTTTAAAATTACCAGGAACCTACATATATTTACCTTTTTTTTTAAATGTCTCAGGCTGTAAGAATTAATCTAGTCCCTTAAATATGACACCGCTTACTTTGCCTCAGTTTTTCAATTTGCTTTTAGCCTGATTCACAGATAATCAGCGTGGCATATTGTACCTTGAGTGCAAACAATGGCGAGGTTCTAAATTGCTAACCCCAAGGAGAAATTTCCTAGGACTTTTTTTTTCTCTTTTCTAAACATTTCTGAACTCTAAATGACCTCCTTTTATGAAGCCTCCAAATGGCATCTAAACACCTTAAACACCATGCAGTTAGTAAACTTATAGACTATTAAAAAGCTGAAGAAAACAACATAAAACAATGACAAGTGAAGCAGACTAAATTTAAGTAGAAAATGGCTTTGTAAACATTCAGAAAGCTACAGAAGTCTCTCCATTGAAAATACCTGGAAGCCACTTTGGTCTTTCCAAAATCCTACAGAGAGAAAAAAAAAAATACGATACACTAAAAACAAAAGACACCCCAACACAGAGGTGTTTACTCTGTGCATACCCTTTTCTGAGTTGAGTAATTTTGGTAGCATTTAAGTAATATTAAATGTTCAAGAGAGATATTACACAAAAGTTGAATTTTCCTGGAATGTCATTCTGTGGTAGGCTAAAAATTTACTTCAATAAGTGTTCACTGATTCCCTGCTTTATGCTGAGCATTAGACTAGGAGGGTAGCAAGAAGTGATTCATGGCTCCTGCTACTTTGCCAGAATATGCACTCAGGTAAAAAAAGATAAAACAAGCGCACACACACGTAACTATCACACAAGACAAAGGAGAAAAATGCAGCAGATAAATAAAAATGCATAACAATAAAAATTCAGAGATGGCGGGAAGTACCTACAGATAGGGGAAGTCAATAAAAATTAGCCTTGAACATTGTTGTCTTCTCAAAATATGAAGAGCTGTAAATGATTACCATCAAATTAAATAATGATAATAAAGCAAAGGAATAGGGATGACTTTGCTTTATTAAAAGAGAAAAAAGCTGGACAGATTGAGTAACTCCCCATTTAAAAGTGTTGTGGCTCAGTAAACACAACGTAAGAAGAGATGGAATCTGCTTCCTGGCTCCCATTAAGAAGGCAGGATCTGCTCATCCAATATGGATTCCGTTTTGCATGACTTCTAGGAACCCAGAAAGTCTTGTAATGTCAATTCTGTGCATGAACTTCCTCTAATTAAATTAATATAAAAATAAGACGATCGATCTGACCACCATTTCTGTCTTTCTAGTTAGTTCTATAGGTCGATCATCTATAAGTGTTCTAGGAATCTCTAACAGCCTAAGAAACAGCAAATAAACTGTCAATATATTAAGGCTTCAGAAATAAAACAAAATATATAGCATTTCTGATGTTCATAAATGAAGATGATATTAGTGATTGCTATTTGTGGTGGTTGCAGATTAACTAAAATTTATCTACTGCCTCTCACCTGGTTTCCTTGAACTAAGACTGACATAGCAATATACTGGCCAGGACTCGAGAGTAAATTCAGCAGAAAAATAATAGCACAAAGTCACAAAGAGTAAAGTTCTGACCAATATGTCAGTGATCCTGAACTTCAACTGAACACATAACAGTGCATCGTATTACTTTGTCATTTTTGCATACTTAAAAATTTGCCACTTCAAAACCAAAGATATCAGATATAGATTTTATCTGATTTAAACCACTTGGAAGGTTCAAGTGAAGAAAAAGAACAGTCTTAGCTGAACACATAAAAAAGGAGGAACCAAATTTAAAACTATAAATAGAATAGCCATATTAAAACTAACTATAATCTTCAATGGAATAATTATTGATCTGAGATTTAGGACCCTCAGTTGCTCCACTGAGACCCTCCACAATCCACAGAAGCTACCCAATCACTCTTTGCTTTGCCTTTTCCATCTGCAAAACTGGAAAAGCAATTGTTTTCACTCCCTATCTCAAATGAGTATAAAAATATTTTAAAATCAGTTACAATATTATTATTAACATAATACTTTGTAAAACTGCAATTAATTACTAAAATAATAATATAAATTAATGGAGCACATTAAAAAGTCACTCATTCATGATCAAAATATAATTAAGACCTTTTAAATTTCAAAAATTTATCATTTACATTAATTATGCCAAAATACCAAGACAAATTATTTTTATTTCAAAATTTTTCTCCTCTTTTTAAAATTAGAAAACATGAATTTAATATTCAATTAGCATGACTGATGAGATACTCCATACTATCAATATTTTCAATGCAATATGATATATGGGAACAGTTGTTTTTAAAAACCTCTGACCAACAGAATATTTATGTTTTAAGAAAACATTTTAAAATGCAGTATATTTTAGATGTTAGAAAATATTTTATATAATTTTGTTGGGTTACGCCTAGTTTAGACACTAACACAGTAATTTTTCTCAATTTCACAATATAAAATTATTAAATGTATCTCATCTCACCATTACATGTATTTTGGGGGGCTATACACTGTATACACACACACACACATATTTCAAATGGCAGAGTAAATATGCATTTACTAAATTGTAGTTTGAGAAGAAGGCATCTGATATTTCTTGAGCATCTATGTGCCGTAGATCTGCAATACTAGACACTTCACTTATCATTGAAGACTAATACAAATCACGTCAAGCAGGTTTATTTGTTCCTTGTTCATTCAATCAACCTATTAAACTAGTCAATGTGCAGTTATACTCTAAGTATGTCCCTCTGGGGACCTCCTTCACCCAGACCAGTCTGCTTTTATTTGTTTGTTTATGTGGCCATACAAAATTTATTTTGAACAGATTTTAATGGCTAACAAGTTAGAAAACTACTGTTTTAAACTACAGAGCCTCTTGAGCATCTGGGATATTTTTTCTAGTCCTGTATATTTATGATTGAAAAGTCAGGAAATCACCACTGGAAATTCATAATAGCTACCTGACTTCTTCCAGGAGGAAGCAAAATTTTACTGAAGTTATGAATTTCTTTGCTTTGGAAAATTTAACTTTGTTATATGATCTACTTATAACTTTATGGTAAACAATGCTGTTAATATCCCTGTTTCCAGGACACCTTTCACCTCTACTTTCACTAACATAAACAATATCCACGGTGTGAAAATGGGAAGACAGAGTAAAATAATTGCATTTAAAAATGCATTTGGTCTATTCCCCAAAACCCATAATGCCAGTCTAATCATGAGAAAAACGTCAGATAAACAAAATTGAGGGATATCCTACCAAATATCTAACCAGAATTCCTTAAGACTGGTAAGGTAATCAAAAACAAGTGAAGTTCAAGACACTGTCACAGCCAAGAGGAGCCTAAGGAGACATGACTCCTAATTGTAATGTGATGTCCTAGTTGGGAACCTGGAACAGGAAAAGGATACTGTGTACAAACCAAGGAAATCACAATAAAGTATAGACATTAGATATCAATACTGATTCATTAATTGTGATAATCATATAATACTAAGATATTAAAAACAGAAGAAATGAAAATTCTCTGTACTATCTTTGTAACTTTTCTATAAATCTAAAATTATTCTAGAATAAAATTTTAATTTTTAAAACATAAGGTTTGCACATAGTGAAAAATGCATTTTAAAAAAGTTTTGATTAATCAGGAATCTATGATAACCACATGAAGTTTTTCTAAAAAGAAGGGGAAATGTTGGTGCTTAAAAGAGATTAATTGTAAATAACATTTTGTTTCTGAGTAATTTGCTGATTTGTCACATTACCTGTGTTACTATAGGAACAAATTAGATAGCAAATTAAAATTTTTAAATTACCTTAACTAATAATAAAGTAACTAAATTATCTACATTTCATTAAAACACATTTTGATATTAAGGAGAACCAAATTTAAAACTTCTTCAAAATTGAAATTTTTGTAGAGAAAAGTAACGAAACAAGAAATGTAACAACACTAGGTTATGGAGGTACAAAGGAAGAGTGATTATATATACATGAAATATTTTTTAAATCTATGCCTTTAACAGTTGATATCAGGAAAATGGCATCGTTATCTTCATTTGAAGTATAAAGACTAGATTATTTCTTATCACGTGTCCATGGAATGCTCAAGCAACTGGTCAGCTCAAAAAAATTACATCTTTCAAGATGGCTATCTGGCGTCAGATGGTGGGAAGAACATCAAAATATTCATAAAGTGCCTCTGGAGAAGGAACAGCTTATTTTCTTAGACCCTAGGGAAAGGATATATCTATCCAGAATCCAAAATGAGATGACTTTATAAATTTGCTTCGGGGCCAAAACTAAATTTATATCATCGAATGGACTCAAACCTGAAAGAATATTCCAGATTTCTTTTAGGTCACCCTCTGGACTTAAATTAAACAAAGCATTGCTAAAATACTGAGGGCAAATAAATCTCCATTTTTTTCTAAATATTTCCAAAATTGAAAATTCCCCCCTTTTTGGAGTGTTTATCAACCTCAAAGGGTTACATCTCCCCAACACCTCTTTTTTTTTAATCTAAGTCTGCTTCGCCTTGAATAGTTCTCCACCAACACAGAGCAAATCAATTACCATTCCTCTTCCAAAATAAAAGAAAGAAAATAAAAAATTTTAAGCCTTGGCATAGCTATAACAGATGTTAATGTTGAACTGCTAGTTATAACATAGGTTAAACCATTTAAAGTAATACAACTAACCTACATGGCAACAGATAACTCACTACCATTACAGTGGCATTATTCACAGAGTTCTTCCTATGTTAGATAATGCATTGCCCCATCTTAGGACATTAACTCATCAATTTAAGAAGGTAGCTCAAATCTTGACCTGAGAGCTTAGAGTGTGATGCAGCAGGGTTACTATCCCCTCATCGCAATGGGTATAACATTTTAAACTGCTCATGTCACCTTTCGTTATCAATTAGCAAAATAACAGTTAGCAACGGCAGATAGAGTAAAAAAGGTATCTAAAATGTAGCTTCTCTTTAAAGAGGAAAAAATGTAGATTCATAGATACCGTGGTAAGTATGTGTTTGGGGATAAAGAACAGAAAAACACAAAGGATGAATGACAAGTATGAACATTAAAAAAGAACCGACATCTTCTTTCTTTAAAAAATACAAGAAGAAACTAGAAAATAGCTTAATGGAAAAGAAAAGCTGAATTACTATCCATTAATCAAGAGGGACAAACATGCCTCTTTTCTTCTGACCTCAAGAAAATGCGGTATTTATTTTTGTCGGCCCAGGTCCTTCTTAACCATCCCTAGCTACTGTCGTTAACTCAGCTATGCACATCTCCCTGGGGAAGACTTCATTCTTTTAAATAAAAAGGAACCATCTCCATTGCTAGACATAATAAGCATGCTTTAGAAAGGTACTGTAGAACAGCAGATAATAAAGTGTTCAAGTTCAAAAATATATTAACATTGTTCAGGGTCATGTTTCATATAAGAGATGATGTTTTTCTTGGGGAATTTTAGCTATCCTCAACCATTCACACTGTTTGAAGTGCTCTCTGAGAGCCGTCGAGCCAACTCAGCTCGTAATCTTCCACTTTGAAGTTTCATCATGACTAGGCTCCAGGAGTTGCCCAAACAAAAAAATGACACATCCAAATGATGTGTGTGTGTTTTTATGGTAGACTCATAAAAAGATATTGGGAGTAGAATAAAAGATATATATGTTTACATTTCTATATTCCCTCTCATGCATATTTGTGCATAGAGCATAGTTATATCTGGTTTTACCCCTTTGACAGACACTATTAAATAATGCTCACTAAACAGGCATTCTTATCCCCTTACTAGTTGCTGAACTGCTTCAATATTTTGCAGGTATTTACTCTTCTATAAGCTTAAAGAGGTTCACCCTGCCTCAAGGAGTGTGATTTGTCTTCTCAAGTAACCATAGTTATTCCAATAATTAGTATAAGAGTAGACACTAGATGCAAGCCAGACCAATGAGATGTAAGGCAATTTAAGAACATCTGAGAAAGCTTTTATTCTCTAGAGAAAAAAACAAATGCTTTCATTCTTCCTGACTTTGGATGGTATCTGGTTGTATGTTGGAGCCAGCATATATTGGTTCATGACTGTGGGCATCTCTTCCCACTGCTGTATTCAGCGACATCATATAAGAATGTGAAATTGGTCATGGTTGGTAAATTTACAACGTGGAAATCATCAGAAGCTGCAAATTAGGATGTTTTTTGTTTCTTTTTGTTTTCCAGAGACTGGGTCATTAAACATTGGCCAGAACACTACTAATAGTATCCTCTGAAGATGTGATGTTTGGCTCTAGTGACACCATCTTGCCACCATGATTATAGACATCCCTGACATACTGAGACAGTGAAGACAGAGGAGGTGGGAGTGTGATTGTGATACAAAACACTTGGGTCCTTTATAACATTCTTCAGTTACTCAACCAATCCTGGAAACACTTTTCTTCCAGACTTCTTATGTTAGCTAATAGGTCCTTATTGTTTAAACCACTGCTACTGGACATCTCGATACTTTACTTGAAGCTAAAAATAACATTTACGGTTTGTGAAATCGGAAATAGGATGGATTCAATTTCTCTGCTTGAGAAATTTTGAAATTATATGCATTTCCTTTTATCAAAGGAAAGAAGAAATGAGGATATTTATTAAAAGCATTTTCATTTCATTTGAAGCTTTCCATTTAAAAGCGGGGCATTTAGTAAGAACAAGGTAAAACCGCGCCCACTATTTTTCTTCCAAGTTAGAAATATGATCACTAACATGTTCTTTAATTACATGATTAGGGACATATTTAGTGTTTGTAAAGCAAGATGTTCTGAAAGAAATACAAGAGTTTTAGCCAGAGCAGCAGTGTGAGCACAACTAACCACTGAAATAACATTATAACAATCCTTCTTACCACACAGGGACTACTAGGACACAGTCAGATCTAATTCAGACTAGAATATAAGTGATGAGATTTCCATGAAGCTAGGATTTTGCCTTGAATACGTTATATTATGTCCTCCAATTCCTTGGGCAGTAGGATGAAGACAGTGTGAAATGAGTTGTTCTGGTTTCATCTGAAACCAATTACCACGAGTGGCCCCAAATTGCTCAGAACGCTGCTGAGCACCCCAAGTACAGCTGGGAATCAGCTGGGGAGTGCTGTCAAGAATTCTCTCTATCAATTGATTCCAGGCCAGGTTGTGATTGCCTTTCACCTCTCAAACATCACTTTTCCATTGCTCCAAAAACTGTTCCAAATGGCACAAATTTGCAAATATAAATAAGGAGGGGGCAGGGAAAAATTGGGAGAGAGAAGATTCTGGAAAAATCAGGGAAAAAGAAAACTTGGCATAGGACTGTAATGAATTTGCTGGTGAATTCTCATTTATCTGGGCTCAATTTTATAATGATTCCTCTTCCCCCTGCCAAAACAATTCTTCCTTCATAGAAGCAGAACTCTGTTGCCAATTAAATGAATTCGCTAAAAGCAATAATTATTGGTTTATTAACTATAAATCTGAATTTCTAATTTCTTTCCTTTATCCTGATCATTTTAAGTTTAAACTATGGTTCCTCAACCTGTTTCTCCAGGACTTACTGCTTTCATTTCACAAGTATGGGTGAAATGATCATTATTAGGCAGTAATTTTAAGGAACAGTAGATTGCAGCATACATTACAGGAAATAATAAAGATAAAACAAACTTAATTTGTTATTATATTTAGCAAGAAACGAGATGGTGAATAAGCCAACAGATGATTGCCATTTCCTACTGTTTCCCAAACTTAGCTGCACATCGGAATCACCTGGGGAGTTTCAAAAAACACTGAACCTGGTTTTTCCCATAGAGATCCTGATTAATCAAGAATATTGTAGAGCAATATAATCAACCCAAAGTCAACTGAAAAAATTAAGTTGAAAGCAAAAACTAGTGAAATAGAAAACAAAAATATAATCCCCACAAAAAACAGCTGATAAAAACCCAAATGTTTATTTGAGATTATCTTTTTCTTTAATTTTTTTTTACTTAAGTATAGTTGGTATACGATCTTCTATTGGTTATATCAGTTTCAGGTGTATGATATAGTGATTCGACATTTGAATATCTTACAATGTAATCTCCACATATTAGGCCACGAAACAAGCCTCATAAATAAATAAATAAATAAATTCAAGAAGACTGAAATTATATCAAATGTATTTTCTGACCACAATGGCATGAACCTAGAAATCAACTACAGGAAAAAAAAAACTTGACAAAACACCAATATGTGGAGATTAAACAACATGCTTCTAAACAACCAATGGATCAAAGAGGAAATCAAACAGGAAATCAAAAACTACCTTGATACAAATAAAAATGAAAATGCAACCTTACAAAATCTATGAGATGTAGCAAAAGCAGTTATAAGAGAAAAGTTTATAGCTATTCAGGCCTACCTCAAAAAGTAACAACAATCCAAAATAATCTAAATTTATACCTGAAGGAACTAGTAAAAGAGGAACAAACAAAACCCAAAGTAACCAAAAGGAAGAAAATAATAAAGATCAGAGCAGTAATAAGTGAAATAGAAAACAGAAAAACAACAGAAAAGATTAATAAAACTAAGAGTGTCTTCTTTGAGAGAATAAATAAAACTGACAAGCCTCCAGCAAGGCTCATCTAGCAAGGCTCATCATTAAAGAATATTATGAACAGGTACATGCCAACATATTCAACAACTTAGAAGAATTAGATAAATTTTTAGAAACATACAACCTTCTAAGACTAAACGAGGAAGAAACAAAAAATCTGAACAGATAAATTATTAGTAATAACATTGAAGCAATAATCGAAAAACTCCAGCAAACAAAAAAATTCCTACAAACAAGACCAGACAGCCACACAGGTGCATTCTACCAAACATTTAAAGAAGAATTAGTATCTATTCTTCTCAAACTACTCCAAAAAATTGAAGAGGAAAGAACACTTCCAAACTCGTTCTATGAGGCCAGCATTGCCCTGATAACAAAACTAGACAAAGACACCACAAAGAAAGAGAATTATAGGCCAGTATCCCTGATGAACATGGTTGCCAAAATTCTCAACAAAATATTAGCGAACTGAATTCAACAGTACATTAAAAGGATTATACACCATGATCAAGTGATTTATACCAGAGATTATCTTAAATGAAAAATTAACACTGTTTAAGAAATAGAGATACAATAAAGATTAAAAAAATAAAAAAATCCTGCAAAATAAATATGACTTTGCCAATCAATGTGAAAATTTAGGTATAAGGTGAGGAAGTTTCTTGGAAAGAATTTAAATTACAAAAACGGATTCAAAAATATAAAACACCACAATGCCCAAATCTTGGTTTCTGAGTACCATTCTTGACAAATAAGAATTAGAATTTCTTAGAGAAATTACTGTTTCCAGGGCTTTGGTTAGTTTAGGAAAGCATAAGATAAGTCTAGAACATCTTGACATAGGAGAGACTAAAGTGTTCAGAAGTGATAAGAACATTTCCAAAGGACATAGGAACCAACTTACAGAGGCTCCTACTCATCAAATCTGGACTAATCTGCTTAACCATGACACCGAAACTAGTAAAGGGAATTATTAGAAAACAGTATTGAACTAATCGTATTCATTAAAATGGATGGAGAAATAGTGTATAAAATATTAGTAAAAGATTTAAGTAATAATAAAAATATATCACAATGATTATCTTTCTGTTCTGACTCCTCCATCTCTAAAGTTTATTCTTAACAGAGCAGAGCGATTCTTCTAAAATATATCGGATAGTGTCACTTTCTCTTTTCAAAATATTGCCACATCACTTAAGAGTAAAAGTAAAAAACTTTACAGTGGCCTATAAGGCCCTTCATGATCTGCTCCCCTCCCCTTTACTTCTCTTATCTTTTCTCTTCCTGCTTATCCCCTTGCTCAGTCACTCCACCCACCTGATTTACTAGATGTGTCTTGAACACACTTGGTCTTTGTTTTGTTAAGATCATGGTATACTTTGATAGATTTTCTTCTATGACTCATCTTTAAATTTCTGAAGTAAATAATTAAAAATTGTTCTCTCACATTATAGCATCCCTAAATTTATTTCTTTCAGTAAGCCTGCCCTTAGTGGTTAGAATCATGTTATTATTTTTGTTTCTTTGATGTCTCTCTGTCTCATAATGGACTGTGACCTCACTATTGTACCCACAGTGGAAAATACAGCACCTACCAAACAGTATGTGTACCTAATTATGTGTGAATTTTATTAATCCTTACTAATGTGAAACACTTGATCTACGTAAGACAGGTGCAAAAAGCTCTAAAGAAACGATAGGATATGAACATATAATCAAAGGGATAGTAATGATATTAGAAATTGAATGTTGAAGGGCAGAATCAAAATTTGCACTAAAAACAAAAAATGCTAAACACTGCCAAAATTAATGGCATAACATTTAGGTGATGAAATGTAGGATAAATAAAAATTCTTCCAAAAAGCAAGAACAAAAAAAAGACATAACAATATTTAGAGGAAGATAGTGGAGATTGGATACTAAGGCTTGAAATTATAGTATAATTTTTTAGAGAAACTGGAATTAATGCAAATAAAATCATTTTTGACAGCTTCAAAAATATTTTTGGAATTAAAAGAAACAAAACATGATCATGCAGATAGAAAAATTCTGCTGCTTTACAAACAAATATATAAAGACATTCATTCATAGATATATCCTAGCAATTTTTAAAGTCGAGGCTAACTAGGACATTCTACAAGTATTTTGTGACAAGATTAAATAAGCTGAGAAGGGGAAAATGCCAGAATCACTCCAACTTTCCCTTTGTATCATTAAGTTCCAGAAGATAATGGAAGCAGAATATTTTAAAGATATATGTTAACATATTAATATCTTTAATCAAGAGAAAATGTGAGTAGAAAGAATACTTTCTTTTTTGGCATACCACTGCTTGAACACAACCATTTGTGTTGATTCCATTTTCTAACTGCTCAATATTGGTTTATTTGCCTTATCTTCAAATACTCCCAAAGGGCACATAGGAAGGGAAGAACATATTACTATAACTATTCTTGCATCATTTTAAATTGGCTTCGAATTTGGGAATTCTTGTACACACAAATGAATGAAGGGTTATGAACTCAAGCGAAAAGTAACAGTCTCTTGGGTCTGAGGAATTTAAGAAGTTTGGGACTACAAGAATGGGTAGAATTCAGATAGGGACACTCTTGGAAAGGAAAAAGACAAAAGGGAGCAATACAAAATATGCGCCTAGATTTTCCTGCATCCTTGGTTGACTTATAAATTGTGCAAAACTTGGAGAAAAGACTCCACAGAGAAAGGGGAAAAATAACAGCTTGACAATGGAAAGAAATAAGCAGAAATTTTATCTTTTTTTCATGGCAGGGAATAGACAGTTTGAGTTCAAATCTTATGAATTAGAAAGGCTTGGTAAACACCTCAGACTTTCCATTGAAACTCCAGAAGGACCATGCTATAAGAGTAAAGATGACTTACCAGTATAGAAGACAAAACTAAAACAGATATGAGCTAATTAAACATATAACCAAGCCTATAGACACTGAAAGTGATCCACCAGTAATCTGATTATTACTAGAACAAATTTCGACACTGTTCAGAAGGCACCAGAATCAAGAGTCTCTGTAAGCATATGCCAAAATGTTTAGTATACAATCAAAAATTATAAGAGTGAAGAATCAAGAAAATGTGACACATGCCAAGAATACAAAGAACAGTCAGTTGAAAGAGACTGACAAATGATTCTGATTTTAGAAGCAGCAAAAAAGAGCTATATAACAACAATTATGAATATATTGAACATGTGGGGAGGTGTGAACAGGTAGCCAATTTCAGGAGAAATTTTAAAACTCTAAAAATAAAAATTGTTTAATTAAAATAACAATATTGAAGATAAATTCACAGATGAAATTAATAGCAGATTGGTCATAAAAGGAACAATAAACTGAAGAAAAGCCATTAGAGGTCACCCAAACATAAACTAGAGAGGAAAAAAAAGATAAAGAATGAGTGGATGAAATGTGGGGCAGCACATTATAATCAAACTGCTTAAAACCCATGATAGAAAAATCCTTAAATACAGATCAAAAAAGATATAGCACTTACGGTGCATACTATAGAAACACAGCATGAAAGATAGCTTACCTCTTATCAAAAACAAGGAAAGTCAGAAGAAAACAGAGCTTTAAAAGTGCTGGTGGTAGGTGGAGGGAACTCAGCTATGCTGGAATTCTGTATTTAGAAAAAAGAGCATTTAAAAAAAAATGAAAGCCAAATATAGTAGTTGCTGATAACATATAGGAATTCACTAAATGAAGGCATAAAGCAAATTTCTGGAGATTTGGAAATGTTCTATATTTTAATTGGATCATTGGTTACATGAATATATTTGCCAAATGTATATATTTGTCAAACTCATCAAATTGAACAATTTAGATTCATACATTTCCATACTTGTAAACTTATCTTAATCTTTTAAAATAAGGGAGAATCAATGACATTTTCCATTAAACAAAAGACAAAAGCATTTTTGCCTATAGATTAAGACAACAAGACAACAGATAAAAATTGGAATCTCCTAGAATAGGGAGCAGAGAACTTGAAGAACAGTTAATAGAGATCATCCAAACATAAACCAGAACAAGGGTACAACTCTGAAAATGGTAACTATGGTTGTTGACACTAAAGACTGTTTTACATTCTTTTCTGAGATTCTTTAAAAGTCAATTCATTTTATTACATTTTTCTTTTCTTTTTTTTTAAATTAACTTATTTAAATTAGTTTCAAGTATACAGTACATTGGTTAACATCTATACCATTCATAAAATGATTCCCCCAATTACTCCCTCCATCCCCTGGCCCTCCACCTAGCCAACGTATTAATGCTAACTGCATTCCCTATGCCATGCTCCCCATCCCCGCATTTTAAAAAATAAACATAATGTCTATATATTATAAGGTTTATAACATGTGAAGTAAAACATATGGAAATACTAGCAAAGGGCAGGAAAAGGTGTAAATGTAATTATACTTCTGTAAGATTCTTACCTGGTACATGGAGTGGTACAAAATAGGCTGTAATAAGCTAGAAATATATGTTGTAACTACTAGGACAACCATTAAATAACAATATAAAGAGGTAGCTAAAAAGACAATAGAAGAGAAGATAGAAAACAAAAAATACCTAATAAATCCAAAAGACAGAAATGAAAGCACAAAGGGGAAAAAATGGATGTGGAGCAACTAGTTCTCATATATTATTGGTACAGATAGAATATTATGCAATCACTTTGGGAAAGAATTTGGTAGCTTCTAATATGAAATTCAACTTACATTTACCATAAGACAGAGCAATCCATCTATCATAAGACACACCCATAGGTATTTATCCAAGAAAAATTAAAACATGTCTACAAAAAGGCTTGTACAAGAATGTTTATAACAGTTTTAATCATAATCTACAAAACCTGGAAAAGAACCAAATGTCTATTAATAGGAAACTGGATTAAAAATTGATGTATTTTTAAACTTGTGTGCTATTAGGCAATAAGAATTCAAACTGGTGACATACACAACAATATGGATGACTATCGATGATATTTTGTTGATCCAAAGCAGCCAAACACAAAAGAAGACATGTTATTTGATTCCATTTATGCCCATTTTTGGATCAGTAGACTACATAAACTATAGAAATGGGAATCTCCAGGTTACAAGCTGCCTTGAGGAAGTGAAGATAGATTGGAAAGGGGCTCAAGGGAATTAACCGATGTGGTGGAAAGGTCTTACGTCTTCACTGGTCTCACAGATGTAGTCGCTTATCAAAACCCTTCAAACTTTTCACTTAAAAGTTTGCTCATTTTATTATATACAAATAATGCTCAATAAAAAGTAACAAAAATATACTTTATTGTCCTATTTAGCTTCTGCTATTTAAAAACTTAATGTCATTTACATACCCAGTATCTATAATTATTCCATCATGAATCATCCTTAAAAAAGACTTTTAATTGTTTGACATCTCCCCTTAAGTAGTGCACTCTCTTACTCTTTTCAGAAAAGTATTTACACTTAAAACAGACCAAACCTTTTACAACATTTTTAGTCTTTAATTTGGATAATTTTAGTGAATATTATTTCACTGAAATGTTACAAATGTTATCATATACTTGATTCAAATAAAACCATTGTTCAGGGAGGGGTAACTCTAGCTTTGCTTAGATATAATTAACATCGAATTTTAATGGTTCTACAATATACATGTGGCATTCAATGTTCTGAAAGTAATAAAAACCAACTTCGGCTTATTTAAGCAGAAAAGGAATATATTGAAGAAATATGTGTTTGCTCACAGGAATACTGTGTTAGTTCCAGTCCTCCAAGAAGTAGACACCAAGATACAATTAAAAGTACAAGAATTTCATTTGGAGAAACACACCTTGAAATAAAAATTGGGAAAGGTCTGGGTCAGCTTGGAGTCATCAGACCTTGCAACAATCTGATGCCTGGTGAAAGAAAGAGCAGGGAAAGACTGGATGGAAGCTTCTGAGTGCGGTCTAAATAAAGTTCAGCAAGGCCATCAGTCACCTAACTGAGCACCTGGCTGGAATTCTTGTTGAGTTCAATGATGGCTTGGTACAGCCTGGGCAAAGCATGGCCTGGGTTAAATTCAGTGATGGATTTCAGACCACAGAAGCTAGACACTTGGTCAGTTAAGCTTTCTACAGTTAGAGGTATATGAGACACATTCTCCTGGCCACCCCAAGTAACAAGAGAACCGAAGAACAAGTCTCAAAGCTATGCAACCTAAAATAACTATAGAAATTATACTGCAGAACTTTCCAGTGAAAACACAACTGAGTAACCTCTGAGAACCAGATAAAGCAACTTACATTGCTAATACTGAAAATACAAAATTCAGGATGTCAGCATTAGCAAAACAGCCCTTGCTGCTGCTTCTAGAAATTAGTCTTTCTGCAACTTCCAACAGAAGGCCTGGAATCACTAACACCTGATTCAAAGTCTAGGGCTGGTGACTCTGATTGGTGAACTCTAGTCATTGGTCTATACCCTATCTACCAAGAATCTTGGAAACCAAGTATCAGACATTTTCCATTTTTAAATTGGGAAGGGGTAATACCTCTTACCAATACTCAAAGGTAGAAATATTTGAAAGATAGTTGCTGGGTAGCCAAAAGAATGACAGATGTCTACTACAACATGTCACTAAGAAGAGATGGAAATATTCTTTCCAAAATTATCAACTCTACATATACTGTTCAACATTTTTTCTTTATGCAAAATTAAATTATCTAGATCCATCATTCATTAGGTCGAGGTGTTTATTGAAACCTATTTTTTAAAAAGAGAAATTGTTGGGAAGAATGAACACACAGCTCATGTCTAAAGAGGATTAGAAGGCAACACATTTGTCAAACATCTGGAATTTTCATTGAAAATCTTTCTGACATGAATACTTTGACTATATCTGTAACCCTAATAATGCCAAAAGAAAATTCCCAGGTGCCAAATATTTCCTAACTTTGCTGATGTGTTTTAAAGACTCTACAGGTTAGTTGTTATACCCTATTGCTTTAAGGCCTTAATTTTAAAAGCTGCATGTAATTTTGCTCAAGGGCTATTTCCACAGCCAATTTGATTAAGTGCAACTTAAAATTTTCAGGCAATATATTTGAATGCACTGATTGAACCAACCACAAAGACTGTATTTACAAAATTGAACATAATTTTTTTACTCTTAAATCTTAAAGTTACCTTCTCGTTCAACTCTCTATACTTTATTCCTTTTTATTTTTTATGTTTGGCATCATAAAATGATGCTAACTTACAGAAAAATTCTTAACTAACCTATACTATATGTGGCTTTTCAAATGTAACTACCGTATATACACAATGAAGATAGATAGGCAGAGATTATGGAAAAATAAATTATTCTAGAAATGCAACAAAAATATTTCCTATCCATAATTAATTAATTGGACAAATGTAGAATAATTTCTATAACTACATTTTTAAGTTCTGAATGTTAAGAAAGTATGAAAATACTGAAGGCTAAATAATTTCACAAAATCAGCTATCTTTGTTATTTATTTCAAAAACAAGAAAACGGCTAAAAGAAAATTATTAAAATTTAAGATGCAATTATTTTGAATCTCTACTTTTTGAAAATTATAAGCATTTTACATTCTATCATATATTTTAAGTTCAATAAATTTAGCATATAATTAGCTTATTCTTAAGTTTACCATTTACACATACAGCATTTTTTTAAAAAATGATGTGACTATATCTGTTAAGTGTCAGTTTGACACATAGAGTATTAACTTACTTCTCTTCAGTTCTGTTCTTATTAAGCTATGTTTAAAATGTTCTGAAATCAGAAGTTCAATGTAAATATCAGACATATAGACCTATAATTTTCCACTTAATTCAGAAAATAAAAATTTATTCATCTTTGTATTTTGAATACATAGTCGTATAAGATCATCAAATCTTCCAAGCCAATCTCTATATTTGATTTCATAAGCATTATGAGTTTTAGAATGAGTTAATTTTGGACTCTAGCAACCTAATTTATTGATAATAAACCAACTAGACAGGTAACAGAAGTTGTCTAAGGTCATAACACAACTAGTTGTAGATGTTAGATAATATTCCATAATTTTGACTACTTTCCACTGTCTTTTTTATTGTAAAATATTGTTTTTTTACCATAATAATTTGATGGTTGTTTTGTAGTTTAGACACTTTCCTTTACATAGGACAGAGGTTATATAAACACGAAGACAAAAATGTCCAAATAAATTCTTATGTTTCAATTCTCTGGAGTATCTAAACCAGTAAATATATTATATTATTCACTTATAACTTCGTATATACTTTAGCTGTATAACAGGTAGAGGAGTGCTTGGCACGCATGCCTAAAATTTTGTGTTGAATAAGCATAAAATGACAGTTCAGATAGATTCGAAGCAAACTGTGGCACACTCTGACTTTCCTACTCAATAACATCTCCCCTCCCTCTACCCTTCCTTTATACTAGAAACTCGATTATTTTCCAGGTAGTAATATATCTAGCCCCTGACAATGAATTGTGATTAATCCAAACCAATCATGATATCCCTGCTCCCCATTGCCAGAGATTTAATTTCCCCACTTTTCTCATAGCTGTAAGTGATCACATATTTCAATATGGCCAATAAGAAATAAGGAAAAGTCTGATAGGGATGTTTCTTGGAAGCCTCTAACTTTCCCGATAAAAGAGATAGATATAGCTGGGGACAGCCACCTGTCCTTCTTTCTCTATACTTTTTTTAAAATTAAATTTATTGGGGTGACATTAGTTAATAAAATTATATAGATTTCAAGTGTACAGTTCTGTAATACATCATCTGTATATTGAATTGTATGTTCACCAAAGTCAAATCTCCTTCCATCATCATATATTTGACCCCCTTTACCCTTACCTAGGTCCCTGCTCCTCCCTTTCCTTCTGTAACCATTAAAATGTTATGTCTATGGGTTTTGTTTGTTTGTCATGTTTATTTGTTGCTTTCAGTTTTATATACCACATATGAGTGGAATCATATGGTCCTCGACTTTTTCCATCTGACTTATTTCTCTTAGCATGATATTCTTGAGATCCACATATGTTGTCACAAATGGCAGTATTTCATCGTTCATGTAACTGAGTAATATTTCATTGTATATATGTACCACATCTTCTTTATCCTACCATCTATTGAAGGATATTTCTATTGTTTCATGTTTTGGTAACTGTGACTAGTGCTGCAATGAACATAGATGTACATACATCTTTATGAATAAATGTTTTCAAATATGGATAATTCCTAGATCTGGTGCAGCCATTTTGCCATTATAAGGGAAAGATCACAACAGTTGCAGGCATATCTATGCTGATGTAATTGCATCTAAGAACCAACATCAGAGCTTCTATTTCCAGATTTAATTGCTATATGAAAAAATGTAAGCATAAAATTTCCTACATGTCACTATAAGTCAAGATTTCTGTTATTTTTATCTGAATGCATTCAAATAAGTTTCTACTTCTCCTATATCATACAGATCATCCAAATAGAAATTATTGTTATCGTGTTAGAGTTTATCAATTTTGTATATGCTATAATAATTATTCTTCTTCTGAAATTGTGGAAAAATTTGCCACACTACCAAGTAATCACTGATTTTTTTTTTTTGAGTGCCAAATATTCAATCTGGTCTTTTAAACTTCTTTGGTTTTCAAATAAGACTGTGAGCACTGAAATTGTAGCAATTGAGAGGCCTAACATTCAATAAAGCTTCTCTTCCTGTCTTAAGACTTGATTAATCCCTAAATGTGCCCTGGGTAGAAGCCATAGGCTTTCTGATTGATATATAAACCTTCTTCCCTCAGGTGGAGTTTCCTTATTTGAGGCTCTCTTTTCACAGGTAGGCAGCTCTCAGAAAGTTCTAACTGCAAGAAATGTACCCATTATGCTGTATCTCAGCTCAGCTAAGGTGGAGCACCCAGTTCCACTGACATTTGAGCATCCTCAGTCCTTAAGGAGTATCCTCCCGAACATGAGTGAGGCCACAGGTGTCCAGGAAAATCTCTTCTCTTCTGGTATTGTCTTCTATTCATTGGTCTTAACCTGATGGCAGTTGAAAACTCCTCATTTTTTAATAGAATAAAATTTTCTTTCTTTTTCCTCTTTCATTTTGTTTAGATCTTAGTCTATTTTCTAAGTTCATTTCTACTTAGGATTTTATTTCTACGTTGATTTACTCTAAACTCTGTACCTATGGTACAGCCCCATGCAGTCTGAGCTCATGGAAACAAGTCGAAATAGATGCCCAGGATATCTTTTTCTTGGAATGGAAAGAAGTATAAGGATTTTCTAAGATTAACTGAAAATATAAATTCCAAAAGGCAAACAGATGAATTTTCCTGAACAGGTTCTTGTGAAAATGCCACCTGACACAGAGGAGGAAAAAAGAGATTTATAATAAATGTTTGCTGAATTGAACAACTCAAAAAAATATCCTCTTCTAAATTAGAGTGTGGCATATTTCTAAGTATGGGATTAATCTGTGCTACTATCACACATATGAAGTACTTAATAAACACTTTTTTGGTATAGGAATTAAAAAAAATTTAACAACCAAGTAATAATATCCTATACAATTTTACTTCTAGACTTATATAATAGATTTGGTGTGATCAGTACTAAAAATATTAAACCTATACTAAATATTTGTTTCAGTACTTAAATAGAATATATAGAGTGCAGAGCACTACCAAACAGGCCATTAAGCTATTAAAGTAAAAAAATATATATATTTTTAAAGGGGTGTCAGAAGATTTTTTGGAGGGGATGGATAAATTTATTACCTTGATTGTGGTGATCATTTTACAAGTGTATACATGTCTAAATTAATCAAATTATAGATATATATATACATATGAAATATGTGTAGTTTTTATATATCAAGTATAACTCAATTAAGCTGTATTTTAAAAAGGAAAAGAAAAAATAGGTTTTTTTTTTTTTAAATGCCAATGAATTTTCATTTCACCTTACACAAAATCACCCACTAATTGCATAGTAGCATAAGTTCCTTTCGTGGAATTTTAGGAGGATTCTTTCCAGCCTATGAAAACTTGAATTTTTAGGAGAGTGGTTTTTAAAGCCAAACTTGACAGAATTTAATTTGTGGCACACTAAATGTAACTATTTTCTATTCCTCTTAGCAAAGTCAAAGGGTGATGCAGCCATATGGGTTACAAATATATCAGCAGACTAAATCTATTCCTGGAGATCATTCATCATTGTAACACCCCCTTGACATGGGAGGGTAACAAGGATTATTGTTCTTATTTTAAATCTGATTGAAAAGTTCTTGACCGAACTTGGTTTGAGGGTGAGAAAGCCAGTGAACAAGGCCACACCTATGGTTTCACTTGAATGCAGCTCTCTCGAAACTAAGTTTTCTTTGCTTTCAAAACTCATACTTTTTAGATTATATTAAGACCCATTCTCATTTAAAAAATTCTCATTTAAAAAATATATTATGAAACATAACTATGTCCTTTTTAAATTCATTATAAAATGTTCAAAATATTTAAATACGAAGAGATAGTATAATGAAACCATATAATTAAAACTGAGACTTAATAATTAGTAAATATTATGCCATATTTGCTTCATCAATTAATCTAATCTACTGAGTTTTTCTTTTGCTTAGATGTTTTAAAGTAAATTACATTCATCATGACAGTTTATCTTTAAGTATTATGGTATACATCTTTAAAAATTAAGATATCTTCCTAGATAACCATACTTTATCAAATGTAATCAAATTAATAATAATTATCTAGTATTATATAATACACAGAGTGAATATATAAATTCTACTAATTGTTCCAGTTATGTTTATAACTAGTTTATTCAAGCTAGGATCAGCCAAGGACTATATTTCTTATGTTTTCTCTCTAAAAATCTCTTTTAATATGCTATAGTTTCTTTTCTTCCAACTCTGCCCTCTACTGAAGACATCGGTTTCTTGAAAAGAATGGGACGGTAGTCCTATTTGGTCTTATTTTCTGGTTTCTTTTGATTGGTTGCCTTTACTGTTGTTTGATTTGTTTTTCTATAACCTTGGACTTGCTGTAAACTGGTCCAAAGAAATGACAGATTAAACATTTTTGGCAAACATTTCTTTAGTGACATTGGAAAGTCTCTATTTATAATGGGAAAATAGTAGAATAAACCTAGGGTTTTATTTTGTTTTTACAGGGATAATATAATCATTCCTGATTTTATGGTAACTAATAGCCTCAAATACTAGGGACTTTGGAAGATTTTCTTATTCATTAGGTGACAATCTGGACCAACCCCTAGGTATTTAAAAGCTTTCAGGAGCTAGGATATGGAATAAACTTTGCAAAAATTCTGATGTCAAGAGGTTTCCATCTCAGTTAATAAAATTAAAGGGATCAAAAGGAGTTCTGAGAAATCTACAAAACCAGACTTGGAAAACATGCTTCTCACTCTAGATGACACATACACTCAATGGGAGTTTCATGACTAAGAGACATATTCTGGACCCAAAAAAAAAAAATTCTGCTTAGTTTGGATGTCATATGGGCTTATTCTCTTTGGTGCAGTTACATATATTCAAAGCAACAGGAAGGTAACCTCAGCGCACCACCTTCTTCCAATTATGCATCTGTTCCCAAAATTATGGTTGCCATAACTCTGAGTAGTTAAAAAAAAAATCTTTAGCTGATTTGGAGAAGTGCAGGGAAATAACTTCTACTTTTAATTCTTTGATTTTGAATCAAAAGCATAGAACAGAATAATTTTATTCTTTTTAATGGATAATAGAAGAAATTATACATAAACAAAACAAGAGTACAGAAACAGTGGAAAAGGGATATTGTTATTCTTCTAAGCTATAAGTAATATTCTTACATTCTTGATTCTTAGTGTTTAATTCACACTATAATTTGCTATCATGTTGAGACAGAATTAATGAAATATTTGTAGAGTCAGGAACTCATCCTTGAGAAATGACTAAACTCTTTTGAGTGTTTTATTTCTTCCAGACCACACATGACTACATTTTAATCATGCTTCTCATATGTTCTTTAGATCATCTCCACCACCACATTTTCAAAGCCAACATCGATGCAGAGTTTATTTATTGCTGTTTCCAATTATTCCCTCAAGATATTAACATAATAATGATGTCTGCCTTAAAAATCTGTTTCATCTTTTATTTTTTCAAAAATAAAGATAGACTTATGAAAAATTGCTAAGAACTTAAGTTTAATTCTTTTTTGAATTTCAGTTTTATACAGAGTCTGTATACACATCTGCCATACAGACAACTAGCTTTGGGACTTTACCACCAATCTCCAAAATTCTTATTCAGCTGAGACCTCCTGCTTTCCTCATTTTTATTTTGAGTCTGAGAGTCACAGAAGAGACTTCTGCCAAATTAAGGGTAAAAAGTATTTTTCTTTGCTAGTTACACCATACCCAGCCTGATGACTAACTTGTATTATTCCAATGGCAACCTGGTATTAAACTATACTTTATCTGTCTGTGCAGGATTATGTTAAATTCTTAAAGGAAAATTGGCCAGTGCTCTCTAAAATTAGCTATACAAATAGAAAAAAAATTCATTTGCATTTAATTTTTGACATGAAAAATATTCATTTAATATAACAAATATTAAAATAGATACTGGCATGAACTATTGCTATGTAAATTATATTGACCAATTTAACATATTAAGAGTTTCAACTTGCACAGATATTCCTGTTTGCCATTCATTTTAAAAACATTTTTTTAGCACCTCGCACTATACCAAGAATATAATAAAGATTCTCGAACTTTAGTATATGTATGGAAATTTACTAAGGAAGGAAATTTCCAACCACATCCTTGAAGACTCTTTAAGAAGCTCTGGGGTAAGTCCAAACATCTGCATTTCAAACAAACACTCCAGTTGTTTCTAGAACAGATGGTCAATGGCACACACTGTGAAAAGCACAGTCTGCATGTATACAAGAATTTTAGATGCAAAATATAACAAAATAAAAAGAAATATGACTCAGGTAAATCATCAACACATAAGATACTATAAGATAATGCCATATATCGGGTATATATAATGTATGATAGTATTTCACAGGATACTCCAATTGAAGAGATTATATTCAATTCTATGTTATTCAATATTTTGTTCCATAAAATAAATAAAGTATTTATTATGATAGACAATGCTTAAAATCTTAAAATTGTATTATATACCATCTTTTAAAATGTGGTTGCATGTCTTTTCAACTCTAAAGAAATTAAATTACAACTTATTGAAGCTTATTTAGAGGCTTCAATAAGTTGTAATTTAATTTCTTTAGTGTTGAAATAAGCTTATTTAGAGGCTTCAACAAGACTCTACTTATATTCCACCAAATTCTCTTCAACTAATTATTTTCATCACATTTAGAATTTCATCTTGACCTGGGCAATATACTTTTTATTTGCTGGTCCTAAGGGATTTAACCTCTAATTTTGCCCCAAATAATTGCAAATAGTATTATCCCAATCTATAGCTTTTTCCTCTCTCTCTAAGTTCATTCCTTTTATATCAGTTAGCTATTTCTGGTTAACAAGCTATCTCAAATGTATTGGCTTAAATCAAAAACATTTATTTAGCTCAGAATGCTGTAGGTTGGTCTGAGCTGCCTCTGCTGCTCTCTAGAAGCCTTCTCAAGCATTCAGGACTATCCAGTTGTTGGCAAGAATCTAGAGGGTCCAGGAAGACCTCATTCTGAGGCCTGGAGATTGGTACTCTGTCAGCCAGAGTAAAGAAGACTATTAGGATTCATGTGGCCTTCACTAACTGAAAATATACAGAAAAGAATATTCTGAAAAAGTAGTTCAGCATAGCTAAGTTAACACTTTACAAAATACCACAATGCAGCAAAGCTGTGAAAATACTATACAGTTACAGTGTGCATGTCACAGCAATTATAAATTTGGGGCTCTAACTTGAAACAATCATGAATCCTGATGTTAAATGCCTAAAAACTTTGCTTATCGCTGGTGTAGTCTCTTAATTCTGGCATATGTTAGTGTTCTTTTCTATTAAGATCTGAAACTCATTATTACAATTACTGTAAGCATCTTAAAATTTAGTAAAAAATACGTGGTCTATGGCTACATAGACAGATAAGAGCTAGAAATATGGCTAGAGTTGAGACAGAATGAAAAATGGAAGACCAAGATGGAGAAAAATAAAACATACTTATTTCTTGGATGTATTTTAATATTGAATATAATTCTTAATCTTAAAATAAGGTGTTAAGAGATCACACACATGTTGTTTTCCTTTGTAATCAAATTTAAACTCTACATAGGTTTCTTTTTCTTTCTAACATGGTTCATCTTGAAGGTTACGATGTCTAATTTATTCGCATCTATAGTTATGGTGCCTTGCACAGAGCTTGATTCATATTTATAACAATAATAAATTAATTCTTTTTATTGAAGTTTTTGGAGCAAATGTGATATTGCTGTATAGGAATGAGTGCAAACAATAACATTCATAAAGAAAAATAATAATAAAATACTTTGGGATAGTATAACAAGAATTAAATCCCCATTGGTTCTGGTTTATATCATTTTTGTTTGTTAAACTATTTTCCTTTCTAGTATTTGTCATTTGGCCATTGGAAAAAATGATTATAATTAGGCAAGTTTTTTTTTTTTATTCCTATCTATGTTTGAAAAGATTTCTGTGACACAATAATAAGAAAAGGGTATCAAGAGATTCATAAATTTAGGCTCTTTACTTTTGAAACATATCAAGCAAATGATATACTATAACAAAAAATACTATGACATTCTCTATTACAAAAGGTGTTTCAGTACTAGAAATGTGGCAGATCTATCCATGCATTGCTTTCAGGCATTCTTCAAACATCATCATGAAACATGTCAATTGGTGACCAAAAAAAAAAATCAGCTTCAAAATACATAGAGCCTAAATACAATCAGAAACTAGCCCAGGCCTCGATAAAATTGTTCCATTTAACATTCTGAAGAAATGACATAATTTTTAGCAAACTTTAAAGGAATGAGCTTTGAAGTTGAATGTCAAAACTACTGACTATTTTCCTGATTAAAATATAAATTGACTTACAAAACTTTCATTACTCAAACTTAATAAATGCAAGCACATATTAAGAGTAGTTTTTCACTGTAAAAATTAAGCAAAATTACTATGGCGATAGAGTATTTATTATTTTTCCAAAACAAAAAGTATAGATACTCCTATATCAGTATAAGAAAAAAATCAATACTATTATTTGTATTTTTTAAATTCGAGCCTAGAACCCAAGGGGATGTGATTTAATGGCACTTCATAAGTAGACAGTGGCCACACACTCCTTGAGAGTGGTCACTGGTTAACAATATTTTTAAGCAACCATAAAGTGAGAATAAACATTATTTTACATGTTTTGGGACACTGTGGTGAAAATAAAGTTTAGAATTCACATAAAGAAGGCAAAACAACAAAATACAAAGAACAACAACGAATAAAACAGCATATAATACATCCATGGCCCATTTCGTGAAAATTACTAGAATAATTGCATAAATAACACAAGGAGAGAGGCCAGAGAGGGTTTTGTCAATGTTTCCTACTAAATTTTGAATAAAAAAAAGAGGAACAACATGACAGAGCAGCTATATAAAGCACCTTTTTAGGTGAAAAAATGATAGATAGATGATAGATTAGATGGATAGATAGATAGATAGATGGATAGATAGATAGATAGATAGATAGATGGATAGATAGATAGATAGATAGATAGATGATAGATAGAGATAAACTTAGGATGAGCAAAGAATATTTACTTTCCCAGACTAACAAAAATAGAGAATTTATAGCCATTAGACCTGCCTTGCTAGAAATATTAAAAGTTCTTTCAAGGGAAAGAATATTATGTAGCTCAGAAGCTTGTGTCTAAATATGAAAGGAAGAGCATCAGCATCGAATGTTTTATTCCTTATTATTAACTGATCTAACATATAACAGTTTGTTCAAAATAACAGAAACAATATATTTGTGTATATATATATGTATAAGTGAAATATATGACAGTAATGCTACAAAGGATGGAAAGGAGAAATTAGGAATATTTTATTGTAAGCTACTTGTACTACCCGTTCATAGGTATAGTGTTGAAAGTGAGCTTGAATTAATTGCAAATGGATATTGAAAACTCTAGAGCAACCACTGAAAAAAAGTAAAAATGGAAGTATAGTAGATGTACTAAAAAAGGAGATAAAATGCTTAATAAAAACTACAAAAGGCAGAAAAAGTGTGGAAGACAAAAATAGGAACAAAGAACAAGGCAACAAACAGAATATAGTAGCAAATATAGTAGATTATAATAATAAATAGATATATTTATATATAAATATAAATAGATATTAATCTAATTATATCAATAATTACTTTAAACATCAATGGTCTACATATACCATTTAAAACACAGAGATTGTTTGAGGGACTCAAAAAAACAAGATCCAACCATATGTTGCCTACAAAAAAATCATTTGAAAGATAATGACAAATATAGATTAAAAGTAAAGGAATGGAGAAAGATACACCACAGTAACACTAATCAAAGAAAGCAAGAATACCTATATTAATTACAGACAAAACGCACTTCAGAGCAAGGAAAGTTATCAGGGATTAACGAGCATTATAGAATGATAAAGGAATTAATACTCCAAGAACAAATAACAATTCTTAATGTATGTGCACCTAGCAATAGTGTCAAACTACATGAGAAACAAATGAATATACTATTATATTGGAGACTTAGCACCCCTCTATCAAAAATAAACAGATCTATCATGTAAGAGAAAGAAATAAAAGGCATCAATTCGGGAAAGAAGAAGTCAAATTGTCACTTTTTGCAGATGACAGGATTCCTATATAAAAATTCCTAGACTCCACTAAAGCATTATTAGAAATAATAAACAAATACAGTAAAGTTTCAGGATACAAAATCAATGTTCAAAAATCCATAGCATTCCTATACACTAATAATAAATTTTCAGAAAAAGAAATGAAAAAAAAATTATTTTGTAATTGCAGCAAAAAAAATGAAATACCTAGTAATAAACCTAATGAAATATGTGAAGGACCTATACACTGAAAACTATAAGACACTCTTAAAAGAAATTGAAGAAAACACAAAGAAATGGAAAGATATCCCATGTTCTTGGATTGGAAGAATCAACATAGTTAAAATGACCTTACTACCTAAAGCATTATACAGATTTAATGCAATCCCCATCAAAATCCCATTGGCATTTTTTAAAGAAATAGAACAAAAATTCATCAGATTTGTTCGGAAGCACAAAAGACCTTGAATAGCAAATCAGTCCCGAGGGAGAAAAAAAAAGTCCTAAGGTATCACTCTGCCTGACTTCAAATTATACTACAAAGTGACAATAATAATCTAAAGAGCATGATATTGGCAGAAAAACAGACACACAGACTAGTAGGACAAAACTGAGAGTCCGGAAGTAAACCCCCACAAAAATGGGAAAATAATTTTCAACGAAGGAGCCAAAAACATACAATGGAGAAAGGAAAGCCTCTTCAATAAATGGTACTGGGAAAACTGGAAAGACACATGCAAAAGAATGAAACTAGACTGTTGTTTATCACCATACATCAAAATTAACTCAAAATAGATCAAGGACCTGAATATAAGACCTGAAACAATAAATTGCATAGAAGAAAACATAGGTACTAAACTCATGGACCTTGAATTTAGAGAGGATTTTATCAATTTGACCTCAAAAGCAAGGGAAGTAAAAGCAAAAATAAATGAATGGGACTATATGAAACTAAAAAGCTTCTGCACAGCAAAAGAAGCCATCAATAAGGCAAAGAGGCAACCATCCGAATTGGAGAATATATTTGCAAACAATGCCTCTGATAAAGGCCTAATATTCAAAATATACAAAGAACTCATACAACTCAGCAGTAAAAAACCAACAATCCAATTAAATATGGGCAGAGGACCTGAACAGACACTTCTCCCAAGAAGACATACAAATGGCCAATAGATATATGAAAAGATGTTCAACTTTACTAGCTATTAGAGAAATGCAAATTAAAATCACAATGAAATACCATCTTATACCTGTTAAAATGGCTATCATCAACAGGACAAGTAACAAGTGTTAGAGAGGTCGTGAGGAAAAAGAATCTTCATACACTGCTGGTAGGAAAGCAAATTGATACAACCACTGTGGAAACTGAATTACCATATAACCTAGTAATCTCTCTTTTGGGTATCTACCCTCTCTCAAAAAAAAAAAAATACCCTGAAAACATTTATCTGCAAATATATATGTACACCAATGTTCATAGCAGCATTATACACGTGGCTGGGACATGGCAGTAACTGAAGTGTCCTACAATAGATGACTGCATAAAGAAGATGTGGTACATATATACAATGGAATATTATTCAGTCATAAGAAGAGATGAAATACTGCCATTTGCTACAACATGGATGGATCTTGAGATAATCATGCTAAGTGAAATAAGTCATACAGAAAAAGTTTAAAACCACATGCTATCACTCATATGTGGGATATAAACTGAAAGCAATAAACAACCAGAGACTCATGGACATGGACAATGGATTAGTGGTTACCAGAGGGAAGAGGGGGAGACGGGAAGTAGATAGGGATAAAACGGGTCAAATATTTGTTGATGGAAGGAAATCTAACTCTGGGTGATGAACTCACAACGTAATATATATTTATCACCTATTGTTGAATGATATACTTGAAACATTTGATTTGTTCATCAATGCCACCCCAAATATTTTTAATTAAAAAAAAATGGACAGATCCAGCAAGCAGAAAATCAGTAAGGACACAGTTGACCTCAACGGCACCACTGATCTATAGACTACTTTAATTGGCATCTATAGACTACTTCATCCAACAACAAAAGAATACACATTCTTCTCAAGATCACAAGATAGACCACATTCTGGCCATAAAACACATCTTAACAAATTTTTAAAAATAGAAATCATACCATATCTTCTTTCAGACCACAATAGAATTAAACTAGAAATCAATAAGAGGAAGATAGCTGGAAAATCCCCCAAATCTGAAGACTAAACAACACACCTGTGAATAACATATGAGTCGAAGAAGAACTCTCAAGAGAAATATTTTAAACTAAGTGAGAACAAATATACAACTTATCAAAATTTGTGGGATATATCAAAAGCAGTGGTTAGTGAGAAATTTTACAGCATTGAATTGCATATATTAGAAAACAAGTATCTAAAATCAACAATATAAGCTCCTGTCTTAGGAAACTAGATAAAGAAATGCAAATTCAATTCAAAGTAAACAGAAGAAAAATAAAAATTAGAGCAGAAATCAATGAAACAGAGATAAGAAGTCATTAGAGAAAATCAACAAAAAAATTCCTGGAACTAATAAGCAAGTATAGCAAGGTTGTAGGATACAAGGTTAATATATAAGCAACTATAATATATGGAAATATGGGGCAAAATGTGAATTATAGATACAGACAAATTCCCCTAGGAAATGAGAGTAAAGACAGTTAATAGAGAAGTCCTTAGGGAACAATTACAATTAATGGAAAAAAGAAAGGTCAAACCAGGAAAATCAAAACTCTTCTCAATATTTTCATCTTAAATAATTAGTATAAAAGGACCATGCTCTCCACTGCCCTCATATAATTTTCTTTCTGGAAGAAATGAGGAATTCTGTAGACTTAAACATAATGAAGCTAAACATTAAAATTGCCAGATATTTTGGTGGTCACTGACCTAAGAAGTAAGATTTCTTCTTTATTTTTAAATCTAGGCACATGTAATTAATTTTATAAATGGAACCTCTAAATTAATAAATTTTGGTTCAAATACCTTATTTTTAAGAAAGTACACATCAAAATGGAAGAATCTTTCCTTCTCATTCTGGGATACCCACTTCTCTAATAGCTCCTTCAAGATTTAGTCGAAGGGTCAACTCCATGGAGCTTTCCAAAATGACAGCGGTTAATAATTTCATCCTAATTGTTTCAACATTTGGAGCAACTTTTGTACTATTTAACCTAACATTGTCAGGCAGTGGTGAAGAACACTGTTTGGGGGGTCAAAGGCCTAAATTTGAATTCTGGCTCTGCTTAACAGTAGTAGGATAAATTGGGAAAGAAGTTTACGCTCTTCAAGCTTTGGTTTCATCATCCAAAAAAAATGAGGATGAAAAATGCCTTGTTAGGGATTTATTATTATAATTAAATTAAACTAGATATTTGTGCAGTGCTTATCTCAATATCTAGAACACATAGAAAATGTTTACTAATAGGTAACTATGGTTATTTCAAGTCATAGAGTTTTGACTTCACCAATTGAATTTCAATGATTAAGAACAAGGTTTATACCTGTTACTTATTACTAACAATAACAGTATCATTCATTGAGTGTTAACCACTTTACATGAAATATCTCATTAAAATTAATAACAGTCCTACGGTGAAATTATTATGATCCTAGTTAACAGGTAAGAAAACTGAGCCTTGCAGGGGTTAAGGAATTGCTAAAGGTCGCAAGTTATTAAATAGAAAAATTGGATTAAATTCTAAAGCCTATGCAGCTAACAACAAAATACAACACAAAGAGCAGACTATAAGCTTAGTTATGTATTCAGGTAGACATCAAGAGATCTTTAGGCCCTGATCAAAAAGATGTGACAAAACAGCCTGTAACTATTGAAGGAAAAAATGATTGATGGTAAAGAAGCAAAGTTACTGTTTCTCAGAATTAAGCAGTAGAATAGAATCAGAGTCCAAATGTCCAGTTCCTATTCTCTCATCACCATGAGTGACCTTAAGCAAGGCCAATATGTTCCCCAGCCCTCCTTGATCTCAGCAATAAGAGGAGCAGAACAGTGCTGTCATAGTGGAATGAAACATTATCATACAGAGAATGCTATGAAATGATATTGTGTGTATATATTTCATATAGATAATGTTGGTGTCAACCAAAGCATCATGAAACAAATTCAAGTTAATGCATAACTAATTAATGGACAGATTATTTAGGAGAATGCTATTAAACAAAATCTTGCTTTGTGAAAAAAAAGTGAGAAAGGGTATTAACAAAGGATGTTGGAGAATTATAATCTAAGGAGGTACCAGGAGGGGCCAGATCTCGTAGCAGGCCCCAAGTCATTTATATCCCATTCGCCCTTTAGGTCGATGCCTGAAAGGTGAAGATAGTGTAATGTGGAGTACAAAAGCTAAAAAGCAGGGAAACATGAAAAGTGGTGAGGGGTCCCAAGAGCAATTGAATATAGAAATGAAAGGTTGTATGTAGATTTTCCTTTTTATATATTTTATTAAATTTGTTCAGAGTTTAGTCGTTGGCAAAGAGTCCCCTTAAACTTCAATGGATACATGAGGAATAAAGGAGACAATGCAAAAGAAATACTAGAAACATAAATAGTCTCTATTAAAAAGTAAATTTTCTACTTTCTTATAATGATACTGTACTTAATTGTGTGTATAGAAACATCCTTTAAACGAGATACGAAAATTGCTGTATCAAGTATAATTCTGACTTGTGTCTTAGCCTAACCAAAAAGGAAAAATAATGAAGGATAGGAAAAGGAAATAGAAAGCCAATTATATGCTGATTTGCTAATGTTATTTTTCAGATTAAATGCCACTTCAAATTACAAAACCTGTGGTACTTGAAGCTGTCAGTTTTCTGAGCATTTTCTTGAGAAGTCTTGTTTTAGCAAAGAGAATGTTGAAACACAGGGCCCCTCAGGGGGCCAACCAAACTTTCACAGAGGTTTAACAGTCCTTGAAATTATATCCCCAAACCTTAGAGAGCCTGCTGATTCAATGGGAAAGGACATAAGCCGAGCAAGTTATAAATAAACTCTTTTATCAGAGGGTATGGTATCATGGTGACTTCAAAGACCAAACCACGGATAGTAAGTTCTCTGATGTTCTGAAGACAGTAAGAACTTTATAATATTGGTCAAACCATTCTTGGATCTAAACTGAAATCTGATAGCACTGATGGTTTTTTTCCCTCTATTTGTATGATTTTGAATAAATTTCTAGTCAATCAAAATTACTAATATGTATCATTAAATTTAAAAGAAACAAGATAGCATATATTTTATGATACAGCACCATTTCTGTCTCAAAAAGTCAAGATTTTCTAATTAAAAAAATACCATCACACATGATGCTCCCCACAGTAAAAGTCTGTTCTGGGCAGCAAGTTAAGTTCCTGAAGAGGCACAAATTAGATCACTTCTAAACTGCCTTGAAGAACTTGGGATAGTTCAATGTGCCTTTCTTGGTCCCATAAGAATCATTAAAAAAAAATAAGACACAAAAGAGAATCATGCTAAATAGGTTTAGTGAGTTTAATTCCTGAGCAGATCAGTTTAGAGCCAAGGGAATAATGAAGATAAAGTTAATGTAATAATATACAACAAATATGTTATTTCCAAGGTAAATGTATAGTTATCCCTTGGTCAATATAGAAATATTTTTAAGTATTAGCTGGAAAATAATATTCAGAGAAGTTTTTGAAAACCATTCAAAACTAAACATACAGATAATAAGTTCTCTGATGTTCTGAAGACAGTAAGAACTTTATAATATTGGTCAAACCATTCTTGGATCTAAACTGAAATCTGATAGCACTGATGGTGTTTTCCCCTCTATTTGTATGATTTTAAAATTTAAAAATCACTTGTAAGACTATCTGAAGTCTAGCTACCCCTAAATATTGTGAAGAAATTAAGCAATTACACAGAAAATATGTCATGCTCTGCTGAAAATGTTAGCACAAAAAGAGATTAATCAGATATGAGCTGTAGTCATTGTGTATAAGCTTACACGTTTTATAAAAGTGATACCAATAACCACCTAAAACATAAAACTTGAGGCTTTTACATCAACCAACATGTATCAGAGAAAAAAAAAATTAAGAATAAACTTAATCATGATATGATGTGACTATATAACTGCCATTCACAGTAAATATCCATGTAGCATCTGTTTGTGACCCATGCCAACAGTAGTCAAGTGCACAGGTCTCATGAACACTTGAGTGTGTGTGTGTGCATATGCACTTTTTGTAAGAGAAACCTTGTCAGAAACATACCTCAAAAGAACTAAAAAATAAAGAATATTGTCATTGGCAAAGGAAAGAAAGTAAGTTGAAGGCTTGCCAGCATCTGAGGCAACTGGCGGAGGGGGCTTGACTACAAAGGATTCAGAACTTGTGGTGCAGAGGTGTTAGGATCATTTATGTCAGACAAAGAGAAAAATAAAATTAAGAGTCGTGCCTGTGCCATATACCAGAGAAGCAATCCTTAATTTAGGTTCACAGAGTTGTTAAATGTTGGGGACATACTCATGAATGCCACTATAAGTATGTTTCTGGGAGAAGTATACTCATTCTGCTAAAACATATGATTGTCATGTCACAACATTTCACAGAAAAACAGAATGGACAGAATATCCACACTCACACAGAAACCATATAATATTTTTAAAATCAATATTTGTATTGTTTTAGCAAAATGAAAAAAGTCAGTAAGTCACTGTGTTTTCTTAGCTCTATAATTCTTTTCACCTTTGCTATGAAATCAGTGTTCTTTGTGGACAACGGGATGGCCAACGGGAGTGTCTAAGGAGAAAACCCATCGTGTAAATAACAAATAAAAAAATAGTGACAAATGTGATGCGATATGAAGGAAAATAAGCAAGCACAATTTTTAAAAAAGTAACAGGGTTTAATCAATAAACATCTTCTTACCAAAGTGATATTTGGGCTGAGACCTTAACATTAAAGATGTGAGGGGAGAAGAGAAACAATGCAAGGAACAGGGGCAAATACCAAGAAGCAACAAAGCATTCAAGGAACATTTACAAACACTCTAAGGCGGAAGGACAGAGGAACAGAAAGACCTGTTTGGCTGGAGTGAAGTGATCCTGGGTGAGAGCAGCATGAAGTAGAGGAAAACTAGGCAGATCCTGACCATTCAGGCTTACAACACATGGTAAGAAGTTACAATTGTATTCTAGCTGCAAGGGAAACCACTGGAGAATTTTATTTTAAGAGCACTTTGATGCTCTTCTGAAATTGATAGAAAGGGAGTGAAAGACAGGAAGTAGCAATACAAACTTGTGAATTGGGAGTCATCAGGAGAGAGAAGTAATCTTCTGTTGTAGCCCAGGTCAGATCTTTGTCTCCTCTTCCTTAGCCTCCTTGCCAGACTCCCTGCCTCTTATCTTTTATCCACCATAAACTACTCTGCACCTGAGGGCCAATATAATTTTCTAGGGATGGAAATTTCCCAGTGTTAATTTTCTTCTAGATAAAGTCAGTCATTAGCCTCAGAGCATCTCAAGGATACAATTGCAACCTAACTTGCTAACATGCTGTCTAATTAATCTCTCAAAATCTTCTCTCAGTTCTGGCAACTGAACTTCTAACCAAGGGCAAGTGGTGTCTAAGGAAATCCTTGGCTGCCTCTGTGACTTTGATGAATGGTTACTAGGACCTAGAATTTCCTTCTTCATTTCTAGCTTTCAGGACTTAAGCATATTCACGACCCAAGAAAAAGATTCCTCCCTCCTCCATGAAGTTTTCCTAATCTTCAAAGCCAGAACTAGTTTCTTCCTTCTCTGCACTTCTATTCCACATTGATTTTGAGGCCATATGCTGTACATCATGAACTGTCTGACATTGTTTTACATATAAATGTTATTTCACTTACTAGCATGATGCCTATGGAAAAGCACACATGCTCTGAATCCAAAAAGACCCTGAGTCTGTGTTCTGGTTCTGCAATTCATGAACCATGTGTCCTTCGGCAAGTTATTCAACTCTATTAGTTTTCTCATCTATGAATAATGTACAATAATCTATTCAAAAATATTTCTTGAACTTCTGCAAACTAAAAGTTGCCATAGGTTTTAAAAATACTATATAAAATAACACATGGCAAGTGATTAAGTCACATTATTTGCACTTCCTTTTTGAGATTACAGTGTTATAAACATCTTTGCTCCCTTAGAGCATTATCTGACACATTCCACATCATAAGTACCAAATACACATTACATGGTTAATAGTAGGTGTTCAATTAATGATTCTTACCTATTGCTTCAAATAATTTCGAGTATATATCACATGCAAATTTATAATAAATCCTATAATATAATCTATTAACTCAAAGACTATTATTAGAACAGCAGACTAGTTTTATAAAGAGAAACTAATTAGGGTAATCAGGGAAGGGCTACTGAAATGGTTATCAACAGAGTAATACAGTCAAACATTAGAAGCCACCTCGTTTATGTTTGGGAAGAGACAGAAATCTGGATTATTGCCCTGAGTCCTTAAATATAATCTAGTCCTATAAACTCTTTTTTTAAGATGAATAAACTAAGGCATGAGAGATTTAAATTCTATGCCCAAGTGAAAATAGTTTAAAGTTCTAGTTATCCCGTGTCCCTATCTAGTGTTCTTTTAATTACACCATGAGTGGTAAGAGAAAACAAGAATAAGAAATTTCCCATCTGATATAACTTATAAGAAATTTTAGAGGAAAAAATATCAGATTTTCTCTGATTTAATTTATTTCTCTGATTTAACTTATTATATTTGAAAATATTCATTATTTATAATTATAATTATAAAAATGACAATACATAAACTCTTACATAGTTGTGTAAAATAGAGGCCAGAGTCATGGAACAAACAGAAATGCACTGTTGTAGTTAAGGGTAATCCAAGATTGATTTATTTCTGGGTAAATTTCTCCCCCCCACCTTCTCCTACCTCAAAAATCTGAAAGCAACTGTGCTTATGTCACTGTAGCATTGGTATCCGTGTTTTATGTCCCTTAAAATCACTCAAACTTCAACATAATTAGGGATCAAAATTGTTAGTAAGTTGATTCATACCTAATAGTTCTTTGGAATATGGTACTATTTCTGACAAATCAATGAATGATCAAATGGAGATATTCTGTAAGACTTCTTTAAAAAAAAAAAAGTGAATTATTGCCATTGAAATTATTCCTTGTGATTAGGTACAAAGTCAAGATTTTTACTTATCTGTATCTAAAGGTATCACTTTCCATATATATATGCATACATGTTTTGGTGAACTCTCAATTTTCTCTTCACTGGAAGAAAATTCCATCCAGGGTAGGAATCCTATCAGCAGCCTTTCCTCTCTTCTACTCAGCGTGCTGAAGGCCTCATAATATCATCAATAAGGCCAGCCATGGTTTCCTAAACAATATCTTCTTTTGTGGCAGTTGTCAACTTCATTTAATGTAACTGAAGAGAAAAAAAAAAGTCCCTAGAAAATCTAAACCTTCATTCAAAGGCAACTCTACCAAACTCCTAACAGGCTACAGAGAAATGATCTACTGTGATAATTTTGAGTTGAAATAAAATGGATAAATTTTAATACCAATCTAAACAATGTAAAGTTTGGTGATACTCATGTATAAAGAATTTAGAAAGTCAATTTAAAACAGAATCAAGTATATACAAACTTTCTCACCAACCATAATTAAACAATTTCTTCTGAATATATTGAACACATAGGGGACCCTAAACGATTATTTTTAGCACATTCTCTGTATACTAGTTAAACTTAGTTCATCCAATGTTACTTCAGTTCTTTTCTTTTTACGAATAATGAATTAGATTTGAAATGTCCCCAAACCTATAAGCAAAATGTAGGAGAGTATGAAATCAAATGTAGGAGAGTCTGAAACCAAAGTCTTCTATGCAGAACAAGAAAGATTCCTCAAAATCTTTCTCTTGACATTTCCAAATAGGTAAACAGGAAGAGAGTGTTACTCTGGCAATATTAAGCTTCAAGTTGCTCTCTGAATCTTAGTTAAGATATGAACTCATACATCGTCATATTAAAAAATGTATAAGAGTAAAGTCTTTCAAATAGTCTTAAATGGAGCCAAACATCCTAGAATTTAGGATAAAATATATCTCCTTTCACATTCAAATTACATAGAATCACGAGCATTCAAGGTGTTCCTTTCTCAAAAAATTTTCTGTGTTGCAATGAACCCTGATTAAAGCATCTATTTAATTGGCTTAAAAATACCATATGATATGTGCTAGCTAATACTGGATAAATTTGAGGGAAAACAAAGTAAATGTTGGTGGCTAATTTTTTACTTTTTAAAGAACATCTTCATATATTTTGGATAACAGTCCTTTATCAGATGTGTCTTTTGCACATATTTCCTCCCAAACTACAGCTCATTTTATTCTCTTGACATTGTCTTTCACACAGCAGAAGTTATTTACTATAATGAAATCCAGCTTACTAATTATTTCTGTCATAGATCTTGCTGTTGTATCTAAACAGTTATTATACTCAAGATCATCAAGGTTTTTCCCTATGTTATCTTCTAGGAGTTTTATAATTTGCATTTTACATTTACATAGGTCTATGATCCATTTTGAGTTAACTATTGTGGAGGATATAAAATCTGAGTTTAGATTAATTTTTTTTTGCATGTGGATGTCCAGTTGTTCTAGCACCATCTGTTGAAGAAAACTATCTTTGCTCTATTATATTGCCTTTGCTCCTATGTCAAAGATCAGTTGACTATATTTATGAGGGTATCTGAGATCTCTATTTTATCTACTTTTTGCTAATACCATACTGTCTTGACTGCTGAAGCTTTAGAGTAAGTCTTGAAGTGAGGTAGTATCTATTCTATGACTTTGTTTTCTCCTTCAGTATTGCATAGCTATTCTGGGTCTTTTGCCTCTCCATATAAACTTGAGAATCAGTTTTGTTGAAATCCATTTAATGACTTACTGATATTTTGATTGGGATTACACTGAATCTACAGATCAAGTTGAATAGAACTGACATCTTGACAATATTGAGTCTTCCTATCCATCACTATAGTATAGAATACCTCTACATTTATTTAAATCTTTGGTTTCATTCATAATTTTTAACTTTTATTTTTTTAATTTTCTTTAAAATTATTTATCCCTCTGTGTCTATGTATTTAAAGATAGCTTAGACACACTGAAAGGATTAATGATTCAGTCATTCAATCATTCATTAATACTGTTGGGAAAAATAGATACTGCCCAATGAAAACCCATAGAATAACTTATTCTTCATTATGCTTTTCTAAAATTATGCTCCTCTAAAATTAAGTAAGAGACTCACAAATATGTTTCTGCCTTAATCTTCATTTGATTATAAAACTCATATTTCCTAACCGTGTAGTTCTCAGGTTTTATAATTGGATGCATATATGAATCAAAAGCAAAAGAATAAAATACTTGGTTTTTATTTTTTCAAATAAATACAAAAATTTTAAATTATATTAAGTAGAAAAAAAATCTACTCTGGTATTCCAGTGCTGGGTAAAAATACCACCTCATACCCATCAGGATGGCTACTATTTAAAAAAAAAAGGAAAGTAACAAATGTTGATGAGGATGTTGAGAAATTTAATACTTTTTGTGCATTGCTGGTCAGAAGGTAGAATGGTTCGGCTACTATGAAAAACAATATGGTGATTCCTAAGAAAATTAAACATAGAATTACTTTGATCCAACAATATATACCCAAAAGAATTAAAATCGGGGTCTCAAAGAGATAGTTGTACACCCACATTCACAGCAGCATTACAATAACCAAACAATACAGTGTTCACTGATAGATGAATGGATAAACAAAAAGTGGTATACATATGCAATGGAATATTATTCTGACTTAAAAAGGAAGAAAATTCTAACACATGCTACAACATAAATGAACCTTGAGGACATTATACTAAGTAAAATAATCCAGCAACAAAAAGACAAGTGATTCCATTTATATGAGATACCTAGGGTAGTCAAATTCATAGGAACAGAAGGTAGAATGGTGACTTCGGGGCTGGGGGCAGAGGGAATGGATATCCTAATAGATATAGGGTTTTAGTTTTACAAAATGAAAAGAATTCTAGAGAAGGATGGCGGTGATGGTTGTACACAATGTGAATGTACATAACACTACTAAACTATACACTTAGAAATGGTTAAGATGGTAAATTTTATGTTGTGTATATTTTACCATGATTAAAAATTTTTAATATTTTACCATGATTAAAAATTACATAAACAAAGAAAAGATTTCCAAATTTGGGACTATTTCATGTATCATATGTCACTATGAGATGATAAAAATACAAAATAATTGGTAGATGAATCTTTTTTTTTTAGGTAGCTAACAAGAGTGAACATTCCTTGAGTGCTTCCTATGTTCAGCATTTAAATGCATCATATCCTTTAGTTCCCACTTCAGAAGAAGTGAATACTATTAGTATTCCATATTTATAGGTAGGGAAACTAAGTTATAGAGCATTTAGATTCCTCTCTAAGGTCATACCTGTTAGTGGTTGAAAATGGATCTGCACCCAAGTCTATTTGCTTCTCCAGCCCATAAACAAATTATGATTTACTCAGGTAATTTTTTTTTTCAAATAAAGAGCAATACATGCAATTCTTTTAAGATGAAATTTATACCAAATCTTTCATGAGAGGCTTTGTGTATTTATTTATTGATAATCATGTAAGAATCTTGGTTGCTATTATGCATGATACTAGTAAGTAGACATTTGGGAATGCAGGCATTGCTAATCTAGTACTGCGACTAGTACTAAGAAATTGATATTCTTGCTTTTGTTGCTGACACTGTAGCTTTTGACATCACTGACTCTTAAATTTTTCTTTAGTAATATGGGATAATTTTATGTTTTCACTCATAGTGGTAGTGTACTGGAAAGTGCACTGGCATCAGAATCAAAAGATTTAATTTTAATTTTAACAGGTGTTAGCTATGTGCTTTGGAAATATGACTTCTTTAGGTCTAGTTTTCTTACTTCAAAATGAGAGTTGTGTCCTTCACAGAGCATGTTGCTAACTCTATCTTAATAGGACAACATAAGAATTAATGATATTAGCTATTTTTCTTGAGTTCCTTAAATGTTGTAGAGTGATCTAAATTAATTCAATATTTTTCAAAACCAACATTTAGGTGTAAGGTTATAAACTGTAAGTGTGCATAGCTGAACAAATATTGCTCTTCAAAATAAAAATAACTTGACAGATTTTGTAAGAAAACATTTTTACCATATTGTTTTTTTTTCTTCCAGCAATTTTAAATTTTATTTATTCCTATCTTTAGGAATAGTAATTCATTAGCATGATATTTACTTTCTTTCTTGTCTTCTTGCACATCGTAATGACCCTCCTCACTCCATCATTCTGTCATCATCTTGACAGCCTCTGAGCAATATTTCATCTGTTCCTTTTCATCACCATCCTTATTCTGTACATTCCTTCAAGAAGCAAAAACAACTCTCTCCTCTCAATCACAATTAAAATAATTTAAGAAATCCCTAAACATATACTAAGCACAGCCTGTTCAAGTTCTCTCCTCAACATTTTGCGTTTCCATGAAGTTCCATTTAACTTGTTAAATGTGAAAACTGGTTTCAATCTAGTTCAAGGTATGAAAGACCCTGTGTATCATTCGTCTTCTGTTATCCTCTAATCAGTGCAGAAACATTAAACTATGCAAGGATAGTCTATTCCAGTTTTTACAGGTCAACAATGCATTCCTCAGAGAGCTAGTCAAAAATAGCATGATGGCTAGGATGAAGGTATAATTTGGATAGAATCCTTAGGACTTGTAAATACAAAATTCAGTTCACTGTGTTTAATATGTCTCTTGACTACTTTCAAGCTTACTCTATATGTTCTATGGCTTTTTCAGGCAATTTTTTTTTTTTAATGAATGTAATTCTGGTTAAATTTTTTGACCAATATCGGCTATTAATTAAGTCAAACATCTAGATTTGACCTTAAAAAATAAACAAAAAATTCTTTAAAAAAACATTCCCTTAAAAATGTTATATATAATTTGTCATAAAATCTAATATGTTAATTAATTTTATGTTGGGCATCTACTTACAGAAATTCAAAAGTACACAAAATTTTGAGGACAAATTTTAAATGTTATGAGTGGATCCAGTGCAAATTGAGAAGACACTTTGTTGATTCCTCCTATCTAGAAAAAAAAAAATTACTAATCTGTAGAGAGAGCTATTGTAATAACATTTATTTGGCCTCTGTGCCACTGCATAAAAGGGGCCCCTGCCATTCTTCATTTTTATTCTTATTTGCAATCTTCCCTCCCACACACAAAAAAATGAGATTGAGATTGATAGAAATGATCTTTCTTCAAAGGAGGAAATGTTGGATCTTTGGCTTCAATTACTCTATCGGATCCTTTCTCTAGCTGCCTATGACCAAACTGTACTCGATTTTAGGCAATACATACAAGTAGATAAGTTAGATAATTCATTATAGAAAGCAGAATAGGAAGGAGTCTTCAGAAGCAGTTTGAAGCAAACTTTTATATTACAGTTTATGTTGTTCCATGGCGTGATTAGAAAAAAGAGCTTTTCTATATTTATAATAAAGATTTATTATATATAAATAATTATTATATTTATTTATTATATTTATATATAATTATGTTATATATAATTGTTTTTACTATTTTATAAAAAATTATTTATTCTATATAATTTACTTTATATAATTAATTATATATAATTAAATATATAAAGATAATGAATAAATAATTATTTCTATATAATAAAGATTAAGTAATGATTGCATAAATAAGATCTGAATGAATGGCCTCTAATATTCTGTCTGAAAGAGAAAGCTAAGCATATAGGTGAAATTTGTTAAAGCACATAAAGATGTTCTTTGATCTTTTTGTAATATAAGAAATGACTGCAATGTCATTAATGTGAGAGAGTTTAGAAAAAAGACAATTCTAGTAGCTTAGAAATTGGTAACACTGGGCTTTAAGAAGTATCGCATTATTAGAGTTTCCTTCCTTTCATTATAGGTTTTCATTACTAATACTTTGTAAAAGATTCATATAGAAGAATCCACAGGTATGTTCAGTAAATACAAAAACCTTGTAACAGTCTGCACAATGTCTCCAATTAGGCAAATTCCCTCATTACAATTCTATTCTTTGCAATCTATAATACAGTCACTTAGATAATTGTTATCAAAACAGGCCTCTTGATTGATTTATCTGGAAGAGTGGTTCTTATCTTCTTTTAGAAACATGGTACTTCAAATTTTAACTTTTTTCAAGGACCTTAATTGTCAGAGATTTTTCGCTAAATCATCTGCAAAGGACACCACCAAAAACAAAAAACAAACAAAAAAAAACCGACAGCTAGGAATTTAAGGCAGATTAAATATTTTAGTTAGTCATTCACTTTTTCTTTCAATGGCAACACATGTGACTTCCAAATATTTTAGTCTAATGTCCTCAATGTCAGGATACTTATTTCATGATGAGGAAAAACAAACACTTTACACATTAAGGTGCAGAAATGTTTCCTATGAAACAATTTATCTCACCTTCTGCCTGGTCTAAATAGCACATTACGAACAGACACTATTAAACACTTGGTTAAAAAATAAAAAATTGTTTCCCATTGTTCCTCATCTACAAATCTTTTCACATATTAAAGAGTTTTGTTGCTTAGTTTTTTTTTTTCTCCACTAACCTTGGCAGTGACCCCATAACCATCAGCAGATCCATTATCAGTGTTTTTCTAATCGATACTTAGTTTTGCATTTAGGTTTATAAAATCATTTTCTCCCTATGGTTCCTAGAGAAAGTCATATTTCTCTACAAACTCCAAGGGATATTTATCACAGAACCAGGTAGAAGCATTTGTTTTCTTGTTATATAAATAACTTGAGAACTAAAAATATAATTCATTGCATAGGTAAAGATGGCTTGGTTTAAGAGCAATTGTTTTCTGAGAACACACTACGTCTTCTATAAGTTCTTTAATGGCCACCAGTCTTTCAATCTGGGTGGGTTGCATTCCACTGCTGATGTACTTAAATTTTGTATTTAATTCAAATGTCACCATTAGGGATGTTGGTTTTTCAATGTTTTAGTCTTGGAGACCCAACAAATCTGCAGCCAATGAAAACTCATTCTTTTAGTTTCGTGCCCAAAATATATCATCATGAAACTTAAAAAGATCATACTTTTTATTGCAATATCAGATGGGCTAAGTTTGTTACCTCCCAGCAGATTAACCTCCAAGTCTGTACCAATTCATTAAACATGAACATCAGTCACCAGACGGCAGTATAATTTATTGCAATTAAGCACTTCTGTGTTGGAGAACCAAAATAAGATTGTCCATTATCAGTGCTGTTAATGGTTTTCTGAACAGTCGCCAGTTCATTCACCCCACCCACCCTTCAATAATAAAATAATTTTGACAAAGGGCCCATGTTTCAACATTTTTAATAAAAACAAAATAGAAAAACCATCAGTAACTGAGCAGTAAAGTTTCCTCTCTCTTTCTTCCTTGCCAAAACTAACAGAAAGGAAAATGTCAGTCTGGCTTCTTGCCAAAAAAAGAGGAAATTGAATGGTCTCAGTTCTTATTTTTTGACTAGTAGCATTGTGTACATAGAATGCTTGGCTCTTGGGCTCATTTTGACAGAACTGAAACACAGATAAGAAGTTTTGAGGACTCCATTCTGCAATTTATAGACCTTGATTCTGTTTAAGATCTTTCAATACCACATAACAAATCAATGTGATTTAGAAAATAACGTTGTTTCTGCCATTGACATAAGCCATATGTGAACTGCTAAGCTACTATGCAAGCCACAGCTATAAATTCTGGTCACTTGCAGGAGATTCCTTATTATTTTGGGGCTTAAAATAATTCAAACCATTATCATCTTGAATGATGTCTCACTGAACTGCTGCCTGGTAATGAACTGAAAGGTCTCTCACACTAAAAGCAGATAGAACTGCTCTTAAATAAATTTCCCAGGTACTTCATTCAGAATAATAGGACAGTAACCTCTGTTTAAATAAAAGATTTTGATATATCAAAATCATTAAATGTCCTTTTCACAGACACTATGAATGTGATCTACAGAAATCAAATATCTGACACAATGTTTGATCCTGATAGTAGAGTAGTGATTAATTACAAAAAAAGAAAAAACCAAAATGAGTGTTGCTAAAATTTTTTTCTGCAGAAAATAAAATGTGTTCTTGTTACTCTGTTAAATTGAATGTCTCACTGAGAAGGAGCCAGAATACTCATTGTTGTTAGTGGAAATAGCTGAATTAGTATATGTGGTAAAAAGGAGATCTAAAATAGTAAATTTGTGCACAGGACAAAAATTTTTCTACTTTGTTTCTACTCTTTTAACAGTGCACACAAAGCATGGTAATGGGATTACTTAGTCAGTATAAAACTAATCTACAAAAAAAGAAATCTAAATTATTAAAACCCTCTAGATTTGACCAATTATTCTGTTTTAAATATGTATACATTTTTTTACAAACTACTTAGAATCGAAAAGTAAGTTCTTAAACATCAAATTTACTATTAAGTGTCATTTGTAATTATAAGGGGAAGCGTTTATCTGATAAAATGAGATTAGATTAATACGTCAAAAACGAGTTTCCAAAGACTACTCAGAGGCAGTAGTCTCAAAAGCATCTGTAATGGTGGCATAATGTCTCTGCATTTCTTCTTCTCCTCTCTTAAGTATTCATTTTCAACCCAAACTAGACTCTTATTTTACATTTACACAGAGAGCCATTGAACTCCTTAGCCAATTTCCAAAATCACTTCAAATCCTCCTTCACAATAATTGCACAAAGGTATAATTAATTGCTTTATATAAATTATTTTTAATGCCTCAAATTCCAGAAATGTTGGGTTCAAAACACATGCCCAATTAACCTTAGTAATTAATTAGATTTATTAATTAATTATTAGGCTAAACAAATTATGTTCTAAAACATTTATATTTTCATTCTTCAAAATTAAATATTTTGAGATGATTGGATAGCTTTAAATATCTGCTTTATTTAAGACATTACACATGAAAACTATAAGGAGGTTTTGTATTCTTGATGTGAAAAATAAATAATTTTTAAAGTCAACCCTATGACTTAACAAAATAATTACTGAACTAGGATCTTAAATTAACAACTATTCTTTTATCTAAAAAAATGATTTTTCATATTTAAGAAATGCATAGAAGCCTAATTCAAAATTTCATTTGCTTGAGTTTGAAAATAGAAAGAAAATAAAACTAAACATTTTTTCTACTAATTTTATAAACATATAACATAATGTATTACATATGTATGTATATATTTAAACTTGTATGTAATACCTTGTATTAGGAACTAAAGGCGGAATAAAAAAGTCTACGACATAGATCACTGGATAAAAGAATTTATAACATAATTAGGAAAATATAAGAAATATTCATTAAGGAACATCACAACATTGCTCATAGTGGGAAACTGTTAACATTTGTCATGAATTGAAATCATTACGGATTGAATTTTAAAGAAAAGGACTTGATTGTCTAAGGTGGAGCAGTTTCATGGAGTAGAATGTGTAGAATGAAAGCCGGAGGGTTGAAGGTGCACCCCATAGGTGGAAGGGAAAGAAGCCAGACAGAGTAGTCATTAAGGTGAAAACTGGGTCAAGGCACCAATAAAGAGAAGTTGAAATAAAACCTGAGTGTGAAGTAATCGTTTTCTAATTATAAATATGCTTGGCTAGGACGCAGAGGGTGAATTGGCAGGGAAAGGCTAACATCAATTTTGGTGGATATGTTGTAATGTGGAGTAGTCCTAAGGAGTTTAGAAAGTCACTATACATTAGAGTGCAATGTATATAATGCAACCAATTAAAGATGAGGAAGTAGCACATGATGGCTGTTGCTTATATTATCACCTTGTTTTAAAATGATTGATCCTACGTTAATGCTGGGTTTGGGAATCAAACAGGAAAGTGGAAACTGTACTTGGTTCATTTCCATTCTGGAGAAGAAAATATAAAGGCTGCTGAGGTTACTATCATAGGATTTTTGCATGGCACTAGACAGCATGTAGATCAAAAATAATAACAACCAAAGAAAGTATTCACTTAATGCATGCCTGCAGTTTTAAGCCAATTCCCTAAGGACAGGTAGTGATAATATGCCCTCTTTCACATATATCGCAAAAGGTTATTTTAAATGAGATATTACTATAGGCTGAGAGATTACATTAGAATAAAAGAAACACAACCCTATGAATTAGGCAGGACCTTGCATAAAATTAACCTTTACCCATTTATGCCTCTGGAAACAGAAAGAGAGTTGGGTTCCCTGAACTCAGTTTTCCAACCTTATCTGACCATTTTCTAAGTATAAGAATAATATAACACTAATACCAAGAGAACGATGCTTGCAAGGCCTGTTTCAGAGTGGGGGTAAGGAGCCGGCATGGTGGACTGGCTGCAGGGAATGTGGATTTTGCTGATCAGGCATGTCTGGAAGTTGGCTGACAGGTGGGAAGAGGACTTTTCAGAGGAGCAAAACTGTGCAGAGAAAATGAAATAGATGCTTATTTATATGTCCCCTTCCTTCATTCCTTCCTTCCTTCCACTTCTGAAAAGTGAAGTACCTATAACTTCCTAGAAATTGTCAGGAAAGGACTAGAAGCTACTGAGTAAAACCTCCAGATCCTCCCCTGACCCTTCAGTCTCCTTTAACTGAACTGACCGATATTTCCGCACATGATCAAATGAGGAAACCTGACTAACACCAATGTCATTATGGTTTTACCTTTTCATTGAGTTTTAACATATTTTCAACACAAGTGAGACAAGGTGGAGAGAGCATCTGTTTGTATCACCCTGTAACTAACCAAGGATCTTGGTATTCCCTTGTCTTTAAGTTACCTCACAGAAGTTCAGGCCAAGGACACCAGGGTGGATCTGTGGTCTTTATAACATCCATGAAATTGCTAATATACTATAGCACCAATGAGATCTCAGAAACTAAATGGTGTGGAACTCAATTTATCTGCCTCAGAGGGATTAAGAGTAGAGTTCAGTCTGCCAGGATTCAGGACTCTGGTTCCTTGGCGTCTAGGTACTTAAGACCTGGGGCTGAACTGTCCCCCCAGCTATAATTATGCAAGTCGTGTATGGCGGAAAAAGGCTATAATTAAAGTCACAAAATGTTTTTTATCATAATTTTCTTTTATTGGTATATAACTTTGTGGGGGCAAAAAGGCTCTGGTTTGTCTAAAATTTTCTTCTCTGGCATCACACATTTCTTTAAAAAGACTCGGGTAAACAGTGGGTCAACTCCTTTGGAACTAAGAGTGTATGAAAAACATTACAAAATCATTAGAAAAGTATATATTTTTATTTTCAAGTTGAACTTTGTATCACCAAAGTGTCTCACACCTTTCAGTTTAAAATATTTCCTCTTAAGTAAGTTCCCTTGAAAAGTTACTGTAAAGTTTTCTTGTTATAAGACTATTTTAACTAAAGAAAAAGTATTTAAACATTTTAAAAGAAAATGTGGGGAAAATAAGTAACTCATAAACTGTTAACCTGAAAACATTCCTCCAAAGAGGCATTCTTTTTTGCATTCTGTAAATTCCGTATATAGGACATTTCCTTGCCCTGGTTTAATTGTAATTCCACAATACCAAGGTTGAAGTGTGAAGTGTCATTGTTTCTCTTATGGAAAAATATCCTACCCATGGTGGGTCCTCAATAAATATTATTAATTCCCTAAACCCAGGAAGATGTCTTACTGTCCCCAAACTGCTTATCATTTATAAGTTAACTGCTATCTTAATAAACTAAATAATACTCATAGATCTGAAAATATAATCTTAAAACACATGAGAAATATTACGCTGGAATTTTTTTCATCAAATTGTTTTGCAGAAATCAAGTAAATAAAACTACATAATTAAGAAGAAAAACTGTAAATTTCATTTAACTGTAAATAACTGTTGGCCATTTGTATCAACGGAAAAACACAGACAAGTGAACAATCCAAGCTCACAGATCCTCCCAGGAAGGCTTGTGCTTTGAATCAAGTGATTATGTTTTTACACTGACATTTGACTAAGATGGAATCTGCTCCTCTGGGGATCCGCTCCAAGGGAAATAATAACGTCCTACTGTAAAGACACCACACAGGAGGCTCAATAAAGTTGTTCACTTGCTTCAACCTTTTTCCTTCTTCACATTGCACCCATGCTGGGACTAAACCATTGTGGACCAGACTCACATAAAATTTTTCCTCTTTCACTTTTCCCCCAAAAGATTGCAAGTGGTTCAATTTTCAAGTTTAAAAAATTGTATTAAAAACTAAAGCGGAAATGACAACAAAAATGCCAATCAAACATACTATATACGGTCATTAGTTTTTGCTTGAGGAGTCACATAGTGAATACAGTGGTTAGTTGTGATGGTAATGCAGATATTTATGCTAAATAATAAGAGATAAGAGTGTTGTGTCCTAGACATAGAAGGTCACTAGAATGAAAGCATTTTTCTTCCAGACCCTTTTGTGAAAAGAGCATTTTACAATCGTATGTCAAATTAAAAAGAAAACCTTAAAGATTTTACATATTATTAGTGGAGTTAATAATCATAGAAGTTGTATGCAATTAAAAATATTTTTCTCAATAAAATTAAACTATGCTCCAAAAGCTGTTGGCAGCCTCTCAAATATAACAAACTTTGTTCATTTTAATGCATTCATAAAAATAGAAATTTAATTAATCCCATAGAAATATGAACACATTTTAAATGTGATATTTCAACCTGTGCTATTTAGACAAGTATGCCACAGATATGCAATATAAAATCAAAATGAATCAATAAAGCAGAGAGTGCAAACACCAAGGAGACAGATGACAAAGCTGTTCAGTCCTCTCTACTCTCAGTGCCTAGAACAATGTCTAATGAACACAGTAGCTCTCTAAAGTATTTATGAAATAAAGGAATACTCTACAGGCATATTAATAGGATTTTCACTCAGAAGAAGAAATAAGAAGGGAGTGAAAAATTGTTAAGACCCTCTCACAATATTAAATTATTCTGCCAGTCACCAAAGCCAATCTCTGAAATCCTAATCTGTGTGTGTGTGTGTGTGTGTGAGCGCACGCAAAGCGAAGCGCTGGCACGACGCGTCGCCGACCAGCCAATTATCTCATTACAGGATTAGAGAATATTCGTTTTGGGATATATTTTTCTCAACACGCCAAGGTATGCCACAAGACAACACACACACACACACACACACACACACACACACACAGAGTAATATTAACCACCTTATACAAAAATAAGCCAGCAACAAAAAAATCTCTAGGTCCTAAATACTCCCTACAGAAACTTTTCCATTTCTCTGTTTTCCTTTTTAGCAAAGCTCCTCAAAATACCTGCCTATACTCACTCTCCACTTTCTCACCTCCACCCTTTATTCAGCCATCTCCACGCAGCCATTCACGCCTACATCTTCCCAGAAACCACTCTTTTAAAGGTCTCCATGGATATTCTTGTCAAAGCAGCTGACCAATTTTTAATGTTCATTTTACCTGATCTCTTAGCAGCATTGGCAACTCTGCCTTTTAAAACACTTTTCTCTGAGGATTCACAATCCCCTGGTTTTCCTCCTACCTCAATGGCCACCTTTCTCAGCTTCATTTGCTGGCTCCTCCTGATTGGAGATGCCTACCTAATACTCGGAGGAAATACCCTGGTGAATAAACAACTCCTCTCTCTCTCATTTACATACACTCAGCACATTGGCCTTTTTGCTCATCCTTGAACTGACCAAGTTTATTCTGGCCTCAGAACATTTGCCTTTGTTGTCCTCTCTGCCTAGAACATTGACCTTTAAGTAGTCCCAAAACTCATTCTTTCGCCTTAAATATCTCTACTGTGGAGAGACCTGTTCTGACCATTATTTGATGTAGCCCTTTTCTTTATGGTCAATGCTAGGCTTTGAACCTGCTTCCTCTTGTCCATAGTATTTCTTGATGATGACATGTCATATATTTAATCATCAATTTGTTTATTGTCTCTCTCTTCCACTTGAATGTAAGTCTGTGAAGTTAGGAGTTCTATCCGTTTTGTTCGCCACCACCATACTGGTGCCGACGACAATGTGCAGCATATTATACTGCTCACTAAATATTTGTTGAATGAATGAATAAAGAAGAACAGCACCATATTTGAGATGTGGTATTAGTGTATTTCATGTTTTGGTTTTCCACTACCCTACTTTCATTTACGTATTTGATATAAATGTTTTGATATCTACCACCTACCATGGCAATTTTCTGAGCAAAGTATTGTGTGTATGTATGTGCGTGTGTGTGTATGGAGTGTGTCACATGCTTACATATGCACATGCATGAAGTGGGAAAGAGAGGTATATGTACATTACAACTCTCAAAGAACTTATAGTTTATAAACACAAAATTTAACTATAACACAAGGCAGCATATGGTAAATGAAACAGATATATTTGTTCATTCATTCAACAAATGTTTGTTGAACATCTCTAAAGATCCTGCACTAAGAAAGGCAACAAAGAATAGAAGGAAATAAAAAGCAAAAAAGAGAAACCATAGGGGATAAGTAGCAGTATTCCAGATATACTTAAAACTTGTGTAAGTGGCAGGTTGAAGTTGACTTAAGAGAGTTAATAACAGACAAGATAAAAAGGAGCATTTTAGTGCATTTAAAAAAAAACAGTATGGAGTAAAAATGTAATGAATGACATTTCTAAGCCAAAGCACCTGAAAAGTGGAGGCAGTAAAATATTCCATGTAAAGAAGCATTTGCCTCAGTCGCTCCCTAGAGAAGAAAGATATTTTTGTTCTGAATACATAGTATAGCAAAGATACAGACTCCAGAAAATTTATTTCAGGCATGAGGGGAAAAAAGCCAAATACCAAGAAAAATATGTTCCAGACTATGACGATCAGATCAAATCATATTTTTATGAAATACTATGTGGGAGCATCCTGCATGGCTTTTCATCCTAAATTTTTCTGAGATCAAACTAGCCAAGTTTTCATATGGAATTATTGCCCTGTTTTGAATTTGTAATGGTTGATATTATAGAATTGTCAAAAGAAGTTAACTTCAATTTTTGGCCATTTACATTCTTATGCATTTTAGAAATCACTCAACAGGAATATTTGACATTAACTTTGAAAAGCTTTTCACTTTGAGGAAAGTGTTAGCTATCTTAGAAAACCACATGGCTTATTATTTGCAACTGTAATAGAAATGCTGTGTTCAGTATTTTTTTCACAAGGAATGTTGGTTGGCTGGTTGGTTTAAGTGCTAAATAAGTTTTCTAACAAGGTTACTACATGGGTTTGAAGATTTTAGGTCAATATTAGCATTTAAAAATAAATATTCACACAGTTATCAAGACAAAAGCTTGGTTTAGAATTAACTAAAACAATCAGAGGAAAAAAACGGTAAGGAAATGGACAAATCAAATGTCATGTTAGCGGGCCCTGAGAGATTGTTCAACTTGGGCTTTGGTTCTTCCTAATTCACTTGAGCCCTGATATGGTTGCATCAGTTTGCTGCGATCTCTGCAATCCTTGTACTAGCTCAGAACAGACTGTCATTTTCATTAACTACGATAAAAGAACAGCACTTCTCCGCAGTGGGGAAGGTTCAGGAAGGGATGGTCCTAACAGACAGAGTGGAGTGGGCTCAGAGAAGAACATCTATAAATTCACATTTTATTAGCCTGGTTCACATCCTGCTCAAGTCCTTTCTCACCCCACAAGAGAAAATTCCTGTTTACATGTACAGTCTCCTTGGGATAGTGTAGTTGTGCTCTATGAAAAGATCTATAGTTATATGTGGGAAAAGGAAGCTTAATATGACCTGTGAGGGCTGTACATCTCCTAATCTAAATTCCTCTTAAGAGATCTGCCATTCTCGGTCCAATGAACTCAAACAGGAACCTCCTGTGAGCATCAGTTCCTTTTAAAAGTTCTACAGTTAATAAACCAATAAAGCTGACAGAAGAATATGATTGGCATTCTTATTTTAAAAATGAAGATACACTAGCATGACTAAAGAATAAAGGTAGCTCTATATTAATGTATCTAGATCTCTGAAATTGTTATTGAATGTTTTTTAAATACCTGTTTTGTTATGTAAACAAACATTTCTATTCACATGAATTCTATTCTATAGGAGATTGAAAATAAATAATTTTTCAAAGTAACCTAAGAGAAAAAATATATAATGTAAAAAAAGATGTGTAGCTGTTAAAATATTTTATCTAATCTGTTACCTTAGATAAAGATTTTAGAGTTATTAAAATATGAGATTCTTAAAGATACGTATGGTAAAATTCAAATAAGATATCAAAAATATATCATGCAATCCTATCTTTAGTAGCTTAACTTCTTGTTTCAAGTAAACTGTTTTGTTTGAACCACTCCATAGAGACATGAGAAGCATGGAAACAGCAAACTGTGGGAGCTGAGGACAGAGATCTAAAGATGGTTCGGAAGGGACTTTTCTGGAGCCTACTTGGAAAAGCATTAAAGAAAATGGTAGGCAGTCACCTTACAGGGTTAGTTTACATTTGGTGTGACTTTAAGGCAGGGGGCTTAGAGTATTTTACTTCATTAAATCTCTTCTAGCTCTTAGAATTTTATTTATTTCATTAATGAATATATAGCCTGCCTTGTTCCCAAAAGTATTTGCGGTTGCTTATAAAAATCCGTATGGTAAAATAAAACTTTTAAATTAGGGAAATCAGGGAATAGAGAAAATGAGGCTCATATATTATGAAGAAACCAGAGAGTAAAAACTCAGATATAAATGTGTGCATTTCTGCAAAAAAACTAAAGGTGGGCTATAAATTCAGTTCTGAGTCCTTCTCACAGGCAAACTGAAGTGAGAAATATGATTAGTTATAAAATTATCATTGTACGTAAGATAAAAACCTACCAGCTGTTGCAGAGAAACACATATTTTCCTACATTAAAGCCTGCACAAAATTCTCTGACAGCTGCTCATAGAGGGGACACTGAGGAACTTGGGAACGTCATCCTCAATAATATCCCACATCACATAGAGAGCTCTGTAGAGTCATTTCTTCCTGTGGCTGCCCCACCATGCTGAACTGGGAATTCATGTCAAAGCAAAATTTAATAAATGCAGTTCAAAAGGATTGCCAAAACCACACTCTCTACACACACAGCTTTCTGATTGCTTAACTTTATCCTGGGATACATTTTTATGCTGGGATGCATATGCTTCAGGCAATCTTTCTTAATATTACTTCTCAAACATCAAGTTTTGGTAAGAGTTGGGTCACCAAACTTATACTCTCTGCCAATACCCTGAAGTGTAGGGATTGCATATGGCTGATCTTGATCGACAGTTTATCTGATCCAACTGCAAAATTGCTTCTACTGGAAACCTACAAGATACTAATCTGAATCATTTCCCACTCCAACTCCACAGAATAGTCACAAAGGCAGTATCTTCAGGTGGGGCCAAAATTATTTTAGAGTATGATTCTGGTCGAACCACAAACACAGACATTATAATACAGTACACATAACATTGGAATTTAAGCTCCTCAAAAGTGAGATTTTTGTCCATTTTCTTTAAGACTAGAAATAGGGTCTGGTATATAGTTGATACTCAGTAAGATATTTTTTCCATAATAATTGGGTAGAAAAATGATAATGAACAAAGCTCCTAAGAATCAATGGTGATTAATAATTGAACTTACATTTTATTATTCACAAAGTATACATTTACATTTAATAAAGAGTATATGTAACATTTTTATTGTTTACAGATAATGCTTTATGAATATTTGGACTTAAAGATGCCTTATGTTAACTTAGATATCCCTGAGGGACCCAGAATCCATAGGTTGGGAAGCATTGGGTAAAAGCTTTGCTTTTATTAGTTTGGCCTTGAAATTTTCAAAGAATATTCCAAATTGCCCACCAAAGTCGTAGAAAAATGAAGTGGTTAAGTGCATGAGGTATGAACTCTGCAGAGCTACATTTCAGTTGTGGCTCCACCATATTCTAGCTAAATAGCCTTAGGAAATGCATTTTGTTTCTCTAAGTCTCTGGAAAGAGCATAATTATATCTGTAAAATCTAAATGTTATGAGTGTAAATGAAATAATATACGTTAAAAAATTCTCACACGTAGTCGGAGCTCTATAAAGTGCTCCCTTCTTTCCAAGAGATGCTAGATGGATAATCAAAATTTAATTCATAACACCACTCTCAGTTCCATTTCATTAACATATTTTTCTGTTCCCTACAGCAAAAGGACCTACAGCTACAACATGGGAAACCATTATCCCAACTGCCAGAGGATTTTCTATTGACCCTGACTCTTGCAGTATCATCAAGACTTGGGTTCTAAATAAATGTGATATCTGGATTTCTCATATGATGCTTATAAAGCTCATCCTATAAGCAATGCCTTGAATTTAGGGGGTGGAAATCAAAGGAAGAATCAAAAAAGATGCTAATAATTTTATATGGCTGTCACATTTCCCCACAAATAGTATGCACTTCCTACTTCCAAACCCAACCAGAAGGACAAAGAAAAGCCCTGACAGTTCCCTGGTAAAACACTGATAATCAACCTGATACTAATAAATGAACTTTGCTTTAATATTTTTTACTCTATATTTTGTTTAGGGTTACTCAAAAGAAAATCAAAACAATCACACTAAATGACCCTTTAGTGTGTCTGTAACGGGAATTAGGGAACCTCTTTCATCTTTTCCCTTTTTTGCAGCCCAGACAATGGTCTCTTTATTGTAGTTATTACTGACATTAATGCAAATATTTCTGACAAGTGGAAAATCTTCTCATAATTAAATTTCTGCTGTACTTTCATATCTGTTCCCTAAAGAAAGTCTCTGTTATTAGTTTGCAAACTGGGGTAAAAACGTTTTCTTCCTTGTCATCAAAATTTTCCTTCCTGGATGGCTCAAATAGCTGTAAGATTTAGGAAAACTAGAAAACATACTCTTTTAAAAAAAAAAAGTTTGAGTGAACTGTTCTTGAATATCAACTTAGAGTTTCAATAGAATGAAGAATACTGGCACGCCCAGTATAGTAACTGGATTTAAACATTAAAGCCTCAGCAAATGTTAGTCTAGAAACTGCTGGCCTTTCAGAGAAGAATCGGGACATGGGGTAGGGGGTGGTGCATGAAAGAAATAGAGTTTATATGTGCTTTTAGACTCATAGCCTTTGTTAATTAAGTTATAACTTTTAAATATGATATGAATAAATTCTAAAAATAATCTCATTGAGCTCAACTTCTCCATTTTTTATCTTGATTAATTTACTTGAACAGGAAGAACCTATCTTAGCTTAAATTTGAAAAAGTTAATATATTTGTGAATATAAAATTTCAGTTTCCAGATAATTACCTTTGAGCCAATTATAATGATATCAAATTCCTTCATAAAGAAGACTGAGTTCAAGATAGATAAAAGCCAGTTTTTAAAAATCCTTGTATTTGTTATTCTCATATCTATTTTGAGCTTTTTATTACTTTTGATTTTTTTAAAAGGAGCCTCCCAAATAAAACCACTTTTCTTCAATTCCAGCCAAATAACTGACTTCATTAAAAAGCAGTATTATAGTATGTAAAATATTTATAGAAAAAATCTGTTGTCCCCTCTGCACTAACCAATACTTATAAAACATAGATGTGATAATAAAAAGTGCTGCCAAAACAACTAAAGCCATAGCAAGTTTCATAAACTTCAGTCTTCATTAAGTATTGCTAACCAAGCCAAATACTCATTTCTCAGGATATATCAACTGGCAAGCACTCACACCAGTGGAAATGGCAATGGGCACATTTCTGGTCTCAAACAAAGCTGGGGGTGGGGGGTAAAGTCATTCATTGAACTGGGGCAGGGAGAAAACCTTAGAAACAGAGGCTTTTGTTTAAACAATGAAAAGGATGGCCACAGAGAAGTTAAACGACTTAATCTAGGTACTAGGCTAGTTTGTCACTACACTAGAACAACTTAATTAAGGCTGTTGACTCCCAATCCAGTAGTCTTTATCCCACACTCTTTCTCAATAGAGAGCTCATGCTGGATCATTTTTATTCCTAGATGTTTCACGGCTATGTGAAGGGAAAATCCATATTGCCAAGATGGAAATTAAGGGTTTTTTGTTTGTTTTTTTTAAGTATTGTCAGTTCTTTCTTCTATTACATCTGCAAAACTAAATCATGGCCCCTGTAGTGATAAGCTATCAACTCACTGTGGACGTCAGGGAAATCAATCTCTAGAACATTTGATGAAAGGAGGACTTATAGTTTATCACAAGCCACTTAAATGGCCAAGAGGTAGGATAGTTCAGAGACTTCTGGTTTTCATTAATAGATAAAGTTATAAAACTTGCTCTCATTTCAAAGATGAATTGCCTATTTGTAATCCTTAAACAAACAAAAATAACCATGAAAGAGGTTCAGAGGCCCAAAAGACTTCAAATGGACCTGTTTGGGTTGTTAGCACTTGAGGTAACAGATGTTTCCTTCAATGAAGACAGAAAATTAACATCAAGGGAGGTTCCTGATAAGCTAAAGGTGAAACAAAAATCGGCACAGTTTTTGTCACACATATTGGACAAATTAATTTTGCCACCAGAATTATTAACAATTGATTTATCAAGGAATTATTTACATACACTCACCAGTAATATTTTACTCTGCTAGCTCCTGTTCCAGGCATTTAGAGATTCTCTTTTGAAAGCAACAACTTAAAATTCCCAATCTGCTAAGGCCATCAGAGAGAGACTGAGCCATCCTAAAGAAAGAGCTCAGTGTGCCCCCAACCAATTCAGTCCAATCAGAAATCCCAACTCCTAAATCTTCAAATTGAATGATGATCTTAGCCCAAACCTTGTTTCTGGCACTATGTACTTTTTCCCTAGAGCTTTTCAAGGAGTAATTCCAAGGAGAAGGAGATCATATTCCGCAGTATTCGACATCCCCTAGTCCTGTAAAGAACTCACTTTCTTTAAAATTCTTTCTCCCTTACACATCCCCCCTCCACACACAAACTCCTTGGTTGCTAGCTGTTAGCAAACTGGGAGAAAATGAAGGACAACTGATATTCAGTGATTTCCAATGGCAGAAAATTAGTCTCTGAGTGGCAGAATGAGGCAAGAAAGTTGTAGGCCATTAATAGCACAGCTTCATGCCAGATACATGAAAATTACTTCTTTCCTGAGTGGTTTGTTTTACAAGAATGTGAAGCTCAAGGGTTTTAATTACAGTCATACCACTTACAGTGTAATTTCAGGCTAATTACTTAAGGTTTTGAACCTCATTTTTCACGTCAATAAAATGGGGATTAAAAATAGTTCCTACCTTTCTAAGGATATTATGTGAAGAAAAATTAGATTATATATATTTACTGCTTAGCACAGTGCTCAATAAATATTAATATGTTCATTGGATCCCTTTCTATTTTTTTTAATTCAAACAATATTGAAAATATTGTATTTTGGAACATATTTACAAATCAGACCCAAGAAAACACAAGCTGTGTAGCTCTCTGCATCATGCTTCTTAGAATGCATGTTCTTTATGTGGTAGGAGATATAAGCAGTCTTGAAGTATGTGTTTATGATCTTAAATATACAGAATCTTGTTAGGGAATGAGTATCCAAATAAAAATATAGTTTAATGTAACTACAGTAAGAGAGTAAGGAAGTATAATTAACATATAAAAAGAATGCCTTAAGTCTTCTAAACTTTTTTAGAAGTGGCCAAGGATTTGGCTCTGAGTTTTCTAGCAGCCAATACAAAGAAGGTAACATTATTATTACGTGAACCGCAGTATTTACATGATAGAAACAGCTAGATGCTGAGGATAAAAAAGTGATTTTTTAAAAATCAAGCACTAGTGGTTACTATAAGTCTACCCTGAAACCTGGTGATAAACTATAAAACTGTCTAAGGACAGCAACATATAATATAACAAGAATTTACCCAGGGATGAATGGATGATATTTGAGAAAAGATAAGACATTTTACTGTGGAATTTGATAAAGCAACTTATATTATTTCTCAGCAATGTTAACTAGTATATATTTAAAACTAATATTAAAATGATCATATAGTACTGTAGTATTTTGATCACTGTATCTTCATTTCTGAGGATTGATATCTAATATTTAACTGATATTATATGCATTTAATCAGAAAATTGAAGTAAGGTTTCTAACGTTTTTATAAATCTAACATTTTGACATAGCTAACATTTTATAAATCTAACATTTTTATAAATCCTGGTTTTAGTCTAGGCATACCATATTATGTCATGTTCTTCAGAAAGCACTTTCTAAAATAGTAACTTCTGAGAAGTAAGTGATTTAGGGATTTCCTTGGGGAAAATCTATTCTTAAATTCTCTCTCTTTCTCACTCTCTCTCTCCCTCCCTCCCTCCCTTCCTCCCTCACCCACTCCCTCTATCTCACTTCAGCTTCAAGTTAAAACTGGGCCCTAAAATCTAGACTGGACTCTGCTAATGTATAAATGTCGAAGATGGTTACTACAGCCTTTAGGAATCATATTGGATTTATAATATCAAACAATATAAGAATTATAATATAGCCACGTGATAATTTAGCATTAAACATATTTTAATATAATATTGTACATAAAATAACTGAGCTTAAAAAGAGAAAATTATGTATATTCTGAGAGTTTCTATCACATGTATGTCAATAAAACAACCTGTAAATATTTTTCTGTTTATGAGGCAGAGAATAAAGAAGTAAAATAATTTTTCCACGTCATTTTAAATCTAAATTCACATGAGAAATTGTCACTATATGTGAGTTACTTCAACTGAATTCTCTGTTACCTTAAATAGATCATAGCATTGGAGATGTTTACTGAGAATTCGTCTTTTCATCATGTAGCTCCTTCTTTAATGCTTGTTTAGGTTTTGACCAATCAGGATAACTTAAGGACATCTCAAAATAGAGATACTGTTCCTTGATCTTTTACTGCCCAGACTCTCCTTTTATTTACTTATTTTGAGTGAGGGGTTTGGAGAAAAGGACTAATCATTGCTAATGAATTTGGTGCTGGTGAAAAATGCCAGATGGGCAGTCAAGGAGACTGAAGTTCTTTTATTCACAGGCTAAAACAGAACATTTTCCCCTGTACTTTGCTTTCAGATGCAACCTGGAGTACAAAGTTATCTTGCATTCCCAGACCTGTACAATCTCTTCTTCATTAATCAGCATTTTCACATTTCATCAAGTATCATTTCTGATAGGCATATTCCAGCTACATAGAAACCACTATTTCTCATTACTCATTTCTCAGACAGCTTTGCAAAAATGGGGGTTTCATATTAACAATATCTTTTAGCAAGAAGGTTAATGTTGAAGGAAAATTAATTATGAGAAAACAAAATAATGTATACAATGATCTTTTTTGTTCTTTCAGTCATCTAATTTAGAATAGCTTTATGCCGAACTATGATGGTTTTGTATGTATTTAGCCAAATTGCCTACCTTATAGTATTCCTGATTTTAAAAAAATAGAAAATTCATATTGGCTCATGAGAGTGTTCCCAATTATTATACCCCCTGCCAAAAAAAAAAAATGTTCAATTAGAGTGAAAATACAATGAAAACACAACTAATTTTTAATAATTATTATTTCTTCAGAAAAATTAAATTTTCGTGTCTACAAAGTGCTAGCCTCAAAATCCTAAAAGACAGCTTTTTATTTTCAAAAAAAACTAAGACCCTAAGGATTTAGATAACTTGCCTGAGGTCATCCAGATAATAAACAGAAAGAATCATAATAAACCCTGAGTCTATGTGAACATAGAGTCACATTATTTCTCTACTGTCAAATCTACATCTCCAGAATAGATCTCTAGTCTCACATGTCCTACTGTCTCTGAGATATTTTTGATTTACTGTTGGTTTGTCCACAATTGAATTTTAATATTCACACACTAACCCAGCTCCCATTCTGTTATCTGTAGTATTGTTACAAGTTCTTTTTGGAGTAACATTTAATTTTTCTATCATTTACCTCTCCAGTACTGAAGTATTCAATTTTCTATTTTTTCTTTCATATTCCTTTTAGTTTTTAGCAATAATAGGAATTTTTTAAAAATATACTATTACAAGAAAAATTTTAAATTACATACTTCTTTTGATACCATAGTGTCAAAATATATGGCAATCAAGACAGGGAGGGGATACTCTAAAATGAAAATTATTTTGTTTGAGTAGAACAATTAAAAGTGGTATTTCTCCTTTTTTCAAAAATCTTTAATATTATATCATTGCAAAAATATGGAAAATACCAAACAGTGTCATGCAAGTATCAGTACTATCTTCCTCTCTTGCCACTACCACTATGCTCCTACCTCCCCAGGCCCTTGTCATTCAAGTTCACCCCTATGTTCCCTCTCCGAGCCATTTTGTAAAACTTTATGCACTTGATCTTCTTTAAACAAAGCTTTTAAAGAAGAGCTCTTATCGGAAAAACTTCAGAAAGTTGTTCCACATCTAAAACATGGCTGGAAAATAAAGACTCCATAACCTTGGCTTACTTTCTGTTTCCAGGATCACTTCTCTAAATGTGCGTTTTACCCCTTCTAGCCATCACACATTCTTACTTCCTTTGTTTATGTCTGAAAAGCTGTTGCTACCTTTCTTTAAATAATACCTTTTGCTGTGCATTTAGTTAATGTGCCAGTTCCTTTACAAGTCCTTTTCCAAGTTTTCCTATCTGCTTCCTTCATGTCTTGGTAATAAAGTATCTACCACATCTTTAAACACTTGTTTACTTAATGCTGTCTTATTAATACAATTTAAAACCTGTATCTTTTTTGTGTATGTTTTCTTGAGACCAAGAAGTGGGTCTTATCACTCTTCTCTTGAACTTTCAAGAGCATACAAGAGCATTTGGTAAAAGAAAAGGATTAAAAAACTCTGGTTGATTTATTGACTAAAATTAATGCTGCCTTCTACCATAGATATTTATTGTAAGATATAAAGAGGTGACTTCTCAAAGATTTCAAGAATTTTCTTTCAATTCAAATATTAGCATTTTAGAAATTTTAAAACACACTGGGATTGAATAAAGTGTTAGTTCCTAATATTGATAGTTTAGGTGATGAATCTATGAAAATTACAGTAATTTCCAAATGTCTATGGTTAAAAATAAATATATATTTATATTTTAAATTCTACATTCTTAATAAAACAAAATCTTGGTAATTTAGCTGGTGTTTGGATGTTGCTAAACCAAATCCGAAACCCTATCATTAAATTTTCCTAGAATTATGAACTCTTAGAAATTTTACATTACCATGTAAAGTAATTGTTAAAAATATTCACAGCATAATAAAAGCAAATACTGTTCTTATATGTTTAATTCTACTGAAGTTATTATAAACTAACTGATGTTACAAAATTTAAAAATTCATTGCCAAATATTACCATTTCATATATATCTAGCAAGGTTTGCAAACTATAAGAAAAGAAATGAGCATATGAAAATATAAAAATATGAAAAATGAGCAAAAACAACTAACTTTTCACAAATGTTATAAAAAGCATTAAAACTTTATAACTTATAACCTGACTATTCTGGACTACAAAAATTTTAATGAAATAATATATAAAACAATGACAGAAAGGGTGTAAAATGCTTAACATTTATACAAGCAGGTAGTTCAAATCTGATTCCACTGTTAATAGGTACATACCTTGGAAAAGTTCGTTAACATCACTAGATTTCTAGTTTCTTAATTGAAAAAAAATGAAATAAAAATTCTTACCTGTGATTGTGATGAAGATTAAATGTGACAGTGTATGTGAAATTTCTAGTATATTTATGCATGTGGGTCGATATTTTTATTGTCTGTACTGGATCAATGAGATTCTGAAATAACCGATGACTTAGAATTGGGTTGACTTTTTTTACTGTCTCAGTCTTCCCTTGCAGATATTTTTATACATTTTCCTGAGCTCATGTTCAGCTCTGGATGTTTTCACGAGGCCTTACAAAAAACATGAGTGTTATTTCTAAGTGGTAAGAACATGCCTGTTTCCAGATTATCCTTCACCTGCCTAAGTTACTTCTTTGCTGTTAGTGTGGCTTCCTTACTCCCTACTTTCTTAGCAGCCCCTGGGCTCCTCAGTCCTCTGCCTAACTCTACTGTTTCCTCAAACACTACTGGTTTGTTTGTATTGGTTTGTTTTCTCTCCCATGTGATAATGTGTCTCCCCGTTGCCCCACTTAGATCCCTTAGAAGTGGAACCCTACTTGACATTTATCCACAATCATATAAGTTTTATGATCTGCACTGCAATTTAGCACTTTTTAAGTGACCAGTTTGGTATAATTAGAGCTCCTCTTCTCTCTTATCTCTCATAGAATGGCTGCAGGGATTAAAAGGTGAAATAAGAGTGACCGGATTCTGTAGGAATCCTGAAGGCTACCTACACATTATTCATCTCTTAGAGGTATAATTATTCTTATCTCTGTTCTACTTGAAAATGCATAATCATTTCAGTATTAGAAAGATCATTTTAATGACTAGAAATAGATATAATAACCTAAATCATAACACAGTGAACATTAGATTCATCTAGGGAGATTTCATAAAGTGCTTCTGCTAGATCCTAACCCAAAACAGTTAAATAAGAATCAGTAGGGACCCAGTGGCCTAAAAGGAGGTGCGCATTTGCTCAGTGAGGTTTTTGTTCATTACTGACATGGCCACCTGCCCGCTTCCATCTAAGCAGACTAGGGTTTCAGGTCCTTGTATCTTAACAGATTTAAAAGTTTCTGGGTGATGCCATTATATGTGTGTTTTCTGGACTATGAAGAAATCTCCTTGGCAATGGCTGTGGCAGATGCTAGGACCATAAGCAATGCCAAACTTTTCAAGTTTGATTGACTTTTATTTCAAAACAAAGTGACTCGAGAAAATGCATTTTGGAAGATTAACCCATGTTTTATTCTTTGTGATAATAAAATCTTATCTGTGAATTGCTGTGAAACTTTTGTGAGTCTTTCTTACTATTTTGAAACTTCAGTAAAAGTAGAAAATGAATCCACTTATTTACCAGAATGATAAAACGTGCAAGCGTCACATGTAGCCTTTATATATTTTTTCTTTAAACAACCTAATGATTTCTTTAAGGTGCAATTTAAGTAACTGATATCAATGCAAGTTACTAGAGCTGTTGTTTACATTAAGACTTAGTTTCCATTCTTAAGTACTTTAAACATAGCAGGTTCAATGATGCTCAGTGCATCTAGACACTCAATAAATGCTTTTTGATGATGATAACAGTGAAGTTGATTTTAACATGGGTGTTCTTTCCCTTCACTTACATTTATTGTCTTATTGAAGCTCAGACCACAGGTTGTCTATCAGATTTTTTTTCTTAGAATTATATAATGTGGTCATTATATGTGTATTTCTTCTTTGCCTTCATTTTCTTGACACAATTCTTTTCAAAAAAAAAAGGCTGTGTTTTCTTAAACCAAGCTGGGGGCTCCTCTATCAGTAAAACAGATAATAAAGAGAAACTTCACTAAGCCCTGTTATGTTCTACGTCTTATTTTTCTTTGCCTCACTTTCCTGATCTTCCCAAAGAGCTGCTCTTCTGTTTGAAGCAGTGCTCCCACAGGTAGTGCTATGAAGTGGGGGTTTGGGGTCAGAGGTCCATGGGCTTGCTTTCATGTAAGTAGCTCTAACTGTAACCCAATGCATCCCTTTCCCCTGAGCAAAACATTTGTCTTCTCAGCATGAACTGTCTACACGCAGAGCAGGGTAGGACCCTGTAGACTGCTTGAGATTCGACACTTGAGGTTTGAGGTTTAATTGTGTTACTGTCGATGGGAAAACAAATATGTAACCATTGCTGGCACCTCATTATACTTTGAAAATTTGAAGATACTAATTAAGTTCCAACAAGTAGATCTCAAATGTCTTACTTGACTACGGATGTCATGCAAGAAGGAGTCATGCACAGCTAGTTGCTGCAGTGGCTTCCTTATAAAACAAAGAATAGCGAAAAACACTGCACAGATCCCTTCCAATCAAAGAGCCTGAGCTTTAAAAGTTAACTTTACTGCCTGATTCTAAAGTTTTCATTTTCTTTGCCAGACAGGTTCAAAAAGAATGTCTGTTTTCATTTCATCAAGCTTAATCCATACATAACATCCTTTCCCACTATTTACTAGACTACAGCTATCAAATGAAGATATGATGTCTGTGTTTGGGTTAGTTACTTTAAATTCTAATGACCATGATGTAATCACTGTAATCAAGAAAAGCTTGTCTGTCTTTAGATTTAGGTCCTTTGCCATTGGCCTGGCACACTATTGAGCCTTTTCATTAAACTAACCACAATTTTACCTAATTGTAATTATCAGTGGGCCTGCGTTACACAGTCTTGTGGCCCTAAATTAAAGCTTATTCCATTGGTTTTTGTTGTGGTGGTGGTTGTTGCTCTGGCAAACAGTTTACAAATATTTGGATAAGAAAACTTTATCAGCAGTACATTTTTTCACTATGTACTGATGTGTTTGTGTATTTGAGTGTTTTTTTTCAAATTGTGCATTTTTTTACAATTATATCTAAAGTAGAGATTCTCCTCCGCCCAAGTAAATATTTAGAGAAACTTGGAAGTTTAGACAGAATTAAGTTGAAAAAATATGAAAATTATAATGAGTATACACATGAATGTAAAATGTTTTCCTTAAAATCTTCATTTCTTTGTGCTTTTTAAACAATAAGTTTTCATAAATAAAACGAAAATCATACAATTTTTCTAGTATGAGAAAAGTTTAGCTATTGTAAAGAAAACTCCACTTGTCCCTATTCTAGGCACCAACTTTTAAGAATTACTGGATTATCTTTTTAGTTGTTCGTTTAAAAGAACCATAAGACCCTCTTTCTCTTTTTTCCAGGGAAAAATACTTGTTAATAAATTTGGAAATCAAGGACCATTAAATGAATAATTTCGGTCAAAATAACCATTCCAGTTGGTAAAATTTTGCTACTTAAACCCACTTAAGGCCTGTTTCACCAGAGATAACCTGGAAAACATTAATATCTAGCTTCTTTCTTGACATGTCCCTAAACCTATGAAAATCTTCTGAATTAAGATGTCCCTATGCTTATTTTGTACATATGGGATACATATTTTTTTTGTTCTTTTAGATTGCAAGGTGAGTAGACCAAATGGAGAAGGAGAAAATGATTTAGTTGCTAAGCAACAGATTGGCAAGGACCCAAGATTTTTCAACTAAGGCCTGATAAGCTTTCAGTATTATCCTGAGAAAGTGATAGAGAGAAGAGGAGCATTCTCTAACTCCCTGTGCCTTTTTTTCTATTTCTTTTAAACTGAGAGTAGTGGTCTATTTAAATAGGAACATGAATAGTTTTCGCTTTGCGGTATGCCAACAGGACTGTGGAAGATGCTAAACCTTCCAGTTCCTGATGATGCTGTTCCTCCTTGTCCTCAAAGATGGCAGAAGCACAGATGGATGGTCATCATTAACCTCCACAGGATACCACCCAGCAAGGTTCATTAATTAACCTAAATTAATTAATCACTAGATTGGTTGAAACAAATGGATTGCCATGTATACTCTAGTAAGTATAGTAATCTTATGATACCTGATATTTCATTTTCAGCAATTATAGTAATTCATGAAAAGCAATAAAGAGACAGCAACATTAATTCAACTTATTCAAGCAAAACTCTTTTAGACCTTATTTTATATTGGTTTTAATTAAATAATAATTTCAGTGCTCGATGTGAATATGACTAATAGAACTAATTTCAAGATGGCAGCAGAGATTTAGTCCCAGGAATATAAAGAGAACGACAATTTTGTTAAGTGAGAATGGTAGAAACTGAAATAAAATACAACCAAATATGATAGATATAGTAGGGTGTTTAGGTTAATAGGTGTGGTGCATGTCTATTGTAAAAAGTTGTTGCTGAAGCCATGCCTGTTAACCTTTAACCCTAGAGCCTTATTTAGCAGTTAACTAGCTTACCAGTAGGATATCTTTGTGATTTCTTAACTAGGTCTAACCATGGAGAAGTAAGTCCTGACAGTGTGACAGGAAAGAGAAAAAACAATTTCTCATGCCTCCTAAAAGGACATATTTCTCATGGTATAAAGTTCTTCTAGGAAAATTCTCATATACTGAGAGAAGATATCATGTTCTTAACTTATATTAAGTGATAAGAAAACAACCGTGACTGGTTAAACATTACAAAGTTTCAAATTCAAAATTTATGCAGAACCACTGACCAAGTCAAAGAACCATGAAATTTATACACGTGCTTTTAATCTTATTACCTTTTAGTAAATGTTATCTACTCTTTGTGTGTGTATACATGCATGAAATTGAGGTATAAATTGCTTTAGTTCTTAGATTTTGTTTTCAATTTAAATAAATAAATTTTATAAATTGAGATTTTGGTGACACCCTTGAAATAAATGAAGCTTCTCTTTCATGGCACAAAACCAGGATTCTGATTCTCCATCCTAAGGAGATGTAGATGATGTGGGCAACTCATATAGATTGCTGTAGCACCACTGGTTATACCAGTTTGCATATTTTTTTAAATCATTCTAATGATCTGATATTTCATATATAACATATAAACACATAAAAATTAAATTGAACATGTATGTATATATATATATATATATGTATTTATATGTTATACCCCCAAAGATATTGTAATCTCCTTATGGGAATGGATCATAGTAGCACCCAACATATTGCCTCGCATATAATGATATCTTAAAGAAATGTCTGTGATCTTGGCTTGATTAACTCTTTTACTCTGAAAGTTTAGTGAGGCTAAGAAGAGGCTGGGAGTGTATGTTTGAGGGGACCTCGGACATCATCAGGAAAGTAATGGAGTCAGGCAAACACAAGTGAAGAAACTATAGCTGTGTCTGAAGAGGAAGAAACATAAAGAGATAATGAGAGATAAGGCAGAAGATATAGGTTCGGTGGGCACTTGGGGGCGAGGGAGCTCGGATATAGGACTGAAGCGCAAATTTATCCTTTGGATGCAGTGGTCACAAGTCCAATGCTAAAGAGTGCCAGGGTTATGAGTGAAGCCTGGCCAGTGGAGACAGTAGTGGGGGCAGAGTGCAGCACCTCTTCCACATGAAATGGGCGGCCAGCACTCAGCTCTAGCAATCAGTGACATTTAGGAATCCAGGTACCATGCTGCCAGACCTCCAGGTCCTTTCACTAGTAGTCAGAAATCTTATTTTGTAAAATATCCTTTTCTTATCCTAATTTTTAAACCCTAATTTTAAATCCTTTTTTCTAAATCTTTAATTTATCCAAATTTTTTAAAATGGTCAATATTAAGAAAAAAAATCACTATCGGCCAAATAAAACATATCTACAAGTTTGTTATGACACACAGACTCGGTTTAGGACTCCTGGCGTTTGAAAGGAGGAGTCAGGAAAAGATGTTATTACTTTGGTTTTGAAAAGCATAAGGAGTGAAGTTTTTACTGCCACTTTCCTATATAGTAAAAGGCATGATAGGATGTCACATGACACATTTCGGAACTCAGGTGTAATGATGCTGCTCACCAGACAATTAGCAATTTTAGCAATTTGTCTAGACTATTACTCAAAGTAGAGATGGCTCATGAGTCCTTGAATATGCTGAGAAAATGTAGCTCCTTTATTCAGTCTATAATTAAGCTGATTCTCTTCTTAAGCACCCACCTATTGGAGAGATACTGGAGGTGTGGGCAAGAATTAAACTCTGGTTTTATACAGTTTAAAACTCAGTCTGATGTACATATGAAAATAGTCTCGTTAGGTAGTAGTCACTACATTATATGACTCCTAGGCACTGCCCCTCCCAACCCTTATGCCAACTCTCTCCCTAACCTGACTGCCTTAGGTACACTGGCTACATCACCTGTTTCTAGCATAATGCTCCCAATCCACCTGTTTTCTGGAAACCCTATGGGCTTCTGTTTCTCAACTCCACAGCTGACTAGATCATTGGCCATTCTTTGGGCCAAGGAGATTTCTCCCAGGAACAAGGGCCACCCAACCTTAGCTGGATTTCTGTTATAACAGGTTTCATACTCACGTCTCTGCAGGTCTCCAGCTGGCCCCTGGCCCGATGGTCTACTGTGTAACATGTGCTGTGACGCACCTCAGCCCACCCAGAAGTCCCACTGGATCTCACTTCAGAAACCACACCCATGGGTGCTGAGGGAGGCTCAGGTGTGCCAGCAGGACCCTCTCTGTCTGTGAATGTTATACTATCCTCTTAAGACCAGGCTTCCCCACACTGGTGTGTCCCTCACTCTGTGGTCTCTTTGAATACGGAACTGGGGTATGACTCCCCCTTATCAGTGTCCAGCCCCAATTATATAACACACCTCCTCTTCTGTGGGCAGGTAGATGAATTAGGGACACATATCTGACCACCTTTCTCTTCTCATCTCCCTCTATCTCCTATCCTTCTCATATTTTCAGAGGCCAGAAAAAGGAAGTTTTTCTTCTACTTTCTATATGTCCTATCTGTTTTCTGCCATGAAAGTACTGGGTGGGGTAGGCAGAAGGGACATCCCATATACACCGAGGCCCAACTCTATATATATACGGGTCCTCCAGGCTGGATCTTTGGTATCTTAATGTGAGGTAAGAAAACTTGGACAATCCTTTCTCTTCCCCCAAACCTGAATTTCAAGCCTACTATATTCTTGCAAAATCATAATTAACTATTGTCTAATCTACACACCATCCTCTATTCTAAGTCTAATCTCTCCAGAGACAGGGAAATGCCCATGTATAAAAGTCATGCATTCGGAAATGCAAAAGGGAAAAGCATATTAGAAATTTCAAAATTTTACCTGTTACTTAAGTTTTGAAGAGAACAACAGAAATAAAAATTAAGTGAAGCTATATTTCCTTTATTCCAAACTTACTAAACCCTTGTAAACACCATTTCTCCTGTTTCATTCCAAGGCAACCTTAAAACACTCAAGACTTATACATTGCAGGTTTCATATAAATATGACATGAACTTTTTCTGATATCGGGGAACATGGATTCTGAGGCTTGTAGACATATTGAACAATTTATCTTTTCACTCTAACTAATTTCTACTCTCTGGATCTAGAAGGCCCTCAAAACACAAAATGATTTAATACAAATGATGTAATGCCATGTATATGTTTTAGGCTTTTCTTTGCCTAAGTTCCATTTAAAAAAAAAAGAAGAAGAAGATGAAGAAAGAAAGAAAAAGAAACTATTCTCAGAAGACACAGCACATGATGAAAGCTATTTATGTCCTTCTATTCCTCCATTGCTCAAAATGAAAACTTCCATTTAAAAGCTTGTCAACAAATGTTTCAGTGTGACATAGTAAAGAATCTTTGTTTTTAATGTGTCACAGTTAATAACAATGCTTGAATTTATTGCCTCCACAAAAAACAAGTATTCTCTGATTATGTAAACAAAATCAACATTTGAACTCCAGTGTTTTTATGTTGTTTCAGAAATATGCCAGCAAACCAAGATTATGTGTCGAAGGATATGAAGTTAATGTAGTTCATTCAAGTCCATTCATCTACAGATTTTGATTAGGTGGGGAAATTAGTGTATACTCTATAGTAATTTAAAGATGTGGATTTTTCTTCACAGCTATTATGCAAAATTAATTTTACTTTTCAAGGAGAAAAGAAAACACATATAATTTGTTTCAATATTCATGTCAAAAATTAAACAAACTGTTGTTGAACTGAAAACTGTATTATGAAGAATTCTAACTATTGAATGGACATAAAAATAAAAAAAAGAGCAACGTTTAAGACGTTTGCTGTTCTTATTTTAGAAGATGACTATACAAAGCCAGCCTAAAAAGGGGGATAAGATTTCACATTTTATTGGCGTTTAGGGAAACTTTATACCCCGTCTCTGGAAAATCAGAAAGGGAAGTGGTTATAAGGAATCCACATAATAATGTATGGGAAAGCCAACTAGAATTTACAAGGGAGGGGACTCTGCTGGTGAATCAAAGAGCTGCCAAGTCACATGTTGCAGAATTTATTAATCGTGGGCTGCTCCACCAGCCCGCAGTTTCTCTATTTTCTCCTCATTTATGACTCTATTCCCACTAAGCCACTAAATTATTTTTGGTGCAAAATATGTGTTATGAGTGAAAACACAACACAGGACAAAATGAGAAGAGAGTAAACACTTGGCAGCTTTCAAAAGCAGGTGCAGTGGGTCCAGATTGTACATTGTCTACATTTTGAGATTTCAATTTTGGCCAGGAAACATTATTTTGTTTTTAGATGTTATGCAAGTCTCAGTTTGGTCTTCAAGGAACAGGATTCGGCAACGTTTTGAAGTATAATTACCGGGGATCCAGTAAGAAATGGTTATGTGCCTTTGACCTTGTCTCAGTTTCCCAGCTGTGACTTGAAGTAAAGGAGGTTTATAGATAACTAATGACAGAAAAGGTTTTTCCTGGAGTTCCCTTGAAGAATATCTTTAATCATTTTGAAAACGGTGTTGATGCTGTTATGTTTTACCTGTGCATGAATTTAAAAATATATAAATAAAGTTACTTAAATAAACTTCTCTGAAAAGAAAAATTTACATGTGGCCAATATTTGATGACACTGCATCTCTAAATGCATGAGATTCTCTAAACCTGTATATCAGACAGGAGGTTGTGCTCAGGGCTTCTTACACTGCATGCCTCTTTGTCCTCTATCCAAAGCTGAGACATGTTGACTGTGGTAATTTGGGCTAAACTAATGGTGGTGAGAAAAATTCTAAGAATTTATCTAGAACTGCTCCTCTAACTAAAATGCAATAGATCAAACAAACAAGCAAACAAACAAAAACATTATCTTCTTTTCCAGGTGCTATCAAACATCTTTTGCTCCATGACAGGCCTGCATGCCACTGTGCTCTTAGCCTCAATCTCACTGAAAGAGGACTACAGAAAAAGATGTCTCTATCTCTACACTCACCAGACAAAGAATAATCATTGAATATTCTGAATTATCACTGTCTGCCTAAGTAAATAATACTCAGAGTCCATGCAGGCAAAGAGAAATGAAGTCACAAAGCAATCTCTGCCCTCACTGCTGTTTGGCAATTTTCGGTGCATCTCCTCTTGCCCATCGCACACCTGAGAGCAGCACTGACAGATGTCATTCAGACTCCTCTACTCCCAGACGAGAAACCTCACACGTCAATATGCTGCGCTGTCTAAGCCCAATCAAGTATACTACCTCAAATCCCTTCTCCATCCCTCCTCTATCTTTATCCATGTGCTCTTTCCTCATTGCTACTGTGGATGCGTGTCGACTTGCCATGGCAAACGTCCTCTTCTCTGCTTCAGCTCCCATTCCTTCGTCCTTCTCAAGGAGTCTTGCTCCATCGTTATCACTCCTCTTTTGCTTCTTCACTATCTCTATTTCTGCTGACCATTGCCCTTCATACACCAATGTAATCAAGCTATCCTTGTTCACAACACCTCTATTTATTTACTCCTCAGTCTCTCGAGAAGTTTTTAAGATTCACAGAATCTTAGACTTCCAGCACATTTGAACTGGAAAGAAACTTGCAAATCTTTATTCTAACTAAGTCATATTACAAATAAAGGGACAATTCCATGCCCTTTTTAGTCTTTCTTCTCTGCCCACGGTTTTAATAAATCCATTTATTCAAAGCTAATGAATGAATCATAATCATTTTTTTTAAGTCTTTATCTTTTCTGGCTTTGCTATTTTTGGTAACTGTTTCTACTCAGAAATTATTTCCTCTCAATCACCCAGAGCCATACATTTGTTCCAACACACAGTTATCTGGAATCATCCCATCGCCAGCATTCCCATCAAGTGCTTACCTCAAATTCTTAGAACCACCTCTGACTTTCTCTTTCTTGTCATTTTTATTTTAAAAATAACATGAAATTATACCCATCCTTTCCCTCTTTTATATTGCCCTTTATGTTTTTCATTTTCTCTTTATGAATTGTTATAATCAGCTCCTAAACAGGATCCTCACGTTCATTTTCTATCCTCTCCAATAAAATTCTGATAAGGTCAGTTTACCCTTAAAACCATTCTTAAGCTGAGAGCTTTAACCTCTGGTTCAGTTGCCAACTAAGTTACCATGCCTAGCATTCAAACCCTTCAGGATCTGGTCCCAATTTTTATTTCAAGTTCGTCATTCACTAGTCTTTTTCTTTTTAACCTTAAATTAAATAAGTCGAAATAAGGGACTGGATGCTCTATAAATAAATTCCATACTTCCTATCTGTACACCATGCTGCTCTCTGGTAAGCCTATCTCTAGTTTCCTTATTTCCTTCCTTCACTACAATTTCAGTTAACTAAAAACTCATGACCTAGCAAGGCGAACTTCAAAGAACATCTCACTCATGCAGCTAATTCTGATTATTCAAATAGAATTTTCTCTCTTTGGGAAATCATAGTGCTGCATATTCCTATTCAATATCTCCTAGGATATTCTATCTTATCCTAGAGACACTTGGGTCCTTATATCATTCCTTCCCTGAAAGTAAAATTTTTGAGGCTTAGAACTGTTTAATTATAGTTCTTCCAGAACTCTTACTTAGCGTAGTACCTTGTATTTAGATAGTCACCTATAGGTTTAGGTGTTGTCTTAGAGGTTCAAGAAAATTTAACAGGTTTTAGACTAAATTTTCTCCCCACACCACTAGAAAATCCCTCACTAAAGTTTCTCTTTACAAAATTTCCTTAGACTGGGTTAATGGTCCCACCGGTGACTCAGTAATCTAACCCAAAAGCTGGAAGTTTTCTTAAATATCTCACCTTTCAGCATAATTCCTGCCAATCATTCACATTAGTAAACAATTCTTGTTGACGATCTCTTCGAAATTACTTTAAATCTCTCACTTCTTTCTATCAACATGCCTCTGTCTTAGATCGATTCCTCAACATTTCCTACCTGGACCACTGCCATAGTCTGGAAACCATGCCTGACTTCTCCTTTGTAACTCAGCCTCCACCCTGCTGCTAGGGTGATTTCTCTAAATAATAAAACGGATCATTTTATCCTCCTTCTTCTTTATCCCAGACCTCCTATAGCCTACAGAAGAGTGTCCAAACTCTTTGCATGGCCTGCAAAGACTTTTGCAATTTGGCCTGTCCTTCCTTTCCAGACCCATTTTATGCCACCAGTTTATATGCATCATGCAAACACAGAAAAAGCTTGGAATGCCATTTGTTCTCCCTTGTGTAAGTAAATCCTGCTCATACTTCAAGGCTCAACTCAGTCTTCTTGCAGGTACATATCATAAAGAATTAGGTGTCCTTTCTCTGTCAAATCACAAAGTAACTATAAGTTTACCTGTCTATTTTTACCAAAGACTGAGAATCCCCCTTGACTGGAATATCGTAAAATTTTGGTTCACGTGTAGAGTTTAACTAAATACTTGGAATATAATATAATGTGTGTAGAATTTAAAATTTATGAATTAATTATAAGCATAAATAATTCAGCTCTGATTTATATCAAAACAACTGTACTTATTTTTTTTTAAGTTTGAAAACCAATACAATTAAATAATATATTCTTTAGGCATATACTTTTAAATTAACAAAAATGAACAAAGATACAACAAACACAAATTTAAAGATGTGTTAATTCTGGTGGGAGGGCCAGGAGAGATGGGATAGAAGAGTAACACAGAAGTAAATATAAGACACTGTCGACCTACTTCTTTGGGTAGATAGTAAGTTCACTGGCGTTCACTCTATGTTGATTATGTTTTTTAAACTGTAGCCATTCTTAGACCAACAATGGTAGAGTGTCATGAACCAAAGTCTGTGATTGATCTAATATAATGTGGTGTTTGGAAACCACATTGGGCATCAGATTTATGTGGCTATAAATTAACAAAAAAAAAACCAACTATAGTAGTTATTTTATTATTTAGATCATAGTAATCATTCTTCTAGAAAAAGTGATTTATAGGCAAATGTACCTTTTCACTATATTCTTTTTGATCTATGGTGCCATGGGGGAAAATGTAAAAATATGATAGAACAGATAGACCACTACAAATGTGAATGTGTAGGCAAACAAATCTACCCTAATATTCAAATTTGCATGTGGAAACTGAATTACAAAAGAGATCTCTGCTATGAGGAAAGATAACTACAGTAGAAAGAAGAATTACACTTGAATATATCCTCCTGGATATACTGATAAGAGTTTTTCAGTCAGTCATCAAGCATTTATTGAGAACCAACTGTATTCCAAGATACACTAGATGCTGGGGATACAAAAAGAAATAAATAGAGCTCCTGCCAACAAAGAGTATACAGAGTCCCAAGCTTCCTATGTCACATTTACACTTTGGAAAACTGACTTATCAGAAATTTGATAGAGTACAACTCACGGAAATATTATTTTCCTCAGTCTAGTTCAAAAGAAATTCTGGAAATTTTGTGAAATGTTTCTCTATATCAATTTAATAGAATATATTGTTTATGACATGTTAATTCCCAGGAGATGAGCTTCTTTTTTTTTTTTTATTTCCAACACAGAGTTTGATAATTTTTAACTATAATATAGGCTGATATCTCGAGAAATGAACACTAACTGTAGTAATAGCAATGAAGTCTTTAAATTATATTTTAAAGTATTATTATTTAGTAATTTATAAAGGAGGCAGTTTACTTAAAATAACCACTTCGGTCCATTTTATAGTAATTTTGCAAACAGTGTTTAATATAATGTGAATCAAATTGTAATAATATTTTCTGTAAAATTTGGGCCTAAGAACTGAAGCTCAGAAATGCTTTGGAGAAAGGGCAATTTTTACTAAGACATTTTCAAACTAAAATCAGTGGGATCTACCTACAAGAGTAGTAATAATCTCGCTTCCCAGGGTCTGAATTAATGGTCTTTGGTGAAAATCAAATGAATTTCTTTTCATTGCCTGAAAACAAAAAAAGCCTGACTATTTTAGCTACCAAAAAAAACAAATAGGAAACCAGTATGCATGCATACTGGTCAAGATCTTGGGCTTTGGTTTTCTTAAAACCTGGTTTGAATCCCAGTTTAGCTAGTCACAAGTACTGCCCATGTTATAAAGTGTTGTGAGGATTAACTGAGATTGTGAAAATCAAGGGCTAAGCACAGTGCCTGCTGTGTAAGAACATTAAGTCAATAATTCAAAAACGCACAAAGACAAAGTAAGTCTAAAAATAGTCAAGAGCAAGAAGTGGTCCCCACCTGCTAAAACAAAAGTAACAGACCTAGAACCTTGAGGCTTCCTTTCTTAACCCACCATATAAAATGCAGTTGAACATGAGAGTTAGAGGCTGGTGAGAGAGACAAGAAACTGGGTTTTATATGATCGATTTGGCTGAAACTGTTGGCCTACCCATTTTCTCACCACAAGCTAGGGAAAAGACTACTTGCTTGGGGACAAGACCAAGAAAGAAAGAATCTAATTAAAGCTACATTTTCTTTATAAAGTATCGACTCTGCCCCAACTGATTCTTATTAATTACTGTGAGGCTAAATGGTGGGGTGGAGAGAACAGGAAGATGGATGAATTAAACTGTAAATTCATCTTGATTTAATAACTTTTGTTGACTTGGAATGATGTAAAAGTTGAATATAATTTGTTTCTACAAAAATCTTATCCCCCCAAAAGGGTGGAAATGATCCCCTAGGTTCACATACAATTCAAAGTCACCTGTTAAAATCGAAGTTAAATTAGCAATTCCAGATGTTCTAATCTTAATTTATAAATCCTATAATTTTCTTTTAAAACTTACAAAAAGAATTAGGGAATATTACTCAGCCATAAGAAAAGATCAAATACTGCCATTTACGACAACATAGACGGATCTTGAGATTATTGTGCTAAGTGAAATAAGTCAGACAGAAAAAGTTGAGAACCATATGATTTCACTTATATGTGGGATATAAAACCGAAAGCAAGAAATGAACAAGACAGACATAAACTCATAGACACAGAAACAATTTAGTGGTTACCAGAGGGGAGGGGGTATGGGGAGGAAGGAGGAGGTAGAGAAGGATAAAGGGGGTCAAATATGTGGTGATGGAAGGAAATTTAATTTTGGGTGGTGAGCACACAATGCAATATATACATATGATGTATTATTGTACTGTACACTTGAAACCTATATAATTTTATTAGCCAATGTCATCCCAATAAATTTAATTTAATTTTTTTTTTTTAAATAATGCAGTAAATAATAGGAAAAAAACTTACAAATTATTGATGCAATTGGGCCATGGATGTAGCGGGATTCATCTTGAGGTGATAAAACATCGTTGCTGATCTTTGCAACTCTGGCCTGGAGAGAAAGGGGAGTTAACAATAATAGAATACTACACAGAGGCCATTAATTTCCTAGAGATTAAAAAAAACATCAATTTAACTAGTTATTCGGCATTCAAAGATAAATGGTTAAATGAGAAATTTATTTTCTGTAAGATGTATTGTCATTGTGAAGACTTCTAAATGTGAAATCATTTATATACAGTAATGTCATATCTCATTTTGTGTTTCTATACTTTTTTTTCCTCTCTCCCCTTCTTTCTCTTCCTCTTTCTCTCTCCCTGTTGTTCTTTCTTTCTTTAGTTCTTCCTTCTAAAAAAACATATCTTTTCTTCTTCCTCTCAGATTTTTTTCTGGCTTCAGATTTTTGTCTCTTCCAACTCAGTTTCTTCCATGTTCCTCCTTCCTCTGTCCACATTGCCACAGGAATTTGTCACATCAGATTTGAGCATGCTAATGGAGGAAAGGGTGTTGACTCCTCTTTAAAATAGTTCTGCTAAATTAGAATGTTTCTTCTAGAGTGGTTATTTCACGACTTTTAATACACATTAGTGTTTTATGCTATTGGAATGATTTGTTGGGATGCACTTTAATAGAATATAGTCACTAACACTGTATTCTAAATGAAGTTTTTTTTTTAATCTATATGTATAATATATATCAGCGGTCTCCAACATTTTTGGCACCAGGGACCAGTGCTCCTTTGAGAATCTAATGCCTAACGATCTGAGGTGAAGCTGAGGTGGTGATGCTAGTGCTGGGGAGCAGCTGCAAATACAGACGAAGCTTTACTCATTTGCCTGCCGCTCACTTTCTACTGTGCGGCCTGGTTCCTAACAGGCCACAGACCAGTACTCGTCTGCAGCCTGAGGGTTGGGGACTCCTGATGTATATAACCAAAAATTTTTTCTTAATCAATTTTTTAAAAATTATAAGTTCTGACTTATTTGTTTTTGGAATTTTATAGTAAAGATTTATAGGTTTTTTTGAGATATGCACACTACACATCCATTGTTTATTGATGATATCATATATAAGAAATAAAAAGTGATGCAAAACTTTATTCAAATAACAACGAAATAAAACCCATGTACTTTAGAAGATATGAAATGTCAAAAAGTATAAATAAAACTCATTATAGATTTTATACAGGGCAAAATATTATCACTGGGTAATATGCATGTAAGAAGTGTTGTAAGTTGTATCTAGTATAGTGAATAGGATAAATGAGTTAAAGGTTCAGCTCAGCATTGTTTTACATAAATGAAGAAATTGCGGGATACAGTGACGAAGTAGCGAAGTGAGATTAAGGTGGAATCCATGCTTAATAAATGAAAAGTACACGCACACACACACACACACACACATATATAACATTACTCTCGAAGTGGTATATGTAGTGTAAGTCATCTAAGCTATCAAAACTTCATAGAAGGAAAATAAAAATAAAAAAGGAGAGAAAGGAATGATAGTTGTTATAAGGATAAGCCTATGAGATTTCACTGATTTATCATAATGGAAAGGTAGTGAGTAAAGAGAGGAAAATGAGAGCTTTAACAGAAAGTACTTAGCATAAAACTTCAAAGAGACTTTCCACAATGCCTGTGATCCTAGTTATAAAGAGGGAAAAAAAATATCCATCCACTTAAATCTAAAACAAATGGTCATTTATACGGCATAAGTATCCTTTGTCTAGGCAGGAGGGTCAAACCTTAGAAGAAAAAGAAGATAATTCTTTAGAAAACAAGGAAAAACTAGATTGCATGGTTATGTTTTCTAATGTTAGGAATGGAATATCTGGGCTTCATTATTCTAAATGCTCTGCATTCTCAATTTTGAGAACTGAACAAGCTAGATATATACACATCCTTAAGCTTTACACTTACACATTTGTTTTTATTCCCAACCATAAAATATCACTTAATTATTAAAACATTGGGGGATAAGAGAGGATAGTTTTGTTTTCTGTCAATATCTTGATGGGTTTATGATCAGGAAAAGTGATCTGTGATGATTTATAAAGAGTTGAATGTTATTAATTTTCCTAATGTAAATTTAATTATTTAAATTAACAATTACTAATTTAATAAATTCATTTAAATGTGAATTGGTAATTTTATGCATTGCTATTATACCTTATTTTTTCAAAGAATTTATGCGCATCCACTCATTGGATCATCTTAGCAATGTGATGATGTGCTTTGCTATATTATAAATAAAAGCATAATGACAAAAACATTAAATGACTGACCCGAGAATTCAAATGTGTCAAAGACAGAGCCTCCTCAATCAGGTCTTCTGACTCTTGCTCTAAATCTTTTTCTAGAAACTAATCATCCTGGTTTATACAATTTTAATAAGCATTTGGAGTCATTAGACCCCAAATTTACAGTACTGTGGAAGTCAGGTCCTGAGCATCCCCACTTGCCTTCAAAGAGTACATTTTGAAAAGGCACAAATGCTTCTCCCCTTACTATCACAGGGAATTCTGATGACTATCTGGACTCTCACTACTAATTTAGGAGACTTGTCCTGGGAGGTCACCTTTTTCTTTGTCTTGTGAGTCACGAACATTCGGTTCGATCTCTTAGTATTTGTGTTCTCTGTCATGTGAGCATCAGATGATCACACAACTATAAAAATTATAAAGATAGTGTATCTTGACTATGGAAAGATGAAAGGCAAAATAGATCAAGAGTCAGGATGCCTAAAATACACTTTGAAACACCTCAGCATAAGCAATGTGATACAACATGTATGTATTACTTAAGTTAAGCCAACACCCAGGTGCTCATTAAAAAGCATTTTGTGAAGTGGTCCACTGACATGACAAGAATACCCAGTCCGTATCCAACAAAGATACAGCATGCTATCAGAATGGGCCAAACTTAACAGGTGGCTACACAACCCTCGTAAACTCTTTGAATAGCCAATGTTTTGCTAATTAGGTTACTGGATATCTAAAATGGGTTTCTAATGATGAAAGTAGTGACATATACTATTAATTTGAGTGATGAAATGAGCAATTCATTGGTGAAATTAGAGGTTATCAAGATGTATGGATTACCTAAAATAATTTACAACTTTGCTACTGAAAGTTGGGTTGGAGTCCAGCAGCATGGACATCACTAGGCTTATTAGAAATGTAAACTCTTAAGCTCCACTCCAAGCTTGCTATATCAGAATCTGCATTTTAACCAAGTCCTCCGGTGATTCACATATTCTAGTTTAAAAGCACTCCCCATGCTTCATGAGCAAGTTAAAAAAGAACTCTGGCAAGGCCTATAACTTATACCCTTAGGAATATTGCTTTAGACTCAACCCTAAGGAGTCTGTTCGACCATAACTTTGGACTCTGTTAGCCAAAAAAATAACATGACGCTGCTCTGGATTTCTGCATTTGCCTTAAGTAAATCTTTTATTCAAAGTGCTGAACAGTGTATGTAGCAGGGCAAAGAACTCGGATGCACTGAACTTACAGATGAATTAACTGTACACCTAGGACAGTCATACTTTATGTTTATTGTACCTGTGTGATTACTAATAATGCCTCATTTCGCTCTCTGTGATGCCTCATTTTGTAGGTGTCTGGGTTTAGGTGATTAATTATGTGGTCAATCTAAGCACAGGTCACACAAATTTTCACTTTGTTAACAAAGCGCTTGTAGACAACAGACTCCCACATCAGTAGTTTTTACAGAGATAAGAGATGTGAAACTTTTCTTTTTGGGAATCTCTAACATCTAGGATGTCTCAAAATTACCAGCTTATTCTGCCATCCTGATATGTCATCTTATCTAAAAGAATTATCAAATATGGTGAAAATGGTATTGGTGGATTGAGAAATACAGAAAAAATCAAATGTACTTTCAATCCCGTAGTCTGGTACCCATTAGTCTTTAAGTCAGCTCCTCTACAAAATGTTTTGTAATTTTAAAAATAAGATAGGCTGGAAGATGCTCCAGTTCTAAAATAAAAGTGTTGTTAATGTGGAAGTGAATCAAGATTAAATTTTAAAATGTCTTAATCCAAAAAAAATCTGAAACAGTCATTATCTAGCCACATGTATGCTAGCATTAAATCCACCACCATAACTCATATACATTTTAGCTAATATTAAATCTTAATCAATGTTTTGAATCCCTGTCACAATTTCTGACACAATTAACAGTTAAATTGATGGAATTTTTTACTTTCTAAGTGCCAAAATTGAATAGTATCAACTAAACCAAAATGTGTCTGTAACAAAGCAATTCAAGACCATCATTTGATTCTAAGTTACTGTTTTCTGAAAGTAAATGAAATGGTTTGGAGTTCTTATTTAAATAGATTCTAGATCTGTGGTACCATCTTGGCAATGATGAGTTTTCTTGGTACATCAATGTTACCATAATGGTTAAGGAACTTATGAACATAGCATTTGTGGTAACCAGTTTACAATTGAGAATCGAAAGGTGCATTTTCAGAATCATAAATAAAGCTAAATACCCTCTTATTCAAGGGAAGGAATATCCAAAACTTGACCAATTGTACAAGGATCCCAATTAACCGAGACATTTCTTACTAGTGTGCAGGCCAGTGTGTGATTACCCTGCAATTGAGGAAGCAGATCACTGTGAACTTACTTTCTTAGACAATGTTCCTTCAATCTGAGTTTCAACTATTCTTACATTAAATGTGGCAAATCAACTTGAACATTAAAAAACCATACATTTACTTATCAGACAGGTTTACCGAGAACAAAATGTTAAATTGATTGAAATATTATACTGATGGATCACAGAACTTTATCAAAAAGATCACAGTTTTTGAGGATGCTGAGAAATCAGAAGGAAAACCTCTAAACACACTCAGTTGCAATGTTGCAATTGAATGAAATTAAAAGAACCATCAATTTCTCATTCCAGCTATGGCATACTCATCATTGAACAGTACTATATTAGTTTCTACCAGAAATTTATAAAGCACTGTTTTCAGAATTTTAGAGAGATATTGATATGTGTCTACAATTGATGAAACAGCCATGAAATACCACAAAACAAATTTATCTAGGCAACTCAGCAGTCACACCAAAATGTAGAAAGACAGATTATGAAGCATTAAAAATATAGTTAATTTAACCTAAGTTCCTTTAATGCACAGTTTGAAGTTAAGAAATAAATGACAATTTAAATCTCATTATTCCCATTATAATTGCCACGTCAAATGTGTTGGACATTAAGTTGCTAGGAGTGCCTTCCAAATCCCAAATCTGTGAGTGTACATTATTTTACCTTTCACACCAGCAAAATGAAACTAATGGACATCAATAACCTATATTTGGTATCTACAAGAAATGAATACCCTGTAAAGAGCACTAAATCAGGAATTAGGAAATATAAGTCTCATCTCTATTTAACTATTCATGTTTTATTATTACATAGTGAAGCTTAGGATCTATGCTTATATCCTAACTCAGCCACTTACTGGTCGTGTGAACTTAGACAAGCTATTCACCCTTCCTCAGATTGCCCATCTGTTATGTGGGCATGACTTGTGATAGTTTTGTTTTGAATATTAAGTGTGTTAATTTGTTCAAAGAGATTTAAAACAATGTTTGACATAGAGTATTTATTAAATACTACTGGTGTTTCTTCTACTCTGTGATGTACTTTGTTTATAAAGAATTTAATAAGTGCTTTTATAACAATTTCTAGACTAAGTTTCCCCTTCCACCTAGATACTTACTTGAGTAGATTTGATGATTTCTAGGGTCCTTGAACTTCTAAAAAAATGTACATTCTTCTAAACTTCTAAAAATATATGAAAAACAAGAGAGCCGTCTTCGAACCTTATGTCCTACTCAATATTGCACTGCTGAGTTAATCATAAAGTATTCTTAAATAAACTTGTATTTTTCAAACAGAAGTTCTATAAGAATATGCCAAGGAAATATATGAAGCCGCAAAATAGCTGTAACACATCTAAGTATAATTATATAAAAAAATTTGAGGAGAAATAGAAAACCAAATAAATAAACAAGTTAAACAGAGCTATGAAATAGAAAGCAGAAGTCACTATATTTTAAAGTAAAGCATGATGGAGATACTTCTGTAGAATAATTTGAGAATCACTGCTCAAAATGATAGAAGAATGGCTTTTTTTTTTTAAACATTTATACCTCTGTGATTTGTGCATGTAAGTTTAGACCATGGCTTCTACTACTGACGTGGTTGTTTACTTGATTTAAGTTAACTTGGCCACTGGAGGCTGAGGGATTCCAGCTGTCATTTCTGACAAACTGCATCTTTTGTTGAGAGGTTCTTCTCTAAAGTTGCCTTTTATGATAGCTGAGACATACCAATTTTATCATAACCAAAGACTCAAATTTACAGGTTTTTGTAAAGCCATTTGAAAGTTGCATGTATCAGTTTTATCTTTGTGAAAAAAAATACTACTAAAACTATGTATTTTGTAAGCTTACAGTGGTTTTACCCACAAGGAAAACATTGTCTTTGTCACCACCTGAAAGCAAAAGTACCTTCAAAAACCCTTGAAGCAAAAAAGTCATCCATCAAACTCATCTTACTTATATATAGAAACTAGTCATAGTTGTCTGGCAATGTGAAAATCTGAACTGACACAGATGAACTTTTCTCATAATATGTAAGAATTTTGTTTAAAATGTAATCACATTAAAACAAACACATGGTGGTTCTTAAAAGAAAGGGAAATCCTGGTTTCCAGAATTATGAAGATAAATCAAACCTAGACTAGTTAGCAGAAGCCAGAGCTCATGGGAATTTCAACCCATCTGTAGGTTCAAGGGTCTGATGACTGGAATCCTACTGCTTATGTGAATACAGGAGATGAGAAACATGGCAAGCAGAGCACCTTTAATGGAGCTTAAAAATGTACTTTCTCCTTGAAAGGGGAACACAATCACTGACTCTTGTTTAGGGAGGAATTCTAAAAACCAAAATAAAATAAAATAAAAAGCAGAAACCAAAATTCCAGGAAGGGATGTATGAGTATATAGTCTGAATTTATATTAGTTCTTCGTTTTATTTTTCTTCCTCTCTAGCTGTCTTTTTTTTTAGTATAAATCCCTTTACCTCAAATTGTTAAACCTACTGATTTCTAAAATTCTAAGTAAACATTAGCAGAATTGTATATTTTATTTAAAATTTTATTCTTTATTATATTCCCCAACAAAAACAAAAATTAAAACCAGAAGGAAGGAATAGTATGCAATGGTGAAGCAAGATATTGTAAAATTATTAGTAAATCTAAATAAGCATTCGCCAATAATAAGAATAATAGTTAACTAATTTGGATGATTTTAATACAAGGCTTAAGGCACAGAAAGGCATATGAATAAACAGCTTTTTAATTTCCATGGTTACCTTTAAGTAGAGTTAGAACCAGAACTTACTGGTGAGCTCACTCCTTACCTATATTCTCAACACTGGCAAACATATGACAAAACCACCGGAAACCCCAGCAACTATTATTATACTTCATTACTGCAATTACAAACAAATGGCAAATAATGGAGACAAATACTGTCACTTCAAGAGCAAAGCCTCTGGAAAATGCAGAGTTAAATGGAAAGGCAGAATAGTCCTGTGATTCAAAAAGAACACTAAAGTTAATTACTTAATTTCTAAAAGCTTATTAAAGTGACCCAGAACAAGAAAAGGGAACTCTCATCTACTGTTGGTGGGATTACAAATTGGTGCAGCAACTGTGGAAAACAGTATAAAGGTTTATCAAAAAGTTAAAAATAGAACTAATATATGACCCAGCAATTCTACTTTCGAGTACCTAAAGAAAATGAAAACACTACTTCAAAAAGATAAATGTACTCCCTATATTCATAGCAGCGTTCTTTATAATAGTCAAAATATGGAAGCATTTAAGAATCAGTTGTTGCTAAAGTCTCTTCTTAAAGTCTGTTCATAAGACTCATTTGAAAAGCGTATTTAAAATGCAGATTCCGCAAAGCTCTTCAAAGATTTTTATTCAATATGTCTGGTATTATGACTAAGAATCAGCATTTTTGACAGGCTCCCCAGGTGATTCTGGTGCTAGTAATCCAAGGACACGTGAGAAACACTGACCTTGTACAGAACAAAGGCTAATGTTTCTTAAAATAACCTTCACTGTAACACTGTGGAGATTACCAGCATAGGTTTGGAGGGTCCTTAGGTGAACAAGGCAATATTTTTCAATGAAATAAAACATGGCTGTGTTGTAGTCCCATTTCATTTAACTAGCTTGCAGAACTGATTTCAAATATTCCTACTCTCTTCCTTGACCACTATGTAGACATCAAGAGGGAATCTTCCTAACACATATCAACAACAAGCATTAATTAAAATGAACCTGCAGTAACTTAAACAAATGAATTACCTTAAAGGTATATATTAAAATCAAGTCTTTCAAAACTTAAACCTGAATCAGCATAGTATATATCCTTAAAAAATTAACTGGCTAATATCTAACAGACACACTAGATAAGTGCATTTATTTTACATATATGAGTACACTTTCTTTTTAAACCGGAACATGTATTGTACAACTAATCCCTGAAATTCTTACGACAAACTGGACATTGCAACAGCTGCCCTCATGGGTTTAGGTGTTGTTCCTTCACTGAATCCATGCCTGAATCTGCAATAAGCAATTTTTAGGGGCCTCGTTTGACTAGTCCCGGTGGCATTTCGTCATTTAGCCTCGGCACTCCAGTTACACTTTCTCTTACACCTGCAGGGGAGCCACATTTGCCACAGGTAGACTTCTGAAGCTGCTGGGCCTTAGAGTCACAGTGGCGGCATAATGTGTCTGTCTTATGTTGACACTTTCCGAATAATGACATTCCCTTCCTCTTCTCACTTCTGCAGTTGAGACCAAAGAGGCCAGAAGAGAAGAGTAACTAGTTAGTTTGTGTGAACAAGTATGTGAAGACTTAAAATTGTTCAAAGGTAGATACTCTAGAATATTGATCATATTGCTCAGATTTTTAAAATATATATTTTAAAATATTGCTTTTTAATCTTTTTTGCCAAATCATCTTCAGACCTGTCATTGAAAAGAATGGCTACACTGATAGTTTGGTAACATTGATTTTTTATGGAATTATATAGGCTAAAATCTGTATTTAATGGGATAGTACATTGGATACTTTACTCCCCATTGTTCTATGGCTTGAAATTAACTCCAAATTATTTTCTAAGGGTGTTATCTTTGACAAGGATGGAAGACTATGTACCTTGTAGACTTTATTTTATGAGATGTCAACACGGTCTCCTTCTAAAGCGAAGGAATCTCCTTTTAACTGGCAAAATGGTTGATCGATATTTCTTTTATTAGTCAGAAAGTAAAACCTTGGGATCTCCACTGCTTAATATAAATCAAAAGCTCCATTTTGAGAAAAATGGAAATTATATTTATAGAGAAATACCTAAAGTTTTTTCCTCCTTATAATTAATTTCATATATTTTCCATTGCTGTCTTCAATTTCAAATAATTTTCTGCAACATTGAACCTGTTATTAATCAAAATATTTGAGTGTATTTTTCACCTCAAATATTATATATTTTCTTCTCCAGAAATTCATTTGGGTCTTTTTTATATCCTATTTCTCTTTCCATATTGTTCATTTTACATTACCTTCTTGAACATATGGACTATACTTATAATTGTTGTTTTCACATCCTTTTCTGCAAATTCTGTCATCTGGGTAATTTCTGGGTCTATTTCTATGATCAACTGATCTAGTTCTTATGGACCATATTTCTCAATATACTTGCATGCCTAGCAATTTTTGATCAGATTACAGGCATTGCAGATTTTATCTGTTGGGATTTTGTTATAATCCGTTAAATATTGTTTGGCTTTATTTGGGGATGCAACTAACTTCAATAGAATCATTTTAAAATTTAAGATTTGTTTTTAATATTTTTTAAGAGCAAGTTTAGAAAAGCCTCTAATAGAGTATAATTTTGTTCTACCACTAAGTCAGTATACTGCTGAGGATTCTACCCAATGTGCTATATATTTGGAGATGTTTCCATTTTGGCTGGTGGTAAATGGATTATTCCCAGCCTCACGTGAGCACCAAAGATTGTCTTGGTCTACTCTTTTCTGTGGTCCATTTCTTCATTTCAGTAATTTCCTCACATGTATGTGCAGAGCAGTACTCCACTAGAACCTCTATGCAGCAGTCCCCAACGTTTTTGGCACCAGGAACTGTTGCTCCTATGAGAATCTAATGCCCGATGATCTGAGGTGGAGCTGAGGCAGTGATGCTAGCGCTGGGGAGCGGCTGCAAACACAGCTGAAGCTTTGCTCGCTCACCTGCCGCTCACCTCCTGCTGTGCAGCCTGATCCTAATAGGCCACAGACTGGTACTGGTCTGCAGCCTGGGGCTGGGGAACCCTGCTCTAGGGGATCTTATGCAGATATTTGGAGCTGTATGTCCGTGCTGCTTCCTCATATCTAGTATTTCGCCCTGCAACTTTTTCTAGGTAGTTAGATTCCTCAAACTCTGTCTTTTCGACTTCCAAGGCCTTTGAGCATTGTTGAGGTTTCTCTTAACTTTATTTCCTCTTGGAAACTCCTGGCCAAGAGTTGAGACAGTCGTAATACTCATGTACTTTGTTTTCCTTATCTCAGGATGAATATTCTGTGCTATCTTTTGGGCACTGCCTGAAAAACTGATGTTTCATATATTTTGTCTTGTCTTCTAGTTGTTTAACGTGAGAGAGTAAATTTAGTTCTATTATTCCGCTATGGTGAAAAAAAGAAGTCTGTACTATTTCTTTTCTGTGTAAATTATTGAATGAATTTTTTAAAACTATAACCTTAAATTTTAATTACTTTGTTTCTATTTTAAACTTTTAACAATACACAGTAAAATTTCAAATGAAATCTGCTGGAAAAATAGGTGTATTTTGAAAATTGTTATCATTGTATATTTTAATCATGTATCTTAATATGTAATCAAATTGCTACATAAGACTGGTTTTCTTTAGAAATGGAGTCTTTAAAATTGCAAAAATACTTTCAATAATTGTTTTGTCCTAAAAAACAAGCAAAATTGGACATCATGCAAACTTTTTAAAAAAGTACTTCTCTATGTAGGATTCCATTTTAAAAAATCCATATTTACTGGGGACTCCTCAAAGGTTTCATGTTTGTTATTTAGTTAATTATAGGACTTAAAAGAGAAATGCATTCGCTCTGCCTATGTTGGGTCTCTCTGTTGTTGGTTCTTCGTAAATAAGGGATAAGAGAATTTCCATTCATCTCAGGGCTTAAGAACAAGAGAAGTTAAATACCATCATACACAAGTCATAGCTTAAAATATGTTTCTGTGAAGACAGATTTATTTCTAAATAACACTATACATCTGTTTGATACTTCTCTGTCAATTTCCAGTTGAGACGGCAAGAGAATTTCCAGTTTCTCTCAACAGAATATAAAAAAGCTCCTTATGGTATCATATTCAAAGGAGGATCATCTAATCATGCTTGCTGATTTCACCGTGTTTTGTTTGTTTTCATTTTGGATTTTTTTTTTTTAAAGCAAGCATAAAATATATTTTTTTTTGTCCAGAAAACTGGAATGACTCCACTGAGTCATTCAAATAATTGAAAAAATAATTGAACTGAGGTAGACCCAGGATGATTGATCCCAGGATTTTAAATCCCTACAGCTCAATCTAGGTCAGCTAAACCTTAATCTTTCATTTACAGAGTAAGTGCTTTTGAAACACATGTACTAAGAAAAGATTCTCTGGCAAAGAACAGCGTGTTCAGTGGTTGGGTACTATGTTATAATGACATTTTGATTGTGTACTACACAAAACTGTTATGTCATTATGAAAACACTAGGTAACGTTTGTCAAATCTAAGAGAAGGAGAAGTTTCAAAGTTGCATCTATAATTAGTGCAGCGTGAACTTTAAAATACTTTCATTTTTACTCCCAGAACTAGATTTTGAAAAGTAGTCACAGTGTCTCTTTCAAGATTTTAGATTAGAGGACACATTTTTTTTCTTCCTCTTTAAATATGAAAAGGAAACAAATTCTCAATTAGAACAGACCCTAGGTATTGACTATTGACAATGGCTCCAAAAGTGTTATTTGCTCACTCCCAGTGACTGCCAAATCTGATGATATGAGTTTTAATTATAATTATAGTCTGCTCATGGCATTTCATTAATTGACACTTCCAATTTAAAAAGTCTATGAAACTAAAGCATATTTTTCTGAGTTACAAATTTGAATCATGTGTACTTAGCAGCTGGTGTAGCAGAGTGAGCCTTGCTGTCAATCCAAAGTATCCATACCTCACTTGAACATCCTGATTTCCAGGTTTCATTTGTCAACTTTCCTCAATGTTTTTAATGTCTTGTGAAGTGAATAAAGTATTGTCTCTGTGGAAAATCTTAAAGAATACCAAGAGCTAGCCTTATTGATAGAAATAAAAAGAAAACAGAGCAGTCTAAAAAAACACAACAGCTCCTTAGCAAGAAAACAAAAGTTATAGATAAATTAGAGCACACAAATCAAACGCAATGGTTCTATGAATGAGTTCACCATACATTATGTATGAAAACAACAAAAAAAATCCAATTTAAGAAACCAATTTAGCAATTAGTTCTTCCAGTACAAAAAGTGACCATTAAATAAGATAAAAACTTTAAAACTTGTGGTATGAGGTTATACATAGGCCACACATAATTATAAATGGAAATGTAATTGAGGAAAAAGCCAGAAGCCTGTATAAGCACCTTATAAAGTAACAGGTGGCACAGGACCTTGTTCGTTTCAGAGATGTAAAGAATTGGAGATTGTTCCATAAAGTAAAGATTAGCTGATGTTAATATAATTATTAGCAACCTTGAAAATATAAATGTATAGTTAAGAAAAAATAAGATTTGAGCCAGTGTAGGGAAGAGCTGAGGTGGAATAAAGGAAGAGGTTGCTAATAGATGTTGAACTATATTAAAATTACAAAAGTAACAATGAAAACCTTAATTTAGATATTAAATTAAGATATTAAACATTAAGAGGAAAGGAAAATGGGAATGGAAGTAATATAAGCGTGTTCTTATTTTTTCGTCTTAAAGAATCAACATGCAAACTGATTAATAAATTAAATTGATTGTCAGAGATTAGAGGTATAAGCTTATCTTGTACAATTTTAAAATCACCAGGATTAAATAGGAAAAAGAGTCAAAAGAGTAACTAGGAAGTATAACTGGTAATAAGGAGTATAAGGTGAAAACTTGCTATTCATCCTAAAATATATTCCCATTTGATTATATTACATTAATAAAAATAAAAAAGATTAGCTGATGTAGAAATAAAATGTTTTTGCCTACATGAGTCCCTGCAGTGTTTAACTCATGATCTGTCAATACCATTCATAGTTACTATTTTAATTGCTCATTTTTTGGGAAGTTCATGGTTAATGTTTCCTCAGAAATGATGTAGTGTGGAGTGTGTTTTATTGGCATCTATTGTAAAAGCATTAATAAGTCATTTCAGTATTTTATTTATAGAATCATTAAGTATCTGGAGAGGTTCCTTATATTTTTTCAGTTTTATGTTGCTGCTTTTTATGAAGGGAATTATAAGCTGAAGTGATATTTTCAGACTTTTATTTACTAAATATCATGAGATAAGTTATGTGGAAATAGCTAAGTTTTGGCACATTTTTGTTAAAGTTTAAATATAATTTTAAATAAAACTGGTGAATAAGATTTAAATATTTGCATTTATGATATACATTATGTAGAGTAAGGAAAAATAATGTATATCAAGGTTTCATCTCCATGATCAGGTTTATAAAGTTCTGAAGAAATATAATAATCAAAATAAAGACAATTCTATTCCAATGTGATCAGTTTCACAGAAAGTCAGGAGGAAAAAAAATGCTACTTTAGTCTCAATATCCAGGATGCATTAACACCTAGACAGCCATTCAGAGTAATATTAAATAATACCGTGTTGATGAACATCAGTTGTGTAACACATGTAGCCCAGATGTCAACTGGCATCTACTTACATCTTAAGATCTCAACTAGATTACTTGAGCACTCTGTCATTCCATGTCCTATAGATGAGTAATACCTTCCCAAACCTCTGGTCTATCTGAGCAGCCGCTTCCATTGAATGGACTCAGTTTTGAATTATCCGAACATTCTGAATGCTCTGTCCTTGTCTATACTGCATTAACTCAGATGGGGAATTCAGAACATTCTATTATTTCTAACAAATTAAAAAAAAAAAAAATGTCGCTCATTCTAATATGGGTGTATACTGTAGGTTTCCCAGAAGACAATGAAGCAGTTTGCCAGGGGAGGGAAAAGTTTATATTGTAACCAGGTAAATAACTTCAAATAGAAAATTAGATAAAACAGTTTTTCACAAGGCTCCATATGCCTAATTCTCAGAAACCTCCCGTTAAATGCTTCTCTGTTTTCTCAACCACGGGGAATCATGAAATTCAGAAATTTCAAAAGAGTTCAGCTAAGTGATTCTGACTTTGTGGTTTTGATAAGACAGGAATGATCTGTAACAGGTGGGGACTGTCCATCCATCTCTCTCTTTTCATGTAGGCTCAGAAATTTTCCATGTGGTCTCTCCACATAGGGCAGTTTGTGCTTCCTCACAGCATGGCAGTCTCTGGGAAAAAGAACTGTACACACAGTAGATCAGGGTTTCATTGTGAGTATTTGAGGCTACAGAGTAGAAACTGCACCACATTTTATGATTAGCCTCAGAGAAGCCAGAGTGTCACTTCTGTGAACTTACAAGTCCACCTAGGTTCAAGATGAAGAAATATAGACTCACTTCTCACTCACAATGTAAAACCAAAATATAGAATGGGAGATTATGTAGGCATCTTTGGAAAATATAATATGATACATATTTAATTACTTGTCCTATATTTTTACTCAATTTCTCTCACAAAAAGCATAAAAAAGTAACATTTACATATAATTACATTATTCTAACATTTTATAACTATTATGAGTACATTTCTTCTAATCACTAATAGCATATTTAAACATCTATAAAACAAACAGAAATGTATGTATTTTACAAAACAAACAGCAAAATTAACCTGTCTACCAGGTAAGACTGGTACAGCTGCTGGAGCTTTAATTAAAATTATGTCTATGACACTAGGAGTGTAGAATCTAGAATTGGATCTATTGGAAGAGGATGAGTTCTGGCCCGAGTTTTGTTGTGAGTTCTGTATCTTGAGAATGATATTTAAGCCTTCAAAGATATTTAAGCCTTTTGGTTTGAACCTTGATAAAATGTCCTTTTTTATCTCATAATTTTATAAGGTTTTTTTCTCTTTCTTTGACTGCATGGAAGGTATCATTATCTCTTATGGATAAGGCAATAAAACTCAAGTAGATAAAGTATTATACAGGTCAAAAGTCAGTGTCAAAGTTTAGACCAAAGTCACTTCTCTCAACCACACAACCTACTTGATCAATACAATAAAAACTAGAGAGGCAACAAAACGGAATGCAGATTTCCATCTGCTTTATTGATAAAGTCACTAATTACTACATTTCAATCATATTAAAGATATAATCAATCCTAGCCAATCTTGCTCACCTGAGTTTGTCAGGATTCATGTCTGAAGAATGTTAGCAGGTCCCTCTAGAAAATTACATCTGTGATTGGTTCACACAGGCTATGCCAAACTAGACTAACACAGTCCACCCTACTGTATGTTTGGCATACTCCATTGGGTGTTCTCCCTTCACATTTAATCTATCTCTTCCCTATCAGCCTGAAAATAAATGCACACGTTTTCAGAGTAGATTAATTGCACAGTTATTATATTAATATAGGTGGATATGCCAACAAAGACCTGCCTCAATTAGTATAGATATTGTTCATGTTTTTAAAAATCAAGTTACAGTACCCTGTAATGTAAAAATGTGCCCAAATGCCAAAAAAAGTAACAGATTTGCATGTGTTTAAAAATTTTTGCATACATTAGCCTTCTTAAACCAAGAATGAAAAGAGAAATCTTTTAGCATATAATTTAACAATTACATAAACAATTCTCTTAAAAAAGAGAATTTTTAAGATTCAGTCTATTGGTTATACACTTCACTCTAGGGCCAGAGCTATTTATAATTTTAAAGTTCTTCTCGAAACAAATATTCAGATGGATTATTCAATGTAATTATGAAATTCTCGATTATATTGATAACTTTCTAGTAGAAAAAGGCAGTTATCAAAAGAAAAACAGGACACTAGAACAGACCATTAACTATGGAGGATGTTGCAAAAAGAATTAACTAATTATTTTCACAAAAGACTCCAAAGACAGAAAGTTTTATAGGTGACCTCTTTAGGACTGCAAAAAACATTTAAGGTTTTGTTATAAAACTCTATTGAGATTTCTCAGTATATAACCAAATAATGAATTGGTTTCCCCTTCCTAAAAAAGGTAGTCTAGATAATCATTACAAATCTGGTTATGGAGTCAGACAGATACCTGTTTTTGCATGCTCACTCCACCATGTACTAGACGTGACTTTGGTCAAATAATTTGACTCTAAGCTGCAGTTCCTTCATTGGCAAAATCAGAAAAATAACAACAATAATAAGATAATTCACATAGATTTCTAATAGCACCTGATGCATGGTGTCAGCAGATATCAGGTATTACTCTTGCTCATAACAACACCCATTAACACAACCATTGCTTTATTGGACATTCTGACCAATTTTATAAGACATAAGTAAAAGGTAAAATTAGAAGGAAAAAGATTAAATGACCATTATTATTGACAAGTATATAATTTATAAAACTGGAATTCTAAAAGAATTGCAATTTTTTTTAGAATTATCATACATTAGAAAACTGGTTAGGTATAAGACAAATGAATAAAAGTAATAACTTTCCTTAACAAGTTAGAATAGTTAATACAAAAGTATTTCATTCCCATATGCAACAAAATTTTCCCAGAAGAATATATGTATAACAAATTTGAAAAGAAGAATAAAGGGAAATTTATCTTATTATAAGAATGGATTTAAAAATTATTATAAAAACTGACAGAGAACAGTGTATCGGAATATCATAGTCCAGAAATTTTGTACACATACATTCATGCACACTTATGAATTTAATATAAGAAAAGAAAATATTATAAATCAATAATGAAGGACAAAAGGTCTTCATCTCTGTAATGACCACTTGCCTATTGATTGTCTCCCTAGCTCAAAATGTCTTCCCTTCCCTGATAACTACTGTTCCCCTAATTCTTTGCTATGGAATCTGATCCATGGAGAACAGGCTCCGAGAAGCCAGAGTTCATCAAATATGACCCGTTTCAGGGCAACATTAAGCACTGTATCCAAGCTAGAAAAATAGGGTCGCTTTCCTGGGAATTTAGATTGAGAGGAAAAGCTGGATTTAGTCTTTCTTTGGATGGCTGGATGGTTCCCACTGGGACAAAGAATAGAAAAAACAAATGAGAAGGAAGAGGAAATGCACTGAGAGCACAGGCCAGTGAAGAAAACCAGACACAGAATCCCAACGGCATGCCCACCCTGGTTCCGTCTCTCCCTGACGCGTGGCCGGGTTCCATGAAACGGGCCTGAATGTGGGTTCCATGAAACGGGCCTGTATTCCTCATGAGAAGCAACCTACTTTTTGACAGCTCCAGAATTCTTGTGGCTTACACCCAGAATATTCCTAAATAAAATTACTTTACCAAAATAGATTCCAAAAGAAGTATAGGCTAAATTTTAAAATGACACATAGTGCAATATTAAAAATATTCATCTTGGGAAGGTAAAGAACAATTCTAAATGTAAAAACTATGAAAAAAAGAAAACTACATACTACTTAGCCTTTCATACATATGTAGTATTAGCACAATCTGTAAAAAAAATAACAAACATGGAAATATCTGCACAAATATAACACAAATATACAAAAGATTTGACAAGTATTTTTAGTACGAAAAGAGCTCTAAAAAATGGAGAAATATACTATCATTCCAAATTAAAAGAAAACTAATGAGAAGAAATATAAAAGGATATTAAATATGTGACAAATATTCTACAAATGTTTTTACATTTAAAGTACATATTACTTGTGTCAATATTGGCACACAGAAATAAGTGCTACATGACCAGTAGTGCTGTCAGAAATTAATTTTGCAACATATATAAAGATCATACCCTTTTCAGCCAATATACTAAATCAACATTTCTGCTTCCAAGTGCAGAAACCTAACTCAAAACTCTTTAATGAGAAAAGGGATGGTTTGGCTCCCACAGGTGAAAATTCCAGCAGTGCTCACGTTGAAACCCAGTGCTCAAACACATGATTATGAATCTCTCTCTCCACATCTGGTCTACTTTCTACTGTGATGGCCTTTTTTCCCTCAGGCAGGCTCTTCCTCAAGGTGAGAGATGGCAACTTACACTCTAGATTTATGATCTACCTGCTTAATAAGCCGGCAGAAGGAGAACTTCAACTTCCCAATGATTTTCTGCAACATCTCAAGATTACACCACATTATGTCTTTTTGGCCTAACTTGGGTCACACGCTCCTCTCTGAAACGATCACTATGGTCAGTGAATAGGTTCAGCTTCTGGGGACAGGTGTGGGGTCATCCTGCATGAATCGGGGCTTGAATCACAGGGATGGAGATTAGGGGAGAAAGTTTACAAAAGAAAACCCAGGTGCTATTTCTAGGAGAAGGAAAATAGATGTTGTGCACATAAAGACAATAGATATCCCTTATACTCCCATACCTAATAATTTAACTTCTAGGAATCTAGTCTAAATAAATGATTAGAAAGAAAAGATTATGGTATCCATTTTTAAAAGACAGCTCTATTTCTTACAGGACAAAAATGAAAACAATGGTAAAAAATAACAAAATAAACTATAGTATAAATTTATTATAAAACTAGATGTATATTACATATACATATAATACTATATTTGTTATATAACATATAGTATATTATATGATGTATATAATGCATGCATGGGAATAAACACAATAGTATGTGAAAAGATAGGATAAAAATCTATATAATCTAATCCTAGTTTTGTACATATTTGTATTTGCTCAGGAAAAAAAACTGAAAGATACCATGATGTTAATCTAGAGCAGTGGAATTTTAGGAATTTTCTATAGACCCATATCTTAGATTTTTATCGGGTAAAAATGCTGTTAAAGAGTTACAAAATGCAGAAATTTGGTAGGTATTTATTCAGGTGCCCAGTACCTACTGTGCCAAGGCAGCCTGAAACCATGACATCTCCATGCTAGTTACTAGCTGACCCGTTAACTACATAAACCTGAACATCACGTGGATCTTTGAACTTTGGTATCTACGTCAATAAAATGGGAATAATGTCTGTCCTGCACATCTCATACGATTACTATGAAAATCAAACAGCATACAAAAGAATACTTTTTAAATTATAAAGTGCTGTAAAAGCTGATAGCATTAACGTCTTGAAATAAAGATGCCAAAAAATCCTGTGTACCCTCCTCCACTAGTATATTAACAATTCTAACATCAGTAATGGTAAGTTCACAGTTCTCCATCCCTCAGTGTCTTGTCTTCTGTTGGGTGTTAATTTTTAAGTGTATAAATGAAGATAATAATACTTACTTGTTCTGTCTCCTGTGAGGTAAACCTCATTGATGTTAGGTGACATTGGACACCTACTAGTGCCTGGCACAGAGAAGATACTTAAGAAATGTAAATTATCTCCCCACTTTTCTTCTGATACCCTACCTGTTCCCTTATCTGTAAAATACACATGGTATATGTAAAGAGCTGGGGAGAGGTAGGTAGCTGATATCCAAGAATCCCTCCCACTTTTGAGTTTGGATTTTTCCTTGAAAGTCAAATCTCTGTCACAGAGCAGATTAGTGGGTTGTGCAGTACAAACAGCCAAACCAGTAGCTTCGCAGATTCAACACTATCTCTGCCTGGGGCGTGCTGGGCACGTGTGACATCCCACAGTGCCACTCCCACTCTGTGCTCAGAAGATAGTGATTCTTATATAAAGGACCACAGGGATTTTGGAGCCTCCAACATACCTCTGCCCAGCTTGCTCCCCTAAGAAAATGAGGACCTTAAACACACATGGATTTTATATGCAGTCATAGTAAGCTTGTGGGTTCCTGCTGTACTCCCACAGGTTGCCCAATATCCAGGTTTAACTCAATAAAGAATGGGTCGAAGAATGATAAAAAAAAAAACTACTAGAGGAAGGAATAGGACCCTCCAAACTTAAGAACGGTGACTGTCCTCTTCTCAGAAAATTCAGACTACACCTCCTACACTGTCTCACTTCTCACCACCTGAACTCCGCCCTTCCTTCTCCTGCAAGCCCTAGGGACATGTGTGCAGAATGCAAGTTCACTAGTGCCCACACTTCCCTTGCTCTAGCCTTGACCCTGTGGCAATACTTCAAGACTCAAGACAAGAGCCTGTTTCTTTACCCAAATTACTAGAGCCTGCTTAAAATCTTGAGCAGCTGAGAATGTAGCCTGTCCCCACAGGGCAGGAATGTATTAACCACCCTATAAAAGTTATTTTTAAAGTTTTATTTAAGGAACAGCAGCTGGAGAATAAAGAAAAGAAAGGCAAAACACAATTCCTTTATACCCAGGCTGCGATCCCTCTCACACCAATCTCCCATGGCTCTCTGTGGGAATCACATCCATGTCCGTGTTTTAAGTGTGACCTCCCAAAATGGAAATTGGAGAATCCAGAAATAAAACAAACAGGAAATAGAAAACAACCTGGTTTGATCAGACCCTTGTAGTTGCCCTGCTTAATTATATTAGGGGAGTTTGACAACGGGCTTGGAATTCTTTCATTGGGTTTGGAGGGAATTACAAAAAAAAAGAGACATTAAAATACCATCACATATAATGAGCTAACTACCATTTGGAAATTGTTTCCAATCAATAGACTGTAAATGCTAGCAATAGACCATTTTCTAGCAGTTCCTATCCTATGGATGAGAGAGTAATCATTTGAGCAATGGGCAAAAGAAACAGCAAATAACAAGGTCATTAATAAACATTAATGCAGTCTACATTTCATTAAGCTCTGTTATGATAAAAATTAATTCTGCTTTCCATTGCCATTTTAGTAATATTGCATTTGAAATATGATTGCTATATTTGTTCATTTATTTTTGAAAAAAAATGTACTGTCAGTTTCAAATTCACTTCAATTTAACAAGATTTATTGAAAGTATCTACAGGGTATGAAAGACAGTTAGTTCCTACCTCTTAAGAATTTATACTGCTGCAGGAGGAGAATATATATGTGCATTCAGAAAACTGAGTACATGAGATGCTATGAGTTTTCTCCAGGAAAACGCATCCACTGTAAGGGTTCCAAGAAAAGTCTACTGGAGATCACCTTGAGGAATGGGTAGAATTCAGACAAAATAGGAGGAAACAACATAAGCAAGGGCGACAAGTGAGAAAACAGTGTGCATGTTCAGAAAATAGTAAATGATCCCTCGGCAGCATGAAAAAGTGAGCAAAGATTTCAGAAGAAAATGGACTCCAAGCCTGGCTCTACACTGGCTGGCTGTTTACCTTTGGCAAGTTGCACGGCCTCTCTAAGCCTCTGTTTCTTCTTGTTTAAAACCGAGCTAGTAATAAATGTGCTATGAGAGTAAGACCATGCGTACCTATCACAGTGACTAGCATATGGCATATGCTCCATGCTTAAAACAGAAGAGGAAAGGAGAGGAAAGGAAGAAGAGTGGAAGAGAATGAGGGAGAGAAGGAAGAAAAGAAGGAAAGATGGAAAGGAAGAAAGGAAAGACAGTAAGTTGGGGGTTTTGAGAGGTTTGGGCTCAAGATATACATTTTGGAGCCATTTGCATATAAACCCAAGAACGAAGTCAAACTAAAGTAAACAAGTCAGAAGACAGAACTGCAGCGACACCTATGCTTTGTGGGTGGAAAGAGGAAAATCTTGGGTCACACGATACAATGGAAAAAAGATATGACATGGTTCAGATTTGGGTTCCACTGAAGTCCGTGTGCCTGAAGAGATTTCTAGAACTTCTTGAGTGGAAAAATATCTTCCTCGAAGAATTATTCTGAGGAATAAGAGATACAAAAATACAAAATCGTGCAACATCATGTTTTGTACATAGCTAACCATTAGGCCCCTCCTCGCTTTCTTGCTTGCCTCCCTTAGAAAAAGGAAAAGGAGAAATGAATTTAAAGAAGAAAAAAAAAAAACCGATATAAGAGAATGACTGTGGATGTAATGGAATAAAGATAGAGCATAAGAAAGAAATGCTATGAGGCTTTTTGTATAAGGTTATCATTCATTCTTTAAGATTTCAGTTTCAGTAGTGGGTTTAGGGAGAAAAGCCAGATTATAAATTGAAAAAAAGTAAATGAGTGGTGAAGTCCTGGAACAACCATTTAATGTGTTCTTACTTCATGTCAGGGCATGAAGTAAAGAATGAAGAAAAGTAGTTATAAGCATGAGTATTGAGGTTAAGTGAGTTTCATTTAATCTATTTAGGTATTTATTTTTAGGGAATGAATTTACATGATACTAAAATAGAAAACAGAAGGAAAAAAGAGGTTGAGGATGAAGGCAAAAGAAAGATCACGTCTGAGGAGAGGTAAATTGAGTCTAGACTTGGGTAAAAAGTTAGTCTTAATAAAGAGATGCATCTCTTTTTGAGTCGAAAGTATTTATGATTGGTGGAGATACACAAATTTTTTGAGAAGGAAAGGATAATGGCCAAGAGAGATCGTACCGGAAAGCATCTATCTTCTGAGCAAATCTCAACACCCAGAAGTGGGAACAATAGCGAAGAACTCCCAAGTATTAGTGACAGCCCTGTGAAAATGGCTAACCATGTGGACTCGACACAGTACAGGGATACAGAACAAGGGCAAGTTGAATCCATGGAATGAAGCCTGGAAAGATTCATGATCAGAGTGTACAAACACAGAAGGCAGGACACTGAGATCAGAGAGTGAATTCGAGTTCACAGAGTGGACCTAAAAGTTTTAAATTTTGGTTAGGCCCTCCCTTGCTGGAATGGTCATTTAACACAATTGGAAGGTCTAGAGTTGGAGAAGAGATTCTTCTTAGCTAAGGCTTCAGGGAGACACTAACATCAAAGGGTTGGAGAGAAGGCCAATTTCCTGGGGTGGGATGAAAGAGGTGGCCCAAATTTAGGATGCAAAAAGCAAGTACTGAACACAGAGGAATGAGCCAACCTTCAGAGAGCCAATGAAACAGGAAACTAATAAGTAAGAAGCATTCCTTGGTCCACACTTCGAGGAAGGGTCAGCTGCCACACAACACATAAGGATGCCTACCAAAGGGGCAAATAGACTGGCAAAGGCTTTTGTGAGATCTCGGTGGCTAAAGTAGAATGAAAATAAAGGGTTTGGGTAAGGTAAATGAAAACTTGTCAGATAAGAATGCTGGAGAGCTCACTGATAAGCTTCATGAGTCTCCAAAGATGACAACTGAGGCACAGTGGAGAGACTGTTTAGCAGACTTAATAAAATACGATGTAAAAGTTAGCTTCCTGAATTAAAAAAAAAATGATCACAGAATGAAAATTATGTAGGAACCCCTAATACAAAGCATATTATATAATTATGCAATATATGATATATTATATTTTATATAACAACATTTCACTATAGTTTCTGGTACATATCTATTACTATAATTAAGAAATAATTTTACTCTAAAATTGCATAAATGAATGTATTCTTATTTGAGGGTGCTGAGAGAAAATTAAATGCTATAATTTGAAGAAAACATTAAGTTGATACAAAATTTATTAAGTTTGAATTATTTTGATTGAAATTTATAAAACAATTATTTAAATTTATGTGAGAATTAAAGAATGATTGCATTTATTTATTTATTTTAAGAAAGTAATTTGTTTTCCTAAACATATAATGTCTACATAACATGAGCTGGAACTATTTTCAAAAAGTGGACAATTTTACATTTGATAAAATTGTACCAGGTAAAATTTGGGTTATGTAAATTATATAGCACATGTGTATTCAAAAATTAAATTAATAATCAGAAAATATTTTAAGGTAATAATACTTGAAACATTTGCACATATTAAATGCATCTCCATTGTGGTCATGGTTGAGTGCTTATATTATTTTGTAGATGTTTCTCTTTACTGGAAAAGCAGCCACATAACTGCAAAATGGCATCCTATGGTCATATTGCACTATTGTTCAACACTTAACAAATTCGTATTGTAATTATTAAATAAAATACATACCTCTACATATTTATTTTTCATATCTAAGTGCTAGTGTTTATACACGATACGTAACATGTATGCTTCTATTAAGAATAGGTTGAACTTAATTATTTAAATTGTTTTAATTCTGATATTTAGATAGTAGCAATGGAAAAAATGTTACAAATCGTCATGACAGAATAATGTGTATGTTGGAATTAGCAGAATAAACCTAAAATAATAGTAAAAACTTTTGTTAAGTTTAAAGAGTAAAACCTAGTGATAATAGACATGAGGAAAAGCCCCAATAATTATCAAACACCATATATACACAGCATATGTAGACTGGCAAGTCAATGGGTTTTGAAAGTGAGAGATTCCACAAGAATATTACTAAAAAACAGGTCAATGAGTATAATCCAGTGACAGAGATTATTTTCTTTTTGACCTGTTTTATTCCATCATTATAACAAGGTGGTGACATAGCCACAAAGATACAGGTATTTGGGTAAAACTTAACTCAGATTTGGACCTATTTCCAAGTGATAAGATCTTCACAGGCACCAACAGAATTCCACCATTCAAATCATTAAGAGGTCTCTTTTCATTCCCCTTGCAGCTTGATATTTGACAGTAGCAATCACTCCTCAATTACAAAAACACTCTTGACTTTAAGGACAGCACTCTTCTCTGTATTTCTTTACACAAGTCTGACCCTTTTTTCAAATTCTCCTTCCCCAGTTTTTCTACCTTTGGCTTCAAATAAATTGATGAATAAATTGAAGACAAATAAATTGAAGACACCAATGTCTTCACATTTTCTCCTTTCATTTATTCAACACATATTTATTTATTAAGCTCCCACTGTGTGCCAGAAATTGAACAAGGCACACACACACAAAAAAAATATTTAATCCTCATTGTCATGAACTTGACATTTTAATAGGCGGAGATTGAGAATTAGCAAATAAAAAAATAAATACATACTAAGTTAATGTAATGGTTTGATACATGTTACTCCCAAAAAAGAGACAAATCCAAGTCCTAATATCTATTACCTATGAATGTGACTTTATTTTGGAAAAGGATCTTTGCAGATATAATTAAGTTTAAAAAATTTCAAGATAAGTTCATCATAGATGAGGAAGGGGACCTCAATCCAATGACAGCAGTCTTTATAGGAAAGAGGAACATAAAAAGACACAGAAAATGCACCCCAGTATTCATAGCAGCACAATTTACAATAGCCAAGATATGGAAGTGACCTAAATGCCCATCAACAGATAACTGGAAAAAGAAATTGTGGTTCATATATACAATGGAATATTACTCAGCCATTAAAAAAAAATGAAATCTTACCATTTGCAATGACATGGATGGACCTAGAGGTTATTATGCTGAGTAAAATAAGTCAGATAGAGAAAGATAAATACCATATGATTTCATTTATATGCAAATCTAAGGAACAAAAAGAACAAAATCAAAAACAGACTCACAAATATAGTGGACAATTTGGTGAGGACAGAAGGGAGGGAGGGTTGGGGGAGCTGGGAGAATGGAGTGAAGGGGTAAAGAAGTACAAATTAGTAGTTGATAGATGGTCACGGGGATGAGGCATAGGGAACGTAGATAGCATTAATATATTGGCTAGGTGGAGGGCCAGAGGAGAGAAGGAGCAATTAGGGAGATCGTTTTATAAACTATATAAATGTCTAACCAATGTACTGTATAATTGCAACTAATTAAAAATTTTTTAAATGGTAAAAAAAAAAGAAAAAAGAAAAAGAAAAAAAGACACAGAAAGAGGTCATGTGAAGATGGAGGCAGAGTTTGGAGTTATGCAGCCCTAAGCCAAGGAATGCAAATGACTTGGAAAGAAGTAGCCACCAAAAGCTAAGAAAGAGGCATGAAACAGATTCTCCCTCAGAAACTCCAGAAGAAACCAATTCTGCCAATACCTTGATCTTGATTTATAGCCTCCAGCATTGTAAAAAAAAATAAATTTCTGCTGTTTCAAGTCACCGAGTTTGTGGAAATTTGTTACAGCAGCCATAGAGAACTAATACAGTCAAGATGCTGAGAAGTACCACTGAAGGAAGATAATATTATAAGGATATGGTAAGAAATTACAAATATAGATATGTGAGTATATGACATTTAGTGAGAGATCTGAAAGAGGTAGAAATCTAGGGGAAGACATTTCAAATACAAAGAACAAAGGGACAGAATATGTCTATGCATTAAAAGAGCAGCAAAGAGGACAGTGTGGGCAAGCCAGCATGACTGAGGGCAGACAGAGGGACCCTTTCAAGATTAAGTGCTGTTAATTTAAAAACTTTAACTTCTGAAATTGAAAAACGCTTTGTTTTATTTTTGACATTATTATTCTTTCCTGTGGCAATGAATAACCAGTAAAAGTGGAGGAAAAGCCCCGGATCTAAAATAACTACCAGGAATAAAATTCATACCAGTTACATACCAAAATATCATCTCACTAGCCCAACATTCTCCCGACTCTGTTTCTCAAACACACTTGTTTTACAGGGTCAATGCCAGGTTATCAGAAAATTGCAAGAAAAAGAACAGTTTCAGAGTTAAATAAAATTTGGAAATACTGAACTAAAACAAATCTCTAGAATCACAGAAATGTAGATAGAAAAGGGAACAGGTTTAGTCTAGTTCCGTTTTTTGACAGATGAAAAATCTAGTCTCAAAGGAAATAACTTACCCAAGACTGTTCAGTTAATAACTAACACACAACTCAATATTTTGACTCAATGCAAAGTTTTTTCCCCTTCTTTCTACATACAAAGTTACCTATTTTATACACCCAGAGAGAGAAAGTGGTAGGAAGAGAAAACATAAGTAGGAGAAAATGATAACATAAGTAATTCAATTCAACCAAATCATTGGGCACCTATTATATACTGGCAGTATCCTAGGATAATAGCAAAGGAAAGGCCACAATCACTGACTTTATGAAACTCGACAAATGGATGTAGCATAACGTTAAAATCCCATTTGGATGACAACTGTAATCCATACATTAAAAGAAGGACATAGCTATATCATAGGACAGAAAGCATTTTCCATTCTCTATATAATATCCACTATGATGAATTACAACTCAAGTATATTAAATAAGATCTATAATATGAAAGCAACATAATTCTCGTCAATGTAAATTATGCCAGATTAATCTCTTAACAAACCTATGAAAACTCTTAGAAAAAAAGTCAATCCAAAGTCTATATATAAGAAACTTCTTTGTCACATATATGAAATTTTTTTAAAGGGAAAAACAGGTAAAAATAAGTAGACATTTCTCTAGATTCCTATGAATAATAAATTTTCAGACAACTGCCAATCCCAATGTTGAGGAAACCACATATACTTTCAGGGACGGAAGGGATCTTAGGCATTAACTAGTCAGCCCAACTCTTTTATCAAGGATATAACTAGAGTGAGAGGAATTAAAGTACTTATACATGTTTATACTTATATTGAAAGAGAGCAAGAATAAACAGTAAAATCTCCAAGTTTGGAGATGAAACTGTATGGTAAGAAACAAAACAGAACAACAGGAAGATTAGGAATACATTGAAAGAAGGATTTGGTGATGCTGTGTGAGTAGAGAGAATATGACAAATACATTTCAATGTAAATGAATGCATTTATGATAAGTAATTCAAACTATTACTATAAAGTGTTTGATTCTAACTGATTGTGGTTTGAAATAAGATCTAGAAGACATTACAGTCTCTTCTTCATAGAAGTTAACAACATACTGTTGCAGAAGAAAAGGCCTACTAAAGGCTAAGTGACAAGATCTGTAAAAAATGAAAACTTATCATCTTCACATAATCTTTTATCAACCCCTGGAACATCTTTCACTTATATCGCTATATTGTCTTGTACAATTCTGAGTGAAATTCCAACTCAATGAAAAGATTAAAATAATTATAGAAATTATGGTTGCTATATGAAAAATGGGAGAAAAATCATACTTCGGAGAGACAAGAAAAAAAAACAAGAACAAATATCATCTAAGCATATTTTTTCATTTATATAATGAATTAAGTATGTATTGACTTGTTTTAAAATGAGATGATGAAAATAGATAAGCTCTTTGCAACTCTATCAATATAATTATAAGATAAATAAAAGAAAGTTCTTTGTTCAGCAAACACAATACAGGAGGTCCATTATTATAAAGTGTGCCAAAGTCTGATGATGTTTAGACCTAACTCAGATTGTTTAGGGGAAAAAAGAATTGAAATATGATATTTCATGACATGGCTATTACAAATGTGGACACCTAAATATTTATCACTAGGTCAGGTCACTTAGTGTTTTTACCACAAAGATATGGTCTGTGAATAAGACAATATAAAGAAAAATCTCATGCTCTCTTATAAGGTTCCAAAAATTCTATCAAACATAATTCAGAGGTCTAGAATATATGAACCTTTGAAAAGAGAAAAAAAGGATGAAATTTTCCAAACACCTTATTTTTCCCCCAGATGTACTAAATGAATGGGCCACAGCCTATTATGGCCGGGCAATCAAGACCACTACAGCATCATTTGAAAGGAACTGCTGCCATCATCAGAAAAGGAGAGATGACTGACAGTCTGTGCCATGGTCTGGCTGGGAACACATATAGATGTGGAAATAATAATAGTCCTTATTTCCAAGAGCAACAATCTTTAAAGTTGCACCATAAGTTCTGGTAAATTCATGGTATAGCTAGATTTGTGGACCCCATTTTTTGGTGATTGGTCGAAAAACAATAAGAGGTTTTAGTTTTAAAAATCATGTCCTCGGCCAAAGTGAAATGACAATGACGCTGGTAATATGGATAATTTGGCCACAACTTAGACACCATTGTTTTTTAATTGAGTGGGAGAAAGTAAATACTTGAAAAAGAGATACTATCACCACACAATCTCATCATTGACTCTAAAGCCACCAGCAAAGTGTCAAAGAATTTGGGACTTCATCTTTAATTCAAGTGCTCCCTTTTATGTTAAAGTACTCGTATAATTCAATTTAATTTTACTTTCAATGTCATGTGTTATTTTAAAAACTGCTGAAATTAAAAATAGTGGAAAGCTGATGGAAACTCTCCATGGATAAAAACATGTATTTTTATTAAGCTACTTTACTCCTGGCAACCTTTTTCGTGGTATGGTGGTGGTAGCATACTTTAAATGCCAACATTCCACTAGTACTGAACGCTTGGCACTTTTCACAAATAACTGAGAACTCTGAAGGCTAATCCGTGTGAATTTCCTACTTTGTGATTGCATAATATTGGGGGAGACTGAAACTATAAGACCTCATAATGAATATTCAAATTTAGAGGTAGATTGCCACTGTATATTCCTACTTACAGCTAATAAAAATTTAGTGGAGAAATTTGTTTAAACCTTCAATCGGTGGTATCTTAGACTATCAGTATCTTCCAGTTTAGTTAGTTAGTTAAATCAGTCTCTTTCATGTCAATGACCTGGGCCTTCTGATTTCTCTCCTCTCCAGATGCCACCTTAGTACCTAGGAATTGTATGTGACTCTCTAGCATCAGCTTTCTCAACAGCAACTTTTCTTCCCTAAAAGTACTCGGAGACTTTTAGATCTTCTACATGGCATGAACAGGATATGGAGAGCCAAAAGTGTAGTTTTTTGCTTCAGCCATCTAGTCATACTTTTCTTCTAATTGTGGTCAAGTCTTGAACAAAAGGTTAGGTTTCCACTAGAGTCCAAAGTTTCTCTAGGTTATACCTAAAGGAGCAGATTTCCAATGCCAATACTTATCCTTGGGTATCTCCAGATATACTTGCATGTTTGCACACCTTTCAAAGTTTAACCTCAATATAGAAATTTCACATATGACTTTCTCCCTCAACTCCCTATCTGTTCTGTTCTACGACATTTAGCAACCTGAATATGTTGATGTAAGATTAAGAAATTTTGATAACTCTTTAAACCTCTTAATATCATTTTATGCTATGGACTCAAAAAAAAAGTATCAGCTTCATCCCTCATCAACTTTTCAGTCAAGGGCTAAGGACTGTGTCCCTTCTCACAATATCTGCTTTCCTCCTGAAGAAAAGAAAACCATTCAATAAAATAGAAGCTACAAGAAAACAGGATTTCACAACATTAAAATGTATTTGAAAATATATTGGATGTGGTCCCATAGTGTAGCGGTTAGCATGTTTGCTTTATGCACAGAAGGTCCTGGGTTCACACCCCAGTGGAGCCACAGACCATGGTCTATGGCCATGCCACCCTGAACAAGCCCGATGTCTGATCTTGGAAGCTAAGCAGGGTTGGGCCTGATTAGTACTTGGATGGGAGACCACCTAGGAAGACCAGGTGCTGTAGGCATAAATAATAATAATAAATTTAAAAAAAAGAAAATATATTTAATTGCATTTTCAGTAAACAGAGCAATAATTTATACTATTTTCTCAGTACTGATAAATTTCCCAAATTTAAGAGAAGAAAAGCATTCAAAATGCTCTTCTAGTAATGATCTCTGTATCACTACGGAGGGTAAAAATGTGATGAGTGTCTCCAGAGTGTCACAGCACATCCCTTGAAGTTGTTCAAAGAAAAACACTACGCAGTTAATGACGGTCATGGTTAATGGTGATGCTAAGCATAAGAGAGATGTGTGCAGTCCCAATAGACTTCAAAATTCTCAAGACTAGAATGTGCACATACTCTAAGGCAGCTCCCAAAGCGCAGTCCAAGAATTGCTTTCCTTAGTAACATACGTGGAGCCTGTTAAGGAAGCAGATTTCAAGGCCACAGCCTCAACCTACTGAATCAGAATGTTTTAGGATGAAAGGTGGTATTGTCCATTTTAACAAGTTCCAGGTGTGATTCTTATATAATTTGTGACCGAGACACTCTTAAGACTTGGTGTCTCACAAAGGGCTAAGGACTGTGTCCCTTCTCACAAAAATGTGTGGAAGCCGGAACTCCATCAATCTATGCTGATTCAATTTTTGATAGCTTGCTTGTCAGTGATTAGAGAAAAGGAATACATACATATGTTGGATTCTAAGTAATGATAGAAAGAACATTACAAGGCAAAACTTATTATATCATGTTTAAAACTCTCTGATTCATTTTCCTTGACATATAGTAAATCTCAATTTTCACTAATAAGTCATCACCTATGGAATTATATTTCACTAATTATCAAGACTCTCCTTGAATTTATTGATATTTTAAGACTTTATAAGTGTACAACTGATCAAATTCATATACTGATTGCCTGGCAAATAAATGCAGGTAACAGAGGCTTCAGCAACTTTAATCTTTGACACACTTGCCCACACTCAACACATACGATTAACCTTACACATTTCTTAGCTTTATTCTTCATGCTAACTCTAACATCATTTTTAGCATCCTAAGCCCTAGTTTGATTATTTACTTTTGCTCCTGAAAAACCACACTCAGAATGTCTCCCCACAATTTAATGTTATGTACTGTTGAGAAGAAATATTTATTCCTTGCTATTCAAATTTCCCTAAGGTGTGATTTCCCCTGAGTAACTTCTGGTGTCTCTACTTCCTCTGAGAGAGGAGAGTGAGGATGCAGAAATGCGTCTGACTGACAAGATGTGGAACAAGAAATTGACTCTGCATAGCTCAGCGCCCTCACCTCTCATGCTTTGAGAACTTCCCTGCCTTCAGGGAGTATGCGTTCTGGTTCGCAACTTCGAGCCATACGTTTTACAAGATCTCCCATGTGGGAAAGTCGGTGGCTGTTTAAAACTGTCTGTAACTTGGTGGGTAAGCCTAATTCTGACGTTCCATATTAGGTATCTCATTGTTGCCACATCCTGCAATCTATCATTTATTTGCATTAAACTCATATTTTGATATCAATCTGTTTGAATGGTTTTTGTCTATCTCTAAATTGGTTTTAAACTCAGAAGGAAAAGAAAAGTAACATTTATTATACTCTTTCAAACCCCAAAGCTATTATATAATTTAAGAAAATATATGTCTAATTTGTAACATATGGCCACTCTCCTTGGCTTTTCTTCATAGTCCTCTTTATCAATGTTCAAAGAATAACTTGTATTTATATTTAAGAAAAGCTATGAGGGGTCTGCAAATACTAGCCAACGTACTCTAGAATAAAAGGCATATAACAAATTGGAAGGTTAAATGAGGCAGCAACATTATGTGATTTTTTTAAATCTTAGTCTAGTTCTTTGGTGATGATCGTTAGAGGAGAATTCCCATCCCCTGTCCTTGTTTCTCTGTGGAGCTTCTATTAGAGTAAAATCCTTTACTCTGCCTAAAGGATGGAGTTGTGAGGGAGAACCTGAGACTGCCTGGCCTGGCCCTTCTGAAGCCTGTCTTTGGGACGCGCCTACCTCAGAGAACGCGCATACCGGTTGTCCCTCGATAAGGAGCATACAGGAGTGGTGGCCTGTGCCTTTCTAGAACTTCTCATGCTGTGGAAATAATTCTGCTTAAGACTGGGTACAGTGATACAAAGCCCATTATTTACACTAACCTGAGCTATATTTTCCAAAAGGTTTTGTTGGTAATTTAGGACGTATTTTGGTCTCCAGTTTTCTTGACTCTCTGTTCATCAGTTGGGGTGGAAGGGAATGGTTACTTATTAGATGCCCTCAGACCTCAACAATAACATACTTTCCATTTGGGCAGGGACTTTATTATATTTTTTTCATTCCTATAGCATCAACACCTCAAATAGTGCTTATTACATATTAGGCACTCAATAAATATTTGCTGAATGTATTCGAAGAATTGGAATTTTATCATTTTCATGCTTTACCTAAGACAGTAACAGTGATAAGATTCAGGAAATATGAGGAACTTAAGTTCTGCTTTAGATATTTATATAATCCCTGGAACTAAAAGGCTTTTAAGGTTCTTTTCATCTCTAAAATTCTGTAAAAACTTTGAATTTGAATGATTCAATCTTAGAATAAAGAACACTCAAAGTCAAATCTTAAAACACAAAGAATGCCTATCAAAATGGCTAAAATAAACAATAGTGACCACACTGAATGTTAATGAGGTTTCAGAGAAACAAGATTACTTATGCACTGCTGGTAAGAATGTAGAATGGTGCAACCTGTCTGGAAGAAAATCTGGTCATTTTTAAAAACTAAACACACAACTAACATACAACCTAGCAATTAGACTCCTGGACATTTATCACAGAGAAATGAAAACTCCTGTTCACATAAAAACTTGTACAGGAATATTAACAGTTGTTTTATTCAAATAGGCAAAAAGTGGAACCAACCTAGAATTCTTTCAATGGGTGAATGATTAAACAAACCAGTATAATCATACCACGGAATACTACTCAGCAATAAAAAAGAGATACTGATACAATCAGTAACTGGGAGTTAGGAGGAAAAAAGGCCAATCCTAAAAGGTTCATAATATATTATTCCACTTATACCACATTCTTGAAATGACAACGTTATAGAAATAAAGAACGGAATGGTAGTTTCCATGGCGTAGGGACAATGTAGAGGAGGAAGACAGATGTAGATGTGAAGGAACCATAAGAAAGGTTCTTGTGGTACTGAAACTGTTCTATATCTTGACTGCAGTGGTGGACACAAACCTACATATGTGATAAAATCACACACACATGTAAGTACATCTAAAGGTGAGTGAACTAAGTAAGACTTATGATCTTAATATCCCGGTAGAATACTCTACTATAGTTTTTATAAGATGTTATCATTGGAGGAAACTGGGCAAAGAATTCACAGGATCTCTGAATTATTTCTTACAACTTCATGTGAATCTCTATTTATCTCAAAATATAAATTTAATATAAAAAGTCTAATTCTTGAGGGGGGTAGTGTAGAGGTAGTTAAAAGCAACTACCAGATAAGAATCATTTACTTTTTCCTAAATTAAGTGGTTTATGCTAATTCCTTTATTTCCTTCTTTCTTTTTTCTCTCTTTAAATTTTCCGGGTTTTTTTTTTTCCCTAATTACAAAAAATCTTACAAATCTAAAAGTAAGTCAATAAAGCAGGGTGTAAAGACAGTGTTTATAATGTCTTCCTCCCTCTCTCATCCCATGGTCTCCAAAATAGCAGGGGTTAACATTCTTAGATATATTCTTCAACACCCTTCTCTATGTTCATACAGGCACAAATACACACGTGTACTTATATGTATATTTTTCTCTACATATTTGGCTACATCATATTTTATAGTACAAATGCACTATAATTGAATCAGTCAATAACAGAAATTCGTGCTCTGCCCATTTTCGTGTGGATATTTGGTACCAAAAATATGCTATAATGAATATCTTTTTCTGTTTATCCTTACATCTTGGTGTTTTTAGTTTTATAAAATGGATTTTCCCAAGTAGGTTGTGTTCAGTCAATATAAACATTTTATTTTGATGAATAGTGGCCATATTTTGAAAAGCTAGTTATTCAACACTAAACATTACTTAAGTGGATATATCTCCTCTGTTTGAATTCTTTATAATTATCTAAGGAAATATGGGATGACCAACTACAGTCTGGTAATAATAAGTGTAATTTTTTTCCACTTAAAAGAAAAAGGACTGGAATTTCATTATTTTAACTTGATATTTCATTTAAAAATACCCTTAATTCTTATTCTTTACAAGATTGCACTTGAAAAATTATTGGATTTCTTTAAATCTTGTATTTGGACCTGCAACTTTTCTTATGAGAACTTACGAATTTAATATTTTAATAAAATTTAATTTTAAATTATCAGTGTTCTAGAAAGGTAAGAAATTTATGTATGAGACACTGTTTCCACTATTATTATGTTTTCAAATATATTTGTTATTAACCTGAAATGTCAATTTAAAATATTTTTTACTGATAATATTCAGCAATGCAAAATTGTAAAGAAATTCACTGCTTTATAGATCTTTCTGGAAAATAATTAGTATGTATTGACAAATAGTTGTACAAATATTTATACTCTTTAACTGAGTACCTACATGTCTGAAAGTTTTAATAAGCAAATAATCACAATGTAAAAATTAATTTTTATAAAAAATATTTAATAAGGTGGGGAAATGTCCATAATACACTGCTAAATGAAATAGTTTGTAAAAATACTATATTTGTGCATGGTACTGTAGCTACTTTTGTGCATTTTTAATTAATCTCCATTAAAACTTGAACTAAATGTTCTGTAACTGAATATTAGCATACAGAATTGAGGCCAGAAGTCAGCTAAAATAAGATTGATTCCTAGAATGGGAAACTAGTCAGGATCTCTGGCTCTAGATTATTTCAATTGCTTAACATTATTTTCATAATCTTTATTCACTGATTTCAAAAATATAAAATGTTATTTCATATACCCATACTAACATATTACAAGAAATATGAATGTAAATTGACTTCTTGATTGTTAGAATCATAACTGAATTACACTTAATGAATTTGCCAAGTAGGCACAAATTTTCCAGATAATAGTCTATGTATAGTTACTGGTCTATTTACTGGCTTTTAACACCCTTTCAATGATTTTAAATGGACTATTATATTTCTAATCTGTGAATAAAAGTAAGTCTAACCATTATCACATTAATTTCATTTTCTAGGGTTATAATCCTATAAAAATATTTAGCAGTTATATCTGTAAAATGCTTTTTGAACTTTCTTCACATGCTACTGCATTGAAAGTTTGAAAAACATTTCACAGATACAAATTTTCAGAGCCTGCCTGCCTTTCTCCTACCACTAAATCTAAATGTCCTGGGAGAGATTTTATTAGGCTTACTTCAGTCAAAACTCCTCAAGTACTTTTCTGAGACAATCACACTCCTTAGATGATCTCAAAACTTCAAACATTTGCATGATCCCCGCTAACTCCAAGACTTAACTGCACAGTTGTTTACTCATGGATGTAAGTTACAACTGGCAAAATGTAATCTATCCCTTTATGGGGGAGCCTTATCAAACCTGCTGGCACAGGCATCCTGGAAGCAATCACGGGTACTAGGGGCAAATTAATGTTATAATTACATGAACAACAGAGGGGCAGATTCTTAACGAGAAGGAAGCCACAATAACTATGAGTACCAGAATGGCAATAATGTTCAACTTTCCATAAAATCTGTTCAAAAAATGTTCACAAAATTTGCACAAGGTTATGAAAATAATGTTAAGCAATTGAAATAATCTAGAGCCAGAGATCCTGACTAGTTTCCCATTCTAGGCATCAGTCTTCTTATTTTAGCTGGCTTCTGGGGGAAGGAAATCCCTGCTCCATCTTCCAATCCTCGTCGCAATGTGTACCCCCACTCTAGTATTCTAACATCACACTCTAAAGAAATGTGATAGAGCCTGAGGACAAAATTGTCTATGTACACTCCGAAATATTTGTCATGGTTCTATTTTGCACCTGTGTTATATGTAGCTAGTTTTTCTTCAAATTAGAAATTAGAAACAAAATAAAATTATGAACTATATCTCATGGAAAGACATCCTATCACCATATTCAATTGTGTTTACCACTCCACTATGACCATTTTTTCTTCATGTTATACCCTACTTCTCCCTCAGATTTTTTTTCTGTGAACTGAACTGAGGCAGAGAGCAGAGACAATGTGTATAGTGGTCCTTACGCGTTTACACCTCATTAGTTGAGAGACCTCTACCTAGAAGTGGTAAAAGCTGTCACTTTGATATCTGAAAGACAAGAAAAACTAAAAAGTTATATAGGAATGCATGAAGCTAGAGGCAGGGATTACATCAGTGTTGAATTCAGATTTCTCTTTCCTACTCCCAAACACAGACTGATGGCATAGGCCCAGGAATCACTGGCCTCAAGCCCAGAGCTGAGCTTAGTTAAGGGGTCCAACAGTGACCTTGAACATAGATCTAAAATCATGTGGGCTTGGGAATGGGAAAGCAAGAAATCTCGTCATCAAGGCCTTATTTTTTCACAAACTTATAGCAGCACAGTTTGAGCTTCTCTTCTCTTCCGTTAGCTGTAAACTACTAGGAAGATGTCATCACTAGATAATTTCTTATAAGGAATCTATCAGAGAAATGACATTATTTTATATGTCAGTTTTGGAAGGAAAGTAAAATTATGCCATTGTCCAACATCAGTTGTAAAAATTAAAATAATTCAACAAGATGGAAATGCTGGAAATATAAAACCCTTCTATGAAGTTTTACTTAAAATTACACATTAATCCAATTTACAGAGTTGGTAATCTGATAAAAATAAACAAACCTCATATTTAGATATAAACTAAATTCCTCCATCTGTCAGAAAACAACTACCACTTAAGCTGCTTTTACATTGAAATATGTCTATTTCAGGTCTTATAACCACTAATGTACTTGAATCATAAAATGAAAAAGCCTACAATTTCATGTAAGATAACCTTTCCTCAGAATACAAAATACTTTGCAATATGATCTTTATAGTTTAAAAATCAAACATTGGTTTACATCAAAAGCAGCATGAATAATGAAATTGCTGTATAGTAAGCTTGGAAATAGATCAGAAGTGGATGGAGAGGGCCCCTAACTAGACTGCTTCAATTTTATTTTTCAAGTTGAGCTGCACTAATCTTTAATTTATTTTATTTTAAAATTTAAGTATAGTTGGTATACAATCTTACATTGGTTATATTAGTTTCAGGTATAGAATATACTGATTGGCCATTTTTATACCTTACAATGTGATCACCTTACTAATTCTAGTAATCAGCCGTCCTCATGCAAATATCACAATATTATTGATTATATTCCCCTTCCCTTTTTCACCCTTGTAGTTCAGTGTACCAACATCATATAAGACCTCCTTCCACCACCCTCCCCACTGCTAATTTTTACTTTTATCTTTCTCACCTAGATGCAACAAAAATAACTAAAATTCATTAGGTGATTGTTTTATGCAAATCATTATGTTAAATACTAATGAACTAATTTCTTACAAAAACCCCATGAGGTAGGTGATACACTTTAAAGATAAGCAAACTGATACACCCAGCTTCCTAGCAGCTATTCCCAAGAGCCAAAAGGTAGAAGCAACCTGATTCCATTGTCAGATAAGTAAATAAACAAAATGTGGCATATACATAAAATAGAATATTATGCAGCTTAAAAAGGAAGGAAATTCTGACTCCTGCTACAATATGTATGAACTTTGAGAATTCTATGCTGAGATAAGCCAGTGACAAAAAGATAAACACTATATGATTCCACTTAAATGAGGTGCCATAGAATAGTCAAATCATAGAGACAGAAAGTAGAACAGTGGTTGCCAGGGGCTGGGGAGAGGGGGAGAGAGGGAGTTGTTTAAGAAGTATAAAGTTTTAGTTTCGCAAGGTGAAGAGTTTTAGAAATCAGCTGCCCTACAGTATGAAGGTACTTAACATTACTGAACTGTATACTGAAAAATGGTTAAGGTGGTAAATTTTATACGATATACATTCTATCACAATTTTAAAACATTTTTAAAAAGATAAGCAAATTGAGACACGGACAGGTTAAACAACTTACCAACTTCACTCGCAAGTTCTGTGTTTCTTTAACCTAAATTTAAAAAGCCAAGATGACAGGCATTAAGTGTTCATTTGGAATCAAAGAATTGCAATCAGGGAGCATCGATTCAGGCAAAAACTCCAATAACATCCTTATTACAGAGCAAAGGCAAGGGGTTTTTATGAGAAAAGGAAAGAAATGATTATAAGAAAAAAAAATGGAATTCTGTTGGTCCTAAGTTATTCAATTATTGAGTTCTTCAACCGCACATGATTGGTTACTGATTCTATCCTCAGATAAAGATTCCACAATCATCAGTCCTTATGGTTAGGATGTCTGCTTTTCTGCTGGCTTTACAAACAACTGTTTGAAAGACAATGCTGGTTTGGCCCAGTCCAAGGGTCTGGCCTTATAGTCCAAAGGTCCAAGGACAAAGAGTGTAAGGCAGTTCCCCTGGAATGGCTGCTCAGGCTCCACTGTAAAATGGCTCCACTTATGTCAACTTTCAGTTTCTATATATAACATATTGAAACGGTTTTCATATTTTAAAAAATTAATTATAAAAAATTTAAAGGAAATATGCTTGGACAAAGAATCACTCCTATAGGATACGTCCTCCATTCAGACATCTAAGTCATAATCTGGGAATTACTCCAATGTCAAGCAACAGTCCCTCGCCTTTGTGTCCAGTATCCAGTCAGTCACTAATTCTTACTGATTCAGCTCATAAACCATCCCTTATTTCCATGTCTTCCTTCTTTATCACCACTGCCACTGCTTTATTCAAGGCTGTCATCACAGGGACCTTTGCAATCGCATGCTGCCTTATCTCTCTATATCCAACAAGACTTTTCATTCTGGACTGATCATCAGTTCCAGACTGAAATCCTTCCAAAGCAAACTCCTTCAAGAAGTTTAAAGTCTTTCACATGACATAAACAGTCCTGACAAGCACTTGATTGCATCTCCCATCTCATCTCATGCCACTATCTCTGTTACATAAGCTTCAGACCTAACCAACACTCTAAAGGTTCCGAATACACCAGGTCACAAAAAACTCTTCTGCCTTTGAATATACTGTTCCCTCTATCTGCAGTTCTTCCCTTCCCTTCTCACTGAAAAATATTTCCATTCATCCTTTCATAAGTACCTAGTCTAGGAAGCCATTCTTGATATCCAGGGCTGCAAAGGACTCCCACAAATTGATTTAATAGTATTAATAAAATGTTTTTATAAGTTTATGTATTTGTCCCATGAGATAATTGGCCTCATAAGAGTAGTCAAAATATCTTTTTCTTTCAATATTACTACTATCATCTAGCACAGTATCGGCCTTACAGAAATGTTCAATGAATGTCTGAATGCATGAGTGAATAAATGATAAATGAATTAATAAATTAATGTATATTCAGCATGAGTAATCCCAGCATTACAGCTACCGAGAAAACCATATCTTAAAACAGATCCCTAATCACATAGTTGGTCTCTGGATTGCAGAAGAAAATGGATGAATTTGAATAATTCTTCTATATTCTCCATCTCATCAAGGAGACTGAAGACTTACTAGACAGCACAGAATTATTATTTTGATGAAAAAAAAAACATTAAAGAAACAGATTCTAGGAATAATAAAGCCATTCTCAAGGGCTGTTCAACAGAAATAGTAATAATAATGTCATAAACTAGAAAAAGAGAGAAAATGCTATACTGTACTAATGCAGAAACACAACACATTTGAGACATTTTCCACAGAGGTCACACTTAGGTTCTTTGCAATAAAACTAATAACACCCCTTGTTTAAAAAAAATGAATAAAAGAATCTAGCCATTGATAATTCTGAGGACTATTATCAATCCCCCAAAGAAGCCACATACATTAGCAATTGACAGCTTCCTGCTGAAAAATACAAAGACAGCATGATAAAGAACTGTGGTGGCTAATCAGGAGGTGAGATGTTTCTGGACTAAGTATATGAGATGTGAATAAAAGTCTGTCTTTAGTTAATCACACCAACAATTAACTCTCAATTGCTGCTGATGCCTAACTCACATGCGAGGACACAAAAGCAAGGAAGATGCATTTCTAATGACTTTAAAGTCTTTTTTGGAAAAACTGGAGGACTTGAGAATATAAGTGGCATTTTCATCCAGTTGAAGGTCATGAATTTAGAAAAAAGTAATAATGAGGTTGAGAAGTAGCTTGGGTCATCAGATCATGGAGCAAAGAATTCCAACAGATTTGGAATTTATCCAATAAGCAATTAGGACCCATTGAAGTTCTTTGCAAAAGGAAGTAAATTTACATTCTAACTTATAAATTAGGCTCATGTAAATTGAATTTATGGAATCAATTAAGTGTGGCATAAATACCTCTAGGATCTACTAAAACTAAATCATTTTATAAGACTTGAAAGACAAAGTACTAAATCTTGGTGGCAATAACCCTACTAAGCTTTACTGGACCCTGAAATCATTGACCAAATATTCTTCAGTCCTCTATACATCATTTTTTCATTTTTTTAAAATTTGAAATGCCTAAGGTTATCTATGAATAATAAATGTACATCAAATCACTTGTCTTACAGGAGTATGAGAATGGTTCCCACGCTCCATCTATAAAGCTACATCTAAGCTGCCAATCCATTGTTCTCACTGAGTAATAAAATAGCAGCAATAATAATAATATTAGTATGACACATGCACACACACCTCTATCTTTCTTGAATTATATCCTCAAAATGGATAAATATAGTTTCTCAGATTATGAGGGTATATTTGGGGTAATGTCAACTAACATAGATTTATACCAGACATAAATTTTTCTTGGTGGGGGGCAGCCTTCAGGGAAGTATCAAGGTATAAAAAAATCTTTATGTGTCTGCCAACTGGAAAGTATATGCCATATTTAAAAGACACTCTGGACATAAATAAATATGAGTTCGTATTTAAAGCTGAAAGTCTCAACAGTAACCAATCTTAAATGCCAGCATGATATTTAATTGAATTGCTTCTTATTTGTACCACTTTATATAATCTGCTCCAAGATTGTGAGAGCAGGATTATTTTTAACAGTGTTTAATGATTCTCCAAAGCAACACTAGTGAGATTAGAATGTACATGTATTCAACACACTGTTTCCAAAAGGGTTGCTCATTATAGGACCCCTGAATTCTTGTATGATTCAGGCCATTGCTCACTGAAACCAAGGAACCAGAAGGCCTAGGGCTGTGGTGTTAAACTGTTTGACAGCAGAAGTATTCCTGGCCCAACTTTCATCACAATAACAGCTTAAATATATATAGCACTTGCTATATTCCAAATACTATTCTAATATAGTAGGTAGATAGATAAGATAAATAGATTAGATAGATGACAGATGATAGATAGATAGATAGATAGATAGATAGACAGACAGACAGATAGATAATAGAGACATATTCATTTCATTTCCATTTATAGCAAACACAATCTTCAGAACATCCTGTAAACTAGGTACTTATTATTCATATTATACAAAAGAGGAAACAGAAACACTGACACATTAATTTACACAGCTAATACTGCACAAGGAAGAATGACAAGTTTTTAAGATTGAAACCTAGGTGGCCTGGCTCCAGAGTCCATTCTTAACTGCCAAGTTTCAATGCTGCCTCTATAAAGTGTTGATTTAATTTCACCCTCCTCTGTGCTTGTGTAGCACCCTATACATGCCTTTGTAGGGGTATTTCTCAAATTATGGTAAAATAACATTTTATATATATATACATATATATATGTATAGTAATATCTTATTTATATATACTATGTATAATAATATAATATTATATAGCATAGTAACATAATAATAATTTATTATTATCACTACATAATTTATAGTAATAGAATCCAGAATCCTTCATGAGCCCATCTTAGGCAGGAAAAAAATATATTCTATAGCTCTTTGTACCCATATTCCTAACACAGTGATTCAATACATGGCAAATATTTAGTGAATATGTACTAATGAAAACTCACCTGAATACCATGGCTGCTCACTACTCTAAGGTATTTCTACCAGCTCCACTGGCATTTGTACTGTCTTTATGACAACTGACTTTCACCTTCAACTTCTGAGCCCTAATCACCAAACTCCTTTAAGATTACTACCCATGGAACAAATGTAATAACAATATAACATCTGCTACTACAAAAAATATATATAATAAGAATAAAGACAGGAGTTAATATTTATTGAGCATCAACCAAGATTTCAGTCTCTGTTATCCTGGGCTGTCATAGTATCTGAGCTTTATGCAATACAAAAAGGATTTTGTTCTGAGGCTGGTCTTCATGGGTCATACAACTGTCCAAAGAAATTCTAAAATAGAATACTTATTCAGAAAAAAAATAATCAAGAAACACCTGAGAGAAAACTGTAGTTTTCTTTGCTCTGTGAGGAAATCTATGATTTTTTTTTTTTTAAAAATCAGGCCACAGTTTTTCCTACTGCATCATAGTATATCAGCTCTAGCCAGAAAATTCATTAAATTGAATACAAAATTCTACTGCTTAGAATTTTAGTTAATGTTTCAATCCTTTGGAATGCAATTAGAGGCAGTAACATTGAGTCACAATTTATCTCAGTATACTGACTTCTGGCTCTTACATATTAAAAAAAAAAACTATTAAAGAATAAAAGCAGGAGCTTTCTTCTTCACAATTAATATTTACTAAGTCTCCAGGGCTGAAATTACCTCAGTCTTTTTTTTCAAGTCTACAATCACAGCTGCAGTTTTTTTTTTCCATTACTATAGCAACCACAGGAATGCAAGCATTGTGTTTCCTTCTCTGTCCAAAACATATAAAAGGGGCCAAAGTAGCAACAACCACTAGGAGACAGATAAATACCCTAAAAATGGTCATAATTAAGAATTTACATTTATGTGAATATTTTGAAAGCACATCTGACTTCAGAGTACTTAGATCATTCAACTATGACAAAATACATATTCATTCAAGTTTATTGAATCAAGATTCATTAGTTTCATTTACAGAGACTTTCTACAAAGAAATTCTAAATTTACCAGTTTTGTCTTTTTATCCAAACAAATGATAGGAAAAAATATCCCCCATTAAGGTTATAAAGAGCTTTCCAAATTACATAAGAACTGTGTCTTATTTAAACCCAAAGGGAGCGAGAAAAGGACCAAAATAGAAGTTAATGGTTTGATCCCCAATTTTGTTGTTTATACTTCAAAATCATAGTAATAGTAAAGACATTCCTGCATGCTTACAGCTGTATCTTTAATCTAAGTTTATTATAAAGTAATACAAGCACAGTATTTTAAAGCGAACTCAGTGGAACTTTCAAACATCTGACTCCCATTCTGTACATCTATGGTTAGGTGACTTTAGAAGTCCTCGGCCAAATTTTGATATAATAGAATGAATTTTAAGGTGAAAGACCTGTGGCATAAATAATAGCATTCTTCACTATAAACAGAGTGACTTCAGGCTTTGGACAAAGACATATCTGCAGGGTGGTTAGTATATATATTTGGGGAAAGGGAGGCAGGGAAAAAGATTTAAAATATCTTCCTCCCTCATCTATTCTGATCTCTTTTTTCAGAAGAAAGAACTGATACAGAGATAAAATGATGATATAGATAGATATCCCATTTCTGCCAAACAAAGGATTCTATCACCAAGTAATTTTTTGCTTTTAAAATGTCCAAGGAAGATGTTTTCTAAAGAAACACATATTAAATATTGGCACTAGCCTTGCCAGAATATGTAGGGGTCTTCCTTGGAAGATAGACTCCTATGCCAATATGTACAATTTCCTGTGCCAAAAGCACAATAGAAACACATAAGACAGGCCCCACTCTTCCTGGAACAGCATCACAGAGGGAAGATGGCTTCCTGTTGAGTGTTAAACACATTGTCATCACCAGAAGAAGGCACAATTTTAGGCACAGGGAGCAGCATGGAAGAAGTGTGCTGCAAGACCGAAGCAGAAAGCAAGTACAAGGTGCTTTAGCAAAGTGCCTTGGATGCCATCCCAAAGAGTATTAGACTTGATCCTGTGGGGAACAAGAGAACTAACTTTAAGCAAGTCAATGACAATTTTAAAAAGATAACTAGGGAGCTGGATTGTAGTGAGGAGAGACTATAAAACAAGAAAGCTATTACACTAAACTAAAGAAGTTAAATAGAGAAATTGTAGTGAAACAGACAAGATTTATTAGAAAGATACCTAGGAGACATCATGGGACTTAACCTTGGGTACTTCTAGGAGTCAGTAAAATAGACTAGCTGAAAATAACCATGATAACTCTTTTCTTTTTATGAATATATAATTGACATATAACTTCATATTTGTTTCACATCTACAACATAATTTGATATTTGTATATATTGCAAAATAATCACCAAAATAAGTCTAGTTGATATCCATCATTACATAGTTACAAATTATTTTTGCGATAAGAATTTTAAGATCTACTTTCTTAGCAACTTTCAAATATACAATACAATATTATTAACTATAGCCACCATGCTGAATATTACATCTGCATTACTCAATTATTTTATAACTGAAAATTTGTACCTTTTGACCATCTTCGCCCATGATAACTTCTAATTGGAGAAACATAAAGGGCAGAAAAAGTGAGTCACGTATAAACTTCAAGATCTGTCCACAAAATTATGTGTCAGCTTCTGTACTCTGACGTGTCCTCCACCCTCTATGCTCTATCTTCGCAACCCAGTTTATTGTCATGATAGTTTAAAATGGAGTTAGTCTCATGCCTTTTTTATATGACATTTTAACAGAAAGTAGAAAACATTTACCAAAGTAGTCCATGTAAAAATACCATGAAAAATAACTGATCTCTGTTATTAAATAAACCAAGACTTTTAAATATTTTATAATTATTTTTCCTTAATCCTTTGACCTCCATCCCTTCTCAGAGAGAAGAAAAAAACTGCTTTTAAGATGTAGCAATCCAACAAACATAGTTTTAAATATTAAGGAAAGAATAGCTTCTCACAGTCATATATTATAGGAGAAAAAAATCTACCTTAGTTTTTTTAAATAAATTAATTTTAATATCCAGCTCCTTAAGAAATAACTGTAGCTTTGAAACATGTTATATAACTATGTACTCTTACTATAGAAGTAGCCACCTTGCTAGCAGGACAAGATAAAACAAAACTGTAATCATATTACCTCACTGTCATTAAAGCATGTGAAAGAAAATGGCATACTAAAATGTATAAGTATATATTGCATTCTATCTCATCTTTTACACTCAATATTCTATCTTTACAACTTATTCATGTTGTGCTTCATTTAGTTCCTTTGCTTCTAACTGCTGCACTGTGATAGGCTGCATCCATCCCATTTCTTATGAAGTTTGCTTGCATTAGACATCTAAGCTTTCATCTTCCTGCTACTCCAAATAATACTGTATGAAATGACTTATCTGTGCTAAGTGCTATAAGATTGTTTTCTAGAATGACTGCTTTGGTCTATACTTTCACTAGCCATGCAAAAAATTACATCTTCCCACACTTTTGTTAACATTTGGTGATAACCGTTCTCTTTAATATTTTCATTTTAATTGGAGTAAATGATTATTGATATGTTAATCTGCATTTCTTGCATTACTATGAACATCTCTTCATACACTCGAAAGCCATTCACAGTTCCCCTTATGTGAACTGCTTAGTAATGCTATTACCCATTTTGCTATTGTACTTCTGTTTAAATTACTCATTATATAAATCAAAGTCACACATGCATATAAATCCCAATGTTTTACACAGATAATTTCGTATTTTAAGTTTGACTCTGTATACACAGCACCTGTCTACAAATAAGCTTACCAAAAAAAAGTACATTTTTCCTTCCTAATTTAATCTAACAATTCTAAGACATTATTTATCAGAAACTTTATTTTAAAAGGTTTCATTGCCTGACAATTTCCACTAAGTGAAAAATTCCTTTGTAATGAGAATCTACATGCAAAATGACTGGAAATTTCCAAATTTTCCAATAGTAGTAAATTCTAGTAGAAAAATATGGTAGATTATACTGTTGGAAGGAAATTATAGTTACAAAGTTTGTATAATAATTCATTCCAGAAATATTTATTGAGTGCTTATGGAGTACCAAGCACCATATTAGGTGCAAGGAATAGAGACATCATTACATTTCAGGCTCCACACAAAGAGCTCATCACCAAGAAAAAAACACATGCAAACAATTATTACAGATTACTTGCTTACTGTATTATAATATGTTTACATGCACTATGCTGTGTGAGATCAAATGACAAGAAACCTTTGCCAGGTGAAAGGCAAATGCTTTGAAGAAAAGTCTAATGTTAAACTGAGTTGTAAGGGATAACCATTTGTCAAGCGCCCCAGTGGGGGAAGGAAACTGCCTTCTGGAAAGAAAAGGAAAGCTTATGCAAAGGCACTGAGATGGAAAGAAGCATGGTCTATTTGGAGAATTCCCCAGGGTTATTTATTATTACAATCCTGGACAGGTGTCCAAGTCTTGCTGGAGTGAGATTAAGGGCTGGGGAGGTACATAGGAGGCATGTGATGAAAAATTCCTATGCCTTCTTCGGAGGCCTCCAGATGCTGGATATAAAGCTACCAAAGGCTTACAAGCACAAATATCAGGCACAGGTCTGGGAGTCAGGGATGTGGTGGTGAACAAGACAGACAGGTTTCTGTTGAAGGGTGCGAAGTGAAGAATTGATAGTCCTATCTTATGATTTTCATGGTACAATATGGAGTAAAGAGTGGGAATGGAAGCATAGAGGCTAGTTACAATGTTATTGCAATAATCCAGACCTGAACTAAAGCAAAAAAATTATTTATGGCATGTTTATGGGAAGTTGTGATAATTAGCGTAATCATCTTTTGAAGAGTACTTCACAGTATAAAAACACTCGAGTGTACAGTCTAAATATCTCTTAACAGTAATCTCTGTGAATAATATTATCCTTGTCTCAATGTTATAGGTAGATACTGATCATCGTGCCCAAGGAAAACAGCCAGAGAATGGAAGAACAGAAAATGCTATCTCAATTCACTTGATATGACATTCATTTATTTATTCACCAAACATTAAATGAATCACTTGTATGTGCCATACAGCATTCTATGAGCTGGGAATAAAAATTCCAACAAAATAAAACCTCCTTCCTACAAGAGTTTGCGGTCTAGAGAGAGAACAATAACTGAAGAGCCAGTTACAACGTGGTGCAGTTGGCATGCTGATAAAGGCTTAGCCAGAACTGCCTGTCCTCTCGGAAGTGTACAAAGTGCAATGAAGATATAAGGTCAAACCAGGAGAGGAAACTCGTTGCATGAAGGGTAGCAGGACTGCAGTTTATGTGTTCCCTTAAAAGTCTCTCAATGTTGTAATGATGACACTTTTACAGTTTAAAAGGGTAAAGGAAACAAAGAAAGGAGAATAAGCATCAAACAGAACAAACGAGACTTTGTGACGGCCATTTCATTCTTTCTATTAACAGAGCTCATAGAAACATGAGATGTGGTGATTCACAGGCAAATGTTTGAAATGAATGAGACGGCTATGTAGAATTTCCCCCAAATTAAAGAGCTAAGTGTTTAATAATCAATGCCGGCAAATAGACAGAAGAGATGAAGCATAGTGACATCTCAGGAACTAAGGAAACTGGATCAGATAACATTGTTTGCACTAAATGATAAACATGTCAAATTGGTCTTAATTACCAATGATGCCTACAGTTTTGCCAGCTGCTTTATAATTCAAATCACTCCTTCACTTCTTTGCCAAAATATGTTTGAGAATTAGTTTTGTGATGAATGAGAACATCATGTAAAAAGTACCAATTCTATATTCAGTTGGGAAAAAAACAAATGCATTCTTCATATTGCATGAGGACATACCATACAATCCCCCAAAATGCTCAAGTACATTAAGAAGGGTGTTTGTCTATTAAAGATAAATAGAAGGTTTGGTATTTGGGAAATTGGCAGTAGGGGTGGGCGGGAGGATTGCCTAGAAGATTAAACCATTATTTTATCATTAATTCCACCATGTACGTTTTGTCTTAGTACGGTACATATCAATCATAATGTTTGTCAGATACAAGTCTGAGAGTTTGTGTCCTTTTGTCTTTGAAGAGATTGTGGTGGATTTTGGAGAGAGCTCTGGATTTGAAGCTGCAAGGCCTCTATTTTGATCTACCTCTTGCCAGCCCTGTGTCCTTGGGCGAGCCACTCAATAGCTTTGGAATCCAAATTCCTTGTGCAATTTCACGTAAAGTTGTTGTGATGTTTAAGTGAGATAACATGTGCCAGCATTTGCAAAACAATAAAATGGCCACATAAATATCAGTTATTTATTACTCTATGTATAATTTTAAAGAACATTATTAAACTCTAATCAATACCAAAACAGTTAAGTTTAAAAAAAAAAAAATTCTTTACTAGAAACAGGCTTTATCTGCTTTCATTACCTTGTCACCTCATAATATTCATTTCGAAGCACTTTTTTTTTTAAGACAGATGGTCATAATTGATGGGCACCAACAGAACACAATCCAGAACTTTGTAAAACAAGAAAAAGATTAACGTTTTTCGAATACTATGGGGCAAATGTAGTAATTAAAAAATGTATTTTCTGAGAATCTTGATTCTCAAAATCCATACATAATTATCCATTCCTCTGTCCCTTCTTGGATTGGGTTAGTAATTTTATCCTCTTCTTAAAGGAGAAGAAACAAAGGTTAAGTGACTGATGCAAAGCTCAAGCTAGTAGCAATCTCCAGGCTCCGGGTCCAGGCCTGTATTAACTATGTCACCAATAAACCTTTCAAGTTGCCACTGACTCACATAAAACCTTCACATCAGCCCATTTATGCCATTGTCCCTTTATCTGCTGTACCTACTTGAAATATTACCTTCTTTTATAACAGAGATAGTGACCTAAAGCAGGCACATATTCTTTCCTCTACCATTTCTGCTCCTTGAGAGACTCAAGCCATTTCTAAAAGCCTTAATGGGAAAACTTTCTGTGAAGAAAAATGACAAATAAAGTACTTCTAAGCATTAGAGGTGGAATTTTAGGTGGAAGTTTTTTCTCAATATATGGAGTCTTATAAATGGTCGAGTTGAAGTTTGGGGAAGAGTAACATGAATTGCTTCCTTGAGTTCTTCCATCACAAGCCAATGCAGGGAAAATATATTTCCTCTGTTTGCTATATCTGTAGTTCCATTATAGTCTCAAAAGAGTACAAATAGCAACAGCATTAATAGCTCTTACTATGTGTATACACTGTCCTGTATGTTTTATATTTAACCTCATTGTCCCTACATATCATCAACACTATCTCCAGGGCATGGAAAATGTAGCCAATACTTATTTCACTATTTCCCTTCAGGTAACAATAGTCTCTAGTAAACTGTGAAGCAGTTTGTAATGACCAACTTCCTGATAGAGAAACTGACTGACAAGTCCCACCCTCCTAGCAAAACCACCATCTTAAAAGGCAAGTGACACAATTTTAATCCCCTCTTTTATCAGCCTGGGGAGATCTGGTAGCAAGAGCCATGAGACATTCTGCGAAACAAAATTCTGTGAGGAATATAATAAGGAAATTTCTGATAATATATAAATTTTTCTGTGCCTAAATTGGGAGAGGTCAACAAAATCCGACTTATCCCAAGTGCAGAAGGCCTTTTGTAGCACAGATTTTTTCTAAGTGTTAGCAGAATCATTGTCACTGAAACAAAACAAACAAACAAAAAATCTGTTTCTCAAAAACTGCACTTATTTGTGCCATAAAAATAGGAAGAGAAATAACTTGAGCTGGTAGAAATATAGGCACGATAGCTCAATGCTTCACAGATGGCATCTGAGCAGTTGCAGACATAAACAAAGCACTTTGCAATGGGGATATGGGCTCGGGTTAAAGGAAGTGAGCAGTAGGATATAGGTCTGAGGGATGTTTGGGACAGTATAGATCATGGAAGTAAAGACTCAAAATTAGGGTGATGACTAGAGAGGGGCTTGTAAGACCATGTGCTTCACCAATATTCCAGTGAGTGAACAGGTAAATAGCAGATTGCTGTTTTGTTTTGTTTTGTCTTAACTTAAAGGCTATATTTGGTTGTTTAGAAAACTATCTTTTATGAATCAAATTCATCTTTAACCAGGTTTTTGTTGATTTTATAAATCCACTATCATGTGTTGCCTTCATGTCTTCTTGTCCCCAGTCTGTTGTGACCAACCAAAATTGTGGCCACTATTTTGAGAGGTCCATATGGGACAGAGTAAGCAGCAGCCCTATTGAAAAAAATGCTTTCCTTGAATCAGCATACCCTTCTTGTTTATATTCTGAGCACGGAGCATGGAGAGCAGGAGGGATTACTGGTACTAATCCCATAACCCTTCACTGAGTAAGAAGCAGAAATTACTGCACAGAAGTAAATGCACACTAACCTGACCTAATTCTGAAGCAGTTCTAATTTACTTATAAACTAAATTTGGCATAACACCCGACCTCGATAAAATTATAATTCAATACTCTTTCATTCCACAACACTGTGTCAGCTCTAGAAATAAAAGGATAAAGGCACAGTCTGTTTTTTGGACTGGCCAAATACCGCTGATAAGAGAGTGAAATAATTCTAAAATAGTAATCATAAAGCTTTTCATAATTATTAAGGGCTGTATCAGGCATAAAGCTCCAGTGACTTAATTCCATTAAATATCTACTTCATAATGCTAAATGCAGGTGAAGCACATTATTGTTGCTGGATAAAATAAGATGAAATGTTAAGCTCTTTAGAGAATAAAGTACAGTGGAGCCAGATTTTCATACTTATAACTCAATATGACTATTTCTATAGAATAAGAACCTGGCTTAAGTTGTATAATCATTTAAAAGGCCCCAAAGTCTCCTTCCTGGTTCTCTTCTCACCTCTCAAATGTCGAAAACACATTTCCTGACACAGCTGAGATGCGTGCCAGCTCCCTGTCAATGAAAAGTAAGAATGAGAACTTTGACACGATGGCCATCGACAACTCTCTGTGGACCGCCACTGTTTGGAAACCGTTTCCCTTTCTAATGATGAAACATCTTCTTGGTCCAGTGCCTCTACTCTCAGTTCTACATCATCTATGAGCAAAAGTCACTTTGTGGGACTTTTTGAGATTCCAAATAAGCCATGCAGTTTGTCTCCACTCTTGGACAAACTTGGTTTGGGAACAAAAATCATTTCTTAAGATAATCAGGCACCAAAATAATCAAACTCTTTCATTGTCTAACATGCCTGTAATTCTGCACTGGCTGGAACCTCGGAAGAAGATACGAGACTTAGTGGAAGTTTAGGAATAAAATGATAAATAATGAAAAATTGAATTAGGACAAAAACTAGCATATGAGTATTCAATAAATACTTGGTTTTAACCTTTAGAGTAATGACTGGGGATCTGTGTATCTATAAGTCAGAGTAAAAAAAGAAGCAGAGGAAGGGAGAAATATACAATGTTAATATATACAACATTAATTTTAAAATATTTTAGGCAGAGTAGTAGCTATTCCTAGGAAATATGCCTTGGAAAAAATATGTATCAGTGGAGAATTCCAGAAAGAGAACTCCATGGAGAGATATCCTGTCTTCTTGTTCTCTGCTTAAGTCTAAATAAATGGGAACACTGCCTGCCACACTGAAGACACTAAAAATATATTTATTGAACAAATGAATAAATGAATTCAACCACTCATACTATAACTCCCTGTGGAATTCACAACACATTTGAGCTAATCAAGGGCCCTGAGAAGTCTTGCTATATAAGAAACCTGCTTTCTTGTTTAACCTAGGAGTCTTACAACTTACTTGACACAAAATACTTTTCCTTTTGTAGGGGAAATTACTAATATGTTTAGGAACTGACATGCTAAGGAATGTACTTACTGAACAGAAATTTAGGGAACATCTATTAAGTGCAGAATACTGACTCAGAACATACAGACAACTGAATCCTCAAAGAGCTCAGAGTCACATGGTGAAAAGACTGATAGGTATATAGCTCACTATGATAAAAGACCGGGATTAAAACTGTTATATTTACAATCACATGTAAAATATATTAAAATATACCTATACATTTTATATATCATACTACTATAAATGCTATATTAGTATATTAATAACTATTATACTTTGCTATTGTGATCTATCATAAAATATTAATTAATACTGTGATTATATAATAATATATTCTATATTATATTAAATGTTATTGAGGGCTAGAGGCTTTTGTAGCAAAATCAAACTTACAGAGCTACAGTCAAACTAACAGGAGCAAACAATTTTTAAAAATGTGCTCTTACTTTAGTATTAGATGTTAATAGATTAACTATATGAAAATAAAATTCTCACTGCTCTTCTAAATCTTTTCTTTTCCATTATATACAAAATCACCTTGAAATCAGATCATTCCAATGAATCTTTAATCATACAGGGGTCATAGCATTTTATTTCTGCACCCTGCAGGAGTAGACACGTGTATGGTTAATACTGACAAATGCCAATTATGAAGTCCATAAAGTTTACAAAACGTACCCTCTGTATTACCTCAATTGGTCCTCAAAAAGTCTCTCACGAGATAGAAGAAAACTAATATTTCTTCATCTGGTGAGCAGCTATATTCTAGATGGACGAACCTTTACATCCATGATATCATATTGCTCCTCAACATGCTATCTTCATTACCAAGACAAGTGTTGGGGTTTCAAGAAAAATGATGACCATTTCCAAATCTCCTCCTCACCCTTCCAAAATGATAAAATCTACAAGGGTAAGAATTATTCCACACTAGACTCAAGGTTTCAGCATTAAATAGACCACAGGCCAAGTTTAAATTATAAGTAGAAGAAAGAAAAAACACATTGCAACACAGCTTCCACAAACCTGTCTACCCCTGCAACTAGCCTGTGGTTACAGAGAGCAATAGAGGGGAAACTGTAAATGCTCCCTGAAGGAGCAAGGGATATACTTAGAGGAAACACAGGCAAACATCCCCAGAAAAAAAGAAGTGAAACAGTAAATGCAAAAATGATGTGAACAGGTCTGGACTTGGTATTTCATGGCTTTAGGGGAGGAGGATGGAAATGCGGGGGACTGGAAGTGGTGAAAACTGTTATGCAGTAACGTTTTTGAAATTCTTTAGGTGGGGGATGAGGATGTGGGAGGATGGAGAGTTCTGGCTTGTTTAACTGAATTATAATATTTGTGTCATGAAGCCATCCAAAGGAGGATGCGTTTTCAACGCTGGCCGAAATCAGAATTAGGACATTCTGACCCGATTCTTTCTAATCACCGCAGAGGTAGATAAACAGAGAACACTGACCCTCTGGGTAAAAAGTTGACCACGGTTCTGAACTACGAAGGGAGGTTAATGCTGGAGTTATAAATGACTCAGGGGGTTCTGCAGAATTTCTTGAGGGCGGGGGGAAACAAACAAACAAAAACCTTCCATAGTAATGGTATTAATCAATATTTAGAGATTGTAGAGCAGTTGTAGTAGAAGAGAAAGAATTTTCTACAAATGGAAACAGTCACTGAAACAAAGAAAAAAAATGAGGCACACAGAACACGAGATGAGCAAAGCTGAGAACAAACAGAAAGATTATGAAAACCTGTGTAAGACCAGAAGTGAACAATTCTCTTATCCATACTGTCTTACCCAGATTCATTTCCACCAGCTCCTGAATAAAATGACTTGAGGTCTGCAGTATTTCCTCTGTAAATAGTTATATAATAATATTTAGGCTAATGGACTAGAAATCTATATTATATATATTATAATTTGGTCATTCTCGAACATTATGCATATCACCTTCATAAAGCTCTGGATTAAAGAATTCTTCCAAGTATTTATGTTTAGATGCCTAGGGCTGTGTGAATTCTGCCTAATTACTATAATCATATTTTGGGGCCTTAGGTCAGCAAAACCAGCTAAGGCACTCCCGTTAGAAAATATACTTTAGCTATATTTATTTGTTTCCATGTGCTACATATGATACCTTGACTTGTGAAGAATTTTAACGGAAATGGAGGAGTTAGTTTTGCAGAAACCAAGTAATGATGTGAATCAATTCATTTTCATGTATTTGTTATGTATCCAATGACAGACACCTATTTTAAGTTCATAAGATAAAGATTTTCCATTGTTTTCATCCAGTAAAGTTTCATGCAAGGGACTGAATGAAGGGTCTATTTCCAGGAGACTGTTTTTGCCATTGAAAACTGTCTTCTTCAGGCATTTGCCGAATGATGCATTAGCAGGAGCTACAAGGATCACATTGTTTCACACCAAATAGCCTCTACACTTTGATTCATATATCACACATGTTCTGTTTCTTACATTTCTGTTTTCACACCCACTACCTAAGTGCAAAGGGATTTGAAGACAAGTACCACAGTTTTCTAACTTTCAGCTGCTTTGGTTGTATTGATGGAGGAAGTTATGGAACATGTAGAAAATAGAATCAAGATTAAGGAGATCATATTTCTGCTTTATGCCCTGTGATACAGTGAAGTTCACTGAGTAACAATTACTCAAAACATCTATTTTAGATCATTTAGCTTCACGGAAAATCCCTGAAATTGGCAAATGCCATTTTTAAGAAGATTATTTATTGTAGAGAAGAGAGAACCAAAGGTGTGACTTCATAGAACTTGACAATAGTTGTAACAATAGTTGTTAAATGAAAAAAAAAATAAATAAAGTATAACTCTTCTTATATTTTAAAAAATTTAAAACAAGGAAGTTAGTTAAAATAACTGCAGGAATGTTTGTTTCTCACAGAAATTGAGATATAATGAGGATGGTTACATACTTTTCTTAATGGTGTTTAAAAATACATGTGCATTCTACTAATGAGTCTTGAAATTTTCAGTAGTCATACTGCTTGGTGATTCCAGGATTCTTAAAAATGAATTAAACAGATAACCGTTGGGAGTCCTCTCTGATATTATTAATTCACATTTTATAAATTAACTTAAATAAGATCCTGATCCACCAATGAATAGTTAACAGATGTTCAACTCCATGACTAAGGTTGTACTCTCAAAACAGTAGTTAATTTTACAATGGAAAGGACTCTAGTGACCGTATAACTAAATGTTTTTGTTCTACAGAGGCTGGAAGTGAGGCTAGAAAATAGTACAGACTTTTTCAATACCACAGAGTGATAACATCCACTTCTATATGGCACTGGAATCTTGATTTCCAAGTCAGTGCTTACACCACTATATCTCATTTGCCACTTTATCCGAAACTATACAAATTTATTATGCTGACATACTGCTATTCCTCAGATCTACCTGTAAGGCAATCTTCCTAGCCTCCAGAGTGCCTAGAGAGAGACTTATGTACCTGTTCTCCCACAACTGCACAAGATTTTTGCGTAATTTCTTAATGATCACCATGGAACACAGAGTAAAACAAGAAAAAGCAGTACTATGTCAACATAAAATGAAAACGAGGAAAATCAAAAAGAAAGGCAAGGAATGGCTGGGCCTCAAATTCAATCAAGTTTATGAAGGAAGAAGTGACTGTTGTTGACCAGACAGCGCCATGCCTCAAACATAGGAAGCAGTTAATAAATAGTTTTAAATAAATTAAGAGAGGGATACAGTGTGACTGGTATCCGTAAAGGATAAATGTAGATTTTTGTCCACCTCTTTTTATCTTTCTATCCTAATGCACGATTCCTCCTCAGCAACAGTTTACAACCCACTGAACACCTACCTACCATACCACTCTGCTGGAAAAAATTCTTTTTTCATTTTCCTCCTTAGCAGAAATACTCATGGAACAGAGCTTGGTGCTATGACCAACATCATAGTGTTGTGAGGATTAAACGAGTTAGAAATGCATAAAGCATTTAGAACAGCTCCTGACGCAAAGTAGGAGCTTGGTGTCGGCTATTTTCTATTTCTCAATTTTATTAGAAGACTATATAGAACCTGTTGGAAGCAGTGTCTAGTAGACCCTAAGATAAGCTATACAATAAAAAAAAATCTTGAAAACATTATTTACAACAATGTAGAAAAAAATTTCCATATATATTTTTATTACATATATAAGTATGTACACACATACAAATTTGGCCAACTGAAGTAGATGAATAATAAAATACTAAATTTGATATCATTTAGTACACAAAGCCACTTAGCATATCTAACCATATAATGACATAAAACAAAACGAAAACAAAAATTCTAATTTTCCCAAAGACTTAATTAGAATATAAATTTGGTCTTCAAAAATCATTGGCAATAGACATTAGAGATTTTCATGTTTAGGACATACTACCTTTCAAGAAATATAAATTCTACACAGAAACTCTTCAATTTGTCAAAGAATAAAGTGAAAACTCCATGGTTATGATTCATGAAATCATTAAAGTATTTTCTAGACTTGGCAGATGCACTCTACAAGTAATCACTGACCAAGCCACTTGGAAGGGAAGGAAGACCACTATTCTTAAAAAGTAAAAGGCCCTATTGCAAAGGGAGGCCCACCGAGAGCTCTAAAAGATGGGGAGACTACTGATGCCAGCAGGCTATGCCTAGAAGGCAACCCCAACAGTATGGACCTGCCTAAAATCAATCTGATTCACAAGGGCTACGCTGCTGGCATTTCCCTTAGGTCCCCTGTAGTAATAAAACAAAATTTGGAAATAGACTTGTAATGCTGTTGAGAAAAACAGAGCACAGTATAGTATATCTTGCATATCACATGTCTTCAGAGGGAATTAATATACCGATATCACATTTTCTCTTGTGAATAGCGACTGGAGAGTCTAAGTATCCTTAAAGTCATTTAACGCAACCTTTTTGGCACCAGGGACCAATGCTCCTATGAGAATCTAATGCCTGATGATCTGAGGTGGAGCTGAGGCAGTGATGCTAGCGCTGGGGAGCGGCTGCAAAAACAGATGAAGCCTTGCTCACTCACCCTCCGTTCACCTCCTGCTGTGCAGCCCAGTTCCTAACAGGCCACTGACCAGTACCAGTCCATGGCCCAGGGGTTGGGGACCCCTGATGTAGCCTCTTTAGAGTTATTTATTTTAATTAAAGACTTACTAGCTTCTGAGTAATTTGTACTAATTCATATATAGCTCTCCATGTTTATGTTTAACAAAAGAGGCACAGAGGTATAAACAAATTTCACTTCTGTTACTTAAAAACCTAAAATCAATTTGGTTAAAGCTATAAATTTACTTTATATTGGGGCTCTATTTAAAATTAGTATTTGATGTAGAATTATAAAGACATATTTAATATAAAAGATAATTCTTTGTTATGGTTTTTCCACATTTCACGTCATCATCAATTTTCCTTTGTGCCTAAAATATTTTTATTTATTTGAAAAAAAAAAATGGTCCAGTTGTCATTAGAAAAACAGTAGTCTAACCTAAAACAATGTAGAGATCGCCTATATTAGAGACTGTGTGATTCATTGGGTCCAAGTTATTTCCAACAAACATACCAGCTGAATACCTGCTATTATCAAGGTCCTTTATCAAGGAGCTCCGAATTGGTTTTTAAAAGGTATGTCCTCAAACCATCTCACACGTAATACAGCAACAGCAATCTACGACATAATAAACACAACAAATCTTGCTAAATCCTACCTTTAAATCAAATACATTTGGCACACATATTCTTGTCAATGAATATTTAGTTCTGAGAAATATAATCTACAGAATTCAGACACCTGATAATATATGTCAATAGGGGGACTTGTGTAAGCTCAGAGGACTTAATAGCAGTACCTTCAAAACCACCTTAATATAATCACTGGAATCAATATCTTTTTACTTTAAAAGCATGTATGAAATTTTTAAAAAATCAGACAGTGGAAGATATAATGGTCATGTGCAACGTGTGTTCTAATGTCCCTCAGTTGTGCGTGAAAGCCAATCCTAAAAAGAAAAAGCTGACAAAGTGAAAAGAACTGATAGACTCAAGAACATATGAGGCCTTAATTCTTCCCCTCTGTATATCCAGGATCTTATATAGTTCCCTATTCTATGTAGGTTTTTTTTATTTTAAAAGAAAAAAATGTATATTTTACTATGTACTCTCAATATCCAAGCGCAGAATTATGATGTTACTATGTGATTTAATTAACTTGCCCTTGATTTGATGGTATCTGGAATAAATTACACAATACTAAGATTTTATATTTGCTTTTGACTTTTTCTACTGCACTTTTTAATAGTAGGAAAATAAAATTTTTGTTTCCTCATTGATGTGGTTAGGAGTTAGCTACGGCTACACAGACCTCACATTCCCTCACAGCAGCAGGCGGATGGAGCTGAGGTACCAGCTGTACCTCAGAAAGAATGCATGCTTTCCAAATCCAAGATTTCCAAAATCTTGCTTAAAAATATATAATCCCCAATAGGACACATTTATCCTTTTCTCTACCTGCTTGCTTGGTCCCTGTTAAGTATTAGTCTATGACCTGGACAGAGAGAAAATTCAATATTTTAAATAAAATAATCTAGATTCTGGCAGAGACATAAGAAACTGGGGGGAGGACTGTCAATCTAAAGGCAAAAGAGTAACATTTAATCATCGATGAACTCCTGAAGCCACCCCCATTTTATACGTACTCATCTTCTCTTTTCTACCATTATTCTATTATAATTTTAATTTTTTAAGCAAAGCACATAATTGGCTCCAACCATAGCCCAGTAGCCACCTCTCTTTTATGAAATCTTTTTACCCTATTTTGATATTTTTTTCTCTATCCTACCTTCTAGTGTTATGGTGTTTTCATCCTTTACCTACTTCTTCTTTACCAACTTTCATTTATCTTTAAAATGATGATAGACAAAGAAATAGTACGGAAAGAATATGAAAAGTGATGCTGATACAATCATCACGTCTACTGCAATTTTGAATGTGCTGTAATGGTTTCCTTTTAGACATCTCACACACAAAGAAATTCTGAGTAAATACATGGGAGTATCCAAGAGAGAAAATGAACCCCAAAATATGACATAGGGCAATCCATGCTAAACTTTATGCTAAAGCAAATAGTTATGTTTTCAACCTTTTAAAAACAATATAGATTCACCACATTTGGACGGAATAGCATATCTAAATTTAAAATGTAAAGTGAAAATAAAATAAACTGGGAGGATCAACACATGTTAGGAAAAGTATAAAATGCAGCTTGAACTAATAAGGGTTTGGATTTATTTAGTTATGCCAAATTGAAATACATTTACAAAGCGAACTCTGAGACTATGGTTTAGGAGCACTGAATGTTTCAACAGATCTCACACTTTAATCACTTTAAATCATGCTCTTGTGGCTAATGCTCTCTTACACACAGACAGAAAACACTGATGTTAGGAATAGTGGATATATATTTAAATTTTAAATCAAATTTTAAATTGTAAAAAAGTAGTTTTTCTATAAAATTTTTTCTGCAATTTCTATAATTTTGTTGTCGTTGTTGATCTCTCTACATCATAAAAAATTCAATGCATTTTGTTTGTACAATCTGTTGCTAGCTTAAGGCATAAAAGCACCTGATTATCAGATCAACAGTACAGCCTGAGGTCACCAAAATCTTGTTTAAAAAGCATATATTATCTTAAGAGTGATCGAATTCGCTTTTATGCACATCACAACCTGTGACACGCTCACCTTTCTGGTGGCATGTATATGTTTAGAGTGGAAAGTCCTCTGCAACAGGTCATTTCCTGTAACAATCACTTATATTTTGGTTTAGTCAGAGCACTAACATTTGTTTCACAGACCTTTTCTTTTACCAGCTCCACTTCAAGCTGAATGTGTTTCTTTCAGAAAATGCTAAATTTCCTCAGAGACCGGTGGTTACATACAGGATTGTTCCTGCAGACAGAATGATGTGTGGTGTGATTCTTCCATACCACGTCACGGCGCTGCACAAGCAGCCAGCACTCATTGTTGTCCCCAGAAAACCACAATGACTAGAAGCACTGCCTTTGTGGCTGTGCCAGAATGAGTTCCTGTTATCAGTTCAGGCCTCAGATATTCATTCATGAGCCATGAATCTAAGCTTCGCTGTAATGTGATGACTACAAGAAGAAAAGAAGTGTCTCTAAATGAATGTCACCCTGAGCTTATACACAAACATTTCTCTGGTCATCAGAGCTTGGTATCCACACTGGGATAACTTCTCATACCTCTAATATTTCACAAGCATTCACTGAAAGGTTGATAAATTTAAAAGATGCCATCTCCTTCTCTTAGTCTTTTGCCAGCCTCCCCAAAATTGCCATGCTATATTATATAATACTTCCTTAGCCAGATTCCAGGAATTCTATAGGCTGTAATTTAATCCTAGGAAAACCAAAGGATATTAAATGATCTAAACTGTCTTAGCCAGAAATCTCTGATTTGGCTGCCCTTTGAAGTTTGTATCTGAAACTTTTTGATGTCTTAATATTGTTTTAGAAATTAGGGGGAGAGTTGACTTTGTAAATCATTTTAGGATTGCAAAAATGACATTATGATGATGAATGGCACAAGGCTTTAAAAAAGTTTCTCTGAATATTAAATTAATCACCAACCAAGGCTGTCTAACATTAGCTCCTGATAACTTAGAGATCCTGTGGCATTCCAGATGCTCTGTGAAACAGAAATATTCTGTCTTTATTATGAGCACCTTTCCACATCTGCAATTCTGTTATACAATAAAGTCTTGTTCTTTTGTTGCAAGATTGCCCTGGATCATTTTTTTATTATTAATTTAAACCATGTGGGTAAAGGGTAATCCAGTAAGCCATAGGATTTCAGATCAGAGCTTTCATACAATCACATGTAACATCAAACATCTGGATATTTAGATGAATAGAGATGGGGGAAAATTAACAAGAACTAAAGCATAGTCTGAATGGATTTTAATTCTACGTAATTTTGTCCATTTTGAATATAACATTTTAACATAACTTCTTTACAAAATAACCAGCTTATACCTGAAATAAAAATTCATAACTCAACTGCATCACTCAAAAACACATGTATACTGACCAAATAGCTTTCAGTAAAAAAGACCTTAAAGCTACTACCATAAATTTCTTGAGTAACCTAGTATCACTTTTATTATACCTAAAAGCAAGTTTAATTATCCCCTTAAAGAGGACATGATCTACAAGTTTTCTTGAAGCACTAAGTCATATAACTGTCTCAGAAACATTTTGCCTGTAAGGTCCATTACCCAATTAAACACAACAATTAATAGTTGCCTTCCTCTATTTTTGTCAATCCCTGCACTTTTCCTAACCCCACTTCAGTGAAAGTTTTGAGAAAAAAAGAAATCATGATGGTATGTAATTGAAAAAATATATATGTTGGCTTGTTTAAAATTTTAACATTTTTCCAAGGTACCTGAAACTTGAAGATAATAACATAAGGGACATGTTTAAGTATCTTGCTAATAAATAATTCTCTCTTGAGTTTTAGAAATTCGTTAAAGCAGAAAAGTACACAGAAACCGAAGAAGCAAAACTAGTCATTTTCACTAAATATGCTACATTAATATCATTAATATTAAAATGATATTGATAATAGTAAAAAAAAAAGAAAGAAAGAAAGAAAAATCCCATTCATACCAAAAAGGAAGGCAACAATAGGTCCATCTAAAAAAACATTAAAGTTGACCCCCAAAATCACATAGTTTCTACTGCAGTCCAAATCAATTTATTTCCAATGCATGATGCAGATACCAAAGCAGCTATTCTTGAAGGTTTGCCTGAATGGATGTTATTTGCATTCTGTAATCCAGATGCTGTGTATTTTACTGCAGATGCCAGGTGTGGACATTCAAAAGTAAAAACCTAAAGATCAAAGAAACAAAGGTTGATCCTGTTGAAATATTCAGCCACAAGTCATTCATATGACTAGAGACTTTTTGTTTCATGAGGTGTTTACATCCTTTGTTGTTAAAGCTATTTATTACCTTTGAAAACAGTTCGCCTTCCTTTTTGGAATACTATAGAGTGTGATACAGTCTTAATGTGTGTTAAGGGAACATCCATGTTTGCAATGGAAATCAGCACCACTATTACTGCAAAAATAAATTCAATCTTTTGAGTTAAAAAGTAAAAAGAGCTCAATGTTTTATTTAACAAAGAAGTAGACCAGGACCATAAATAATATATGATATAAGTTAGGTAGATATAGAAACAAAAACATGAAAGTAAATGGGAAGAATGAAAAGTTATAAAACTCAACTAGTTCCAAGTTAGTTGGACAAGGGAGGGTTGAAACCTCAGGTCATAATTTCCATAGCTGTATTCTCTTTTTCTTCTGAACAGGCCTCAAAGGAGTTGACCCTCTGATTTTGACCCTTTATTCATTAATTCAACAAATATTTACTTTTATTCACCAAGCGATGTCCGCATCAGTGAAAACAAAGCGGTCTCTTCCTTCAAGGAGTTTACAATCTACTGGAAGACAAATACACTAAATTTTTTTAGGAGAATGGAACAGGTGTGTTAGATTAAGCAAAACTCAGGTTAACCACAGAAATATTAAGGAAGGAGATACCTAACTGTTGATATCTGAGTGGACTCCCAGAGAGATTTCTACTCTGAGACCAGAAAAAACAAACATTAGGCATTAGTCAGAGAACCCAAGTGAGTGATCTTAGCAGAAGGAAAAAATGTGTGACTTTCAAGAGGTGACAAAGTACAGCAAGTTTATGTAAGCACACGCAGAAAACAAGGACTCCAACACAAGCAATGGGGACAGTTAACACATAAGACGTTAAAAAACAAAACAAAACAGAAAAAACAACTCTAGATCATGAAGAATTTTATATCTCTTCTCATCTCCACTACCCCAGGAAGGGAATGTCATCTCAGCTCAATCTACACTGTTCATTAATCAGTTCAACCTTAGGCAAGAAATTTTTTAAGTATCATCTAAGGCCTGCGGGGAACTGCAGAGTCCTCCACTGCCTGGTCCAGACTGCAAGGCATACATTCCTCCAAAACATAGAGTTAATCTATTTAAAATGAAAGAAAGATACGGGGAACACTTTACGCTGGCATCCAAATATTTACTAATTACTCAAGAAAATATATATATATTTTAATGTTTAGGAGAATTGCAAATAGCAATGAGGAAGGACTGGAATTCCATCAGACTCTTCACTTGAAAATGAAGAAACTATGGACTTAATCTCTTTCTAAACAATCTCTTGCTCTAGCCTTTTATTTCTATGGTTATTATTTATATGGTGATAATATTAATATTAATAATAATAAACTTTGTTTAGCATCTACTATCTCCCAGGCATTCTCCTGAATTTCCCATGAATTCCCCTATTTGTCCTTCACAATTAAGACTTATAAACTGGTGAAAGTCATTATCTTCATTTTACAGATTAAGATACTGAGGGTCAGGGATCTAGGTAGATCACACATTAGTCTTAAGTACAGACTCAAGACTAAAAGATAAAGCATTCGAAAGTATACAAATAGGCGATGGATATTTTTCAAATATTCTGATAATATACACACAGTCCCAAATAGAGAAATGAATAAAGAGTCATCTCACAAAACAAAACTTCCCAAATCTATACAGTCCCACAGAAAAATGCTGAATTCCTGAGAGAGATACTTTTTAACACTATACAAAATGAATAATTTTCAAGCTCATCAAATTTATCTGCAATTGCAAACACATTTGTCTTCTTTTCTTTCTGGTCTTTGCACAATAGATCACTGTAACATAAATTTCAAATTCAGTCCAATGCTTAAACATTCAGAAACTACTCATTGTCTCCTGCCTCTTGTCCTAGTTACCATAGATAAAAATTAAGTATTTTAGTAAAAAAAAAGAGCACAATTACCATAATATCCCACTAGCCTGAGCAACAATTTGGAGATCAGATATTCCTGTTATCTAATGCTGCATATTAATCACACCCAAAACTTAATGGTTTAAAACAATTATTTTATATTGTTCTGTGGGTTGACAGAGCTCAGCTGAAGTTTGGGGTCTCTCATTCAACTACAGTCAGAGTGACTCAGGCTAGGATCATCTAAAGGCTTCTTCACCCCAGTTCTGATGCATATGCTGGCATGGTTGGAACTGCTAGGGCTAAATACACATCCATCTGGCTCTCTCCATGTGGCTAGCCTAGGCTTCTTTGTAGCATGGTTCTAGCATACTCAGTTTTCTTCCATGGAAACTGGCTGCCCTCAGAATGAGCATTCCAAGGTTATAATTGGAAACTGGCTTTTTCTTAAAAGCTAGGCTTGGAAACAGATACAAGGTCACACTGTCATATTCTATTGATCAAAGAAGTCACAGAGCTCACTTAGATTCCAGAGGTGGGCAGAAGATCCTACCTCTCATGAGAGAAAGGTCAAACAACCTGTGACCACCTTTAATATATATTCCAAGTTCCTGGCTAGAAATAAAGCCTTAATCGCAAATCTTATTTTTTCATTTACCAAATTTCTAAAAGAAGTAAAAAAGTAGTGAAATTTAATATGCTTAATCATTATTCACAGAAAGGAAGTAACTTATATTCTATTAGAATTTTAAGTTTTAATTAGCCTAAAACTAGTATATAATGTGAACTAGTGGTCCAAATGTACTCATTTATGTTAGCCACTAGTCTGAAAATTTGATGGATAGTGTTATTTATGAATAACTTCAACTTAGCCCAGATAAACTGGTAAAGATGCCAACATTCAAGATTATAGGGAAGAAAATGGCAATTCTTTCATAGTGCTTAAAGTTATTTTTGAAAGTAAGAGCTTATGATAAACTGCATAGCAAATAGTATGCTCTTTTAAATGACTTTATAATGATAGCAACAATTTTCACACACTTCCATGGGAGAATTTTTCTTTCCAGAAGTATTTTTTAATGGCTATTTAAACAATACTTGATATTCACACAGATTAGACCACACCATAATAGCCTGATTCACTTCATTAGTAAGTCTGTGGGAAAATCAGTGGTCCCTTAATTTGGGATTAAAAAGTTTCTTCCTAGGGCCTTTAATTTAAATTCCCAAGGAGAAACATAGGATATGAGTCTTTAAAGTTACATATATTAATGAATGCTATCTCAAATGCAGCATTAACAACACTGTTTTGTGCTGAATAAAATTTATGACGCAGTCTACAGGGAAATTGTACAAGGATTGTTTGTGATGACAAGAACTAGATCTCTGAGTCTACCATTGAGAAAGAAAACAACGCCTGTATATGCAAACTATACACTACAGCATGATAACAGGGAAATTACTGAATAGACATAAAAAGTAACAGATCTTGAAAACAATGCTAAATAGAAAAAAAAAACGAGAAACAAAATTAGTTCTATTTATGAAACTAAAAATCTACACAATACATATAGTTTTACAAGGACAAACACAAACAGAAAAATATACCCTCAAACATACCCTAAGGTGCTCAAAAAGGTGAGGGTATAAGAGGGAAATTGCCACTAAAGTGGGATTAACTTTTTTCAAATAAACAAACAGAGCAGCTTGGTATAAACCAATGACAATGATTTGCCATAAACTGGGTATTTATGTGTGACCCGGTCCTCTTCACCAAATAAAATAAATTATGATCCAATTATCATCATCAATTATAAGTTTATAAATGACTAGATTTTACAGATTTCATTCTAGAGACTGATAAATACAACTAGCTATTGATTGACTGTCATATCGGGCAAATAAAACTATTAGAACATCATTTTATATAAAAATCAGTCATATTAAAATAATAATATTTAATAGGGAATCAAAAAGTCCTTCTAGCGTTCCATGATTTAGTCATACCTTTCCAGTTCAAGTTAATTTAACTTGGGCTCTTTAAAGCATATTTTAAATGTTGGCCTATGTCCAACCACTTCAAGAGACTGATCAAAAAGACATATTGACTCAGAGAAGACTCTGAGAAGATGGTGCAGTAGAAAGCACGCATCTGTCTCCCCATCTAGACAAACAACTGCACTAGCAGAATCTATCTGATATAACTATTTTGGAACTCTGAAGTCTGTTGAAGGCTTTCAGCTTCTAGGAGACAATATAGAAGATAAGTTGTAGCTAATATAATCAATTTCAGCTCTTAGGGAGGTAGCAGATACCAATCCTTGAGTTCCAGCAGGCAGCCATGTAGGCTTTCCAGGAACAGCTTGCACAGTTTGTAGGAGCCACAGTGAGTAAAAAGGACTCTGTCCTCCAAATATCGGGGATCCGTGCTCTCATCGCTGATTGCTGCTTCTAGTCAGAGAGATGCAGACAAAAAGGTGGGTGGCCATATTTGTTGTATCTCCCCTTATTGTTGCAAGCCCCTGCCCTACAAAACTTTTAGAAGAAAACAGGAAAAGCTTCATGGCATTGGATTTGGCAGTGATTTCTTGGATATGACACTAAAGACACAGGCAACAAAAGAAAAAACAGACAAATTAAAGTTCATGAAAATTAAAAATCTATGTACAGCAAATGATACTGTTAGCAGATTAGAAAGTAAATCCACTGAATGGGATTAAGTATTTGCAAATCATGTATCTGATTATTGCTTAATATTCAGAATTTATAGAGAACTCTTAAAACTCAACAAGCCTGATTCAAAAATAGGCAAAGGACTTGAATAAACACTTCTCTAAAGAAGATATACAAATGGTCAATGAACATATAAAAAGATGCTCAATTCACTAATCATTAGACAAATACAAATCAAAACTACAATGAGAAAGCACCTCACACACCTTAGGATGACTGCTATCAAAGAACGGAATATAACAAGTGTCGACAAAGATGTAGAAAAACTGGAACCCTTGTCTGCTGTTGCAGGAGATGGTAAATAGTATAGCTGCTGTGGAAAACAGTATGGTGGTTCCTCAAAAAGTGTAAGATCCAGCAATTCCACTTCTGAGTATGTACCCAAAAGAACTGAAAGCAAGGTCTTGAGAATATATTTACACATCCATGTTCATAGCTTAAACATGAAAGCAACCCAAGTATACATCAATAAATGGATAAAATGTAATATATACATACGATGGAATATCATTCAGTCTTAAACAGGATGAAAATTCTGACACATGCTACAAAGTGGGAAACTTGAGATAATTACGTTAAGTGAAATAATCCAGTCACAAAAGAAAAATACTGTATGATTCCACTTACGTGAAGTACTTAGAGTAGTCAAAATCAAAGAGACACAAAGCAGAATGGTGGCTGCCATGAACTGGAGGGAGGAGTGAATGGAAAGTTACTATTTAATGGGTATAGATGAAAAAAGTTCTGGAGATGGATGGTGGTGACTGTTGCACAACAATATAATTGCATTTAACACCACTTAAAAATGGTTAAGATGGTAAATGTTATGTGTATTTCACCACAATAAACAAACGGGAATAAAAGGGAGTAAGGCATGTAACAATCACAGATCTATTACAATTTAGAACTAAACACACTAAACACTCATCTCCAATTCTTTGATGAAAGCCAGACCAGTTGCCTAAGAGCAATTTACCATGATTACCCGCTCTGCCTTCCTGCCTGTGTTTAGAGCTGAAGAACTTTCTTTGTCTGCTTCACATCTGCAGAAGCTTGAAGACCCAGAGGCCTCTTTTCATTATAAAATGATTCTGTTCCTTAAATTCAAGTTAGTATAATTTCTTTAAAAGCCTGGTGGGTTTCTTGCTTATCAAATTATAATCCATAACACACTGCATATGAATGAGCTAAAAGCTGAATCACCAAAAAAGGAAAAACTTATGTATAGCATAGTTAGACAGGTATGAGAATTTATGTTAAAACTGAAACTTTACAATCGATACCAATGTTTTCATACATTTTTCTAACATGGGTCTATAGGCAGAAGATTTTAATTGTTTTCGACAGCATTATGTAAACTGGCTATAAATCTATAAGAAATTTTGAAGAACGCTGTGTTGACAATCTTAGAATTAATTTTCAATTTTGCAATACCCTTTTGAATTCAATATCAATAATACTGTGTTATCACAAGAGTTAGTGAATTAACTTAGGTACAAATTTGAAACTGATATGTTTTTGCTTAAAGTTTACATCAATTCCTCTAAAAAAGATCAATCAGCTTTATCAATGTGAATGTGAGTGTTAAAGAAAATGATCTGAGGTTCTTAATTAAGTTTTTGGAAAACTTTTACGTGTATTTGGACAATTTGGGCATATAAATCTTTTTAACAGTAAACTTTATGAAATTTAAATAAGATCAAGTGTATCCAATGAAAATTTAGTGTCCAAATTGAGATATTTTGTAAATACAAAATATACATTAGACTTCGAATACTAATATTAAAAGAATGTAAAATACCTCATTAATAATTTTATATTGATTAGATGTTGAGATAACATTTTGATATATCACATTCAATACATTATTAATATTAATTTTACCTGTTTATTTATTTGTTCGTTTGTTTTTAGGTGAGGCAACCCTTGGTTGACCTCATAGATTGCAAGGGCCTTGTCAGCTTACAATCCCTTATTTTTTTTAAGCCTACAGCACCTGGTCTTCCTAGGTGGTCTCCCATCCAAGTACTAACTATGCCCGACCCTGCTGAGCTTCCGAGATCAGACGGGGTTGAGCTTGTTCAGGGTGGCATGGCCGTAGACTACCTGTTTATTTTTATATGTGTCTATGCGTCAGTGACCAACTTATTGCCTCTGAGTTCCACATTCACTCTTCAGTACCTGCTATGAGACCAGATTAGATTCTCAAAGCATAATCCACATGCTTTCAAGCTTTGTTAGTTAAGGGTGTTAGAGGAATACTGCAGGATAAAAGTCTCCTTTTCTTAATTCTGGCCGCTGAGCTTTTGGTGTTTATCCTGCTCTGTCTGTGCAGTCAACAGCAGTACGGCTGTCTGAAGAATCTGATGGTGCTCTGCCCTCACCAGATACCCAGAGTGAGTATATGGTCCCTTAGCAACCTCGCAGCCCCACCACAGGCCCAGGGGTCACCTTCACCTTCCGTAGCCCTTAGAGACTACATGTGCCAGGTCTCACACCCAAAGAAGTGCCCCAGCTCTTTCTGAGCACCTCCCCTGCTCGATCACACTCCCAAGGTTTGTTTCTTGCTGCTCAGTGACTATGACCATCTCTAGCCCAGGCAATCCAGAAAACTTCTCGGTTCTCCAGAGGGCTAAAACCACAGAGTGTCTGAATCTCAGCCTTGGGATAGGGTTACTTTCTTGGGTTACCCTGCTATGAGTTCTCTCTCGGCTCTAGGGTACCTTTTAGAGCTCTCTTTAGAGCTCCTAGTTACTATACTTTCTTAGTTTCAAAATTCTTTATATTAAACTTCCCCTGTTTAAATGACTATGTGACTCTATCTCCTAATTAAACAAACTGTTACAGGGTAAAGGTACAAAATTGTTTTAATTACATATGTTGTTTACATTATACATTTTTTAGTTAGTGTTGTTCTAGAGCATAGAACTAAAGAAGGCAGGGTGAGAACAAGTGGTAGAAACTCTTGAAAACAATGACTAAAATATTTTAATGATATTTAAATAAAATTAAGAATTGGAAATATTTTAGGCTTCAAGAGAAAGATGAAGTGCTTAAATTGGAACTTCAAAATGATACTGAAATATGACTCTCTCTAGTAAAATTTAAAGATTTTGTTGGAGGAAGTCTTACCTGAGAGGTTATTTATCCCACTGAAAGGCAGTTCAAGTCCCACACCTCGACTGAAAAGAAGAATAAAGAGGAAGATATCACCAAAAAAGAAAGGGGAAGAAAGAGGAAGATATCACCAAAAAGAAAAAAAAAATAGGAATAAAACTGGCAAACTAGGTTTTATACAAAATAGATGTTTGGAAAAGGCCAAAGTGATGTTAAAAATGACACCAATTTGTACAAATAAGCCATGGTCAAAATATGAATATCTGAAAATAAAAACGTATTAGTTTACTTCTTAGAAACTACTAATGCAAGTCTCAAGTAGCAAAAATGAGCATAAATTAAACTATAAAATTAAACCATATTTAACCTTATAATGTGAATTTAAGTAAACAACAATATTCAGACATAAACAAACTATTTAGAAATTTATTATAATTCTTAGAAAAAGGACTAATTATTATAGCCTATCGAGCACTTTCCACCGAATTGTTAAAAGTTTGACAGAATCTCGCTATTGACTGCTAAGAAGATAATATCTAATACTGTCTATATGAGCAACATTATAAAAATATAGATTTCATATTTGATGGAAAACATCTACTACTACTTCTCGGTCAAAAAAGTCCTAATTAATTGTGTTTTATGTGGTCTAAAAATGCAATTATTTGGATATTTTTCAACATAATAACTGAATAATCTTTCTTACATGAGGTAGATTAAAGACCGTCATATTAATGAAAAACAATACTGACTGAATGGCACAGGAAGGCAATTTTATAGTAATGTAAATTCCAAAGCATTCCAACTATAATTTCAGTCATGCAAGGACCAGAATATTAGGCCATCAAAAAAAATAATCCATGCGAAAACTGCTGATTCCACGTTTTCTGGACTGAATATAGCCCTAAAAATATGTTTAAGAAAGTTTGTTTAGTATTATATAACTATGTGGGTTATGTGGTTTTCATATTTTTTAGTCTATTTACTAAAACCATTGGTCCTACATTTAATTGCTTACCACATAGAGAGGCTTTCCAAGCTTCCAAAATAATAGAATCACATTAAATCTCATCAAAGTTTAGGATGACAATTGTGTTAGGTTACATACTGATGATAAAAGGAATCAAAAGACATTTTTACAGTATGTTCAGTCTGTGTGATCCACTAAAAAGCTAATTTAAAGTTATGAAGTCCTTTTCCAAAATTACCAAAATCAATGAAAATAATTATAAATTGGATTCCACACACTCTACCTGGATTGTTATATACGTCAGGGTACATAGCAATCTCACTCAATTGCCAGTGGCACAAAACTGGGAGACTGAATTCAAGAAATGCATAATTAAACCATGAACCAGAATTCGAAGCTGATAACAACTTTTAAGGTTTTGGGAATTCCCAGACCTATACCTCAAGAACCCAGATCTATTTTCAAGCACTAGAAGCCGCATTCTTCAAATCCCTTGGTTTGTGATTCTCATTCTTGGCTGTGCACCACATTCTACTAAGTAACTGCACCTCTCAGCAACTCAGGAAAGCTAGAAAAGTAGCTCAAGGGAAGCTTTGCCTATTAGAGACATATGCTCTCTCTCTCTTTCCTCCCACTTCCCCGGCCAAAGCAGCTTTATTTAAATATGCAATTGACACATAACAAGCTGCAGTTATTTAAATGCAATGTGAGAAATTCCGACAGATATACATCTGTAAAACTATAACTACAATCAAAATAATGAGTGTATCTATCACCACCAGGTTTCCTCAAGTCCTTTTGTAATTCCTCCCGCCCAACCACATACTCTCATTCACTCGCAACCACTGATTTGCTTCTGGTTATTACAGATTAGTTCGCATTTCCTAGAACTTTATGTAAATGGAATCCCTTTTGCTCTGTCTTCTTCAACTAGGCATAATTATTAAGATTTATCCATGTTGTAGTGTGTACCAATAGTTCGTTCCTTTTTAATACTGAGTACTATTCCATTGTTTAGATACACCTCTACTTATTTATCCATTCATCGGTTTATGGACTTTTAAATTGTTTCCAGTTTGGGGAAAGTAAAGTTGCTATGAACATTCATGTATAACATGTATGCTTTCATTTCTCTTGGGTAAATACCTAAGAGTGATTGGCTGCATCAATGTTAAGAGTATGTTTAACTTTCTTAAAAGTTACTGAATTGCTTTTCAAAGTAGTCACACCATTTTACATTCCAGTTTATACTAGCAGAGTATAAACATTCCAGTTTCTCCACATACTCATCAAAAAGACCAGTATGGTTGGTCTTTTTAATTTATCCATTCTGATAGCATGCAATAGTATCTTATTGTGGTTTTAGTGTGTATTTCCCTATTGACTAATGGGACTGAGCTTCTTTTCATGTGTTTACTGTCACGAATATATTTTCTTTGATAAAGTGTTTGTCCAAAACTTTGCACAGCTTTTTATTGAGTGGTTTGTTTTATTACAATCAAGTTTCAAAAGTATTTTTTAATACATTCTAAATACACTTTCTATGTGATTAGATATGCAACTTGCAAATAGTTTCACTCAGTCTATGACTTGTCTTCTTTCTCTTAACAGTGTCTTCTGATGATCAAGATTTAATTTTGATAATGTTCAGTTTATCAATTTGCTATTTTTATGGATCATGTTTTTTAAGTCATACCTCAGAAATCTTTGCATAACTCAAGATCACAAAGATGTTCTCTTATTTTTTATAGAAGTCTTATAGTTTTAGGTTTTATATTCAAGCCTAAGATTCATTTTGAGGAACATCTGATTTTGTCTCAATATACATAAAATTAAATTTACTGACATGGTTTCAACCGAAGAAATGCATGGCAATTCGTTAGGTGCCCAAAGTTACAATCACAGGTTGTGTGACACAGAAGGATTTTGAGGATTGTTTGAAAATCCTACCACACAAGTTGTTTTTCAAATATTTTGTCCATTTTTTTCTTTGTTCCACATTGGAGGGTAAATTTAGTCCCTATTGCTCCACCTTGCCCCAAAGTGGAAATCTGCTATTATTTATTTTGTTTTTAAAGGAGCAGTAAGTACACAATCTCTGTATTTTTTTCCTACCTGGAGAACTGGGGGTGAAAAAAAACAGAAGGATGTGGTACCACAGGTATGGAGCATGCCCCCCGTCAGAAGGCCCAGAGAGTAACTATGGCCTATCCCAGGAATTCAAGGAGCCCAAGTATGGCTAGAACAGAGAGAAAAGGTGAGAGATGAGCCTAGAAAGGTTGAGAGAGGTCAGATTACTGAAGACCTTGTAAATCATGGATTTCTAATTCCATTTTAAGAATGACTGAAATCACTGAGAAGCTGTAAGCAGAATAGTTGTGACTAGATTTGTAATTTTAAAAGAATCACTTTTAGCTGCAGAGTAAAAAATGCATTACAATAGGGTAAGATATTAAGAGAACAGTTAGGAAATGTGAAACATTTGGGGCAGATGCATGACATAATGTAAATCAGAGGTGTAGGATGAGAGGTTTAGGGTGTACCATGACCAAAGGCAAATAATCAGGAATAAGGAAGCATATTTCTGTAATGATTAAGAGAGAGTATGCCAGGTTTAATGGTGAGTTAGAAGATGGAGTTTGGAAGGTCTTTAATGGTACTCAAAGGATTTCATGTTATATGAATAACAACACTGAATATTGAACGAATTGAAAGTTTTGTGTAGCGGAATGTCAGAGAAGTTCTTTAGGTTGAAAATAATATGGTCCATGGATTTAAAGAAATAAAGATGAGTTTCTAGGACAATTGAAGATAATTGAAAATATTGAATCAAAGTGATACAAAATTGTGGTAATTTGTGAAAATAGGGATTGAAATTAGAACAGAAACCTCTATCTAGTTTTAAAGTTTCACAATTTATTCAGTCACTCATTAAAACAACCTCAGTTCTCCATTCTGCCTTTTTTGTAGATGATTGTTATAAACCTATTGTTTAGCCCTCAAAATGTTTCACAGGCTAATAGCTCAAAACAAATATTCTAGTTGTGTTATTGTTGACTCTAAATATAGCTTATCTATCTTCTTGTTGGAAGTGTTGACTGAATAAATTTTATAGGAATCTTATTAAACCACATACCATGAGGTCAGAAAGAAAGCAAAGTCAAAATAAGATTCCGCAATTCAAGCAACACGGTTTTTCTAATCCATAAATTTCAACTGTAACTGCATTTAGAATCACTTGGAGAATTCGGTTTAAATGTTGATTTAATTTTTCTGTAATATTAATCCACTATCAATAGTTTTCAATTCACAGGTAATTCTAACATGCAGCCAGGATTCAGAACCACTGTTAGACTTAATCCATGAACCAAAATCTTTCACACACATAAAAATATCCCAAACAGAGAAACCTCTGTCTACCAGATATTCTGATACCAAAATCTAGGATGGGTCCAAAAATCAGCCTGTTAGCTAGAAGATCATTCTGAAATAGGTGAAATAGATCAAATGAGAATCACTGTCCTAAGTTCAAAACCAAGCTTCGTGTTTTTCCAATCTCTGTTTATTAAGGCCTATCTAAAGTACACACCCCCAATTACAGAGGAAAAAGAAACCCAGACAGACAGAAAGTGAAATCAGAGAGCAAGTGGATATGTGAGGGTCCCAGCACTCTCATAACTTCCAATAAGAAAAGAAGGAAATACCCAGGTAAGCAGAAGCTCCACTAGGACTGCAATCCAATAAAAGTCCTAGAATCTACACCAGAACGTCTCCTCCTTGGGAATGAAACAAGAGGAGGGCTATGGAGAGGCCTTGTGTCCTTCCTAAAGGCCAGTGTTTTCTTCGAAATTACTGTTACTACAAAAAGTCTCAGATGACTTTTTCACGACTGTAGTAACACACTCTGAACTTTAATTCTTTATAACTTTAAATAAACTAAGATCCTAAAGATGGCATATTTTAGGATGTAAATGTAAAACTTCATCCCACAATGATTCCTACATTCTTCAAAGTCAACCTCCTCTTCTTAGAGGATCCTGAAATGGAACATTCCAAGCCAACATTTTACTGAGTTAATATAACTAATCTTCTGTTTGACTCAAGTATTAACCATAGCCATATCCTATGGGAAAAAGAATTTCTTCCTCTGGTATTTATGCTGAAAAGTAAAACCGATCATTTAAATGCAAGAAAATACCCTATCTGGACTGAGACATACTAAGAGAAATACTTGGTCTGGAACAGATGCATATCATGGATTAGGAGAAGGGAGACAGGTAAGCAGTAAAGAGCACACGCACTGGGCCTAATACATAGACCACGCACTGGCTACCTGCGGAGGTGTGCTCCCCACAGTCCACTGAGATGTTAGTCCCTGTCCATCTCCTTCCAGAAGGTGCTGACACCGACGACGACCACCACCACCACCAGCAGCAGCGAGGCTGGCCTGCTCCTCCCGCTGCACTGTCCCTGGAAGTGGCTCTCGGCCCACGGGGGCGGTGCTTGGCCTAGGCGCACGACGTAGACCTCTGCCTAGTGTGGTCAAGGCCCTCGCTATGGCGCCAGCATCTGCGTCCCCAGGCACTCCAATGACAGCAGTGCCTGATCCCTTGAGCAAGAAGGAGACGTCTGAGGGAGGGGAGCTGGCGGAAAAAACACCCGCCACGTCGGTCGGCCACGCGGGTCAGCGAGTCCCTGACCACCCTGTCTACCTCAGATCCCCCTCCCTGTCGCCCACTGCACAGTGGACTCGGCTGAAGACACGGAGGACTTACGGTCCCTCGCCGCGACCTACCTGATGACCTCCTCGAGTTCCCCACACCCCTGCTACCTACCCAGGCCAGCATCTGCATGGTAGACACGGAGATGCCGCCCCGCCACCCGCCCGGGCAGGCCCAGCTAACAAGGCCTCTGCCGTACCCATAAGTCCCTGGTCCATCTCAGTCCCGCACTACAGCCCCCAAAGCCACGCCTATGACCTCCGCCCAAAACGTGGGCTGGCCTGTGGGGAGCCCGCCAGTGGGCCACTCGGCGCCCCAGAGCGAGCCTAGGGACAAAGGAAGTCGGGCGCCTCTGTCCTCAATCCCCAAGATGGGCATTAGAGGCCCATCCAGGTCAGCTGGCAGCCGGCCTGAAGGGTCAATGGCCCGCGCTGCACCCCAACTCCCTACACCTGGCCTACCTGCCCGGCGGGAGCAGTAGCCGGTGGACTAGGAGCTCTTCCCGTGGGTGTGCGTTCTGCTCAGTCATCAGCGATCCAGACCAGAGCACAGAAGAGAGCATGCGCGGGCCTACCTACCCCTGCTACAGGCCTGCAAATAGCCCTGGGGCCGCGACCTCCAGGTGTCCCTTTTTAATTTTAATATTATAGTACTAGTCATGGAGAGCCCACAGCCTCGAAGTAAGAGAGATTATTATGAGATCTAAGAGTCAATGAATAAAAGTATATTAAGAGGAGAGCAAAATAGGGAAGGAGAAAAGGTACAGTATGGAATCCTGAAAAAGTAATGCCTCGGAGGCCCACTCCATTATAATATTATGTATGTTTGGGATGTTTCTGCTCAGATGAGAGAAGGCAAATTGACAATGGCTAACAACATTATGGTATTGTTTTCAGTATTGTTTACTTTATTAATTCCAAAGGCAGCACTGAACCAGCTCATACATTCCCTGCACAGTTTTTGGTTTCCATAGCACGCCAAGTTAAAACCTGATATCCAAACAAGGTCAAAGTCACCAGACTGTGAGCTAGAGTTAGAACAACAACAAAAATCTTGCAAGTCTCGTTTTACCTATAAAGTACAGGCCACTTGTCAGAAACTTTAAAAACCATTTGACCCTCTTTTTTTCTCTAGAATCTTAAATTTTAAATATACTGTCTAATCATCTCTGCTATCTTCAGTGTGTTTAACATTACTCTACCTGGTAATGAACTGAAAAAAATTTATCATATACTTTCTAGTGGATTGGGACCAAAGAAAACCAATCTGGAGATAATGGTCCCAATAGTCACTTCAAAGTCAACTGACCATGAAAAACAGATTAAATCCATCTGTTTTTTTTTTTGTAAATCCAGGTAGCATTAACAAAGACTAGGTTTTGAAGCCTGGAGAGATAGAAAGATAAACTAAGACTGCATACCTTTGTGGGATAAAATATAAAGAGACTTGAGAATACTTCTACTGGTCTAGCAACTGGAGGGTATGGCAACTTACTTTTAAAGGTGCTTTAAGGTAATGATGTGTGGGTGAACCAGTGTGGCTCAAAAAGACAGAAGCAGGGTAGACTCAAATTTAGATTTGAGAATTATGTGAAATCCTGAGGGAGCGTATTGAAAGAGGTGTAGAAAGAGGATAACAAAAGTGTGTAAGAAACCACTTTGCCAAATAAGATGACTGATATGACATTATTGCCACTTGGATGAGATGAGAGGAAATCTATTTTAAAAATTAGAATTTCTGTTGGCATATAGCAACACTTGAGAGAGTGCTCTGGCAGGTCATCATCTTTCAGGACCCACAGACATAACGACAGTAATGGCTTTCTCCATCCATGATACTAACCAATATGGAGATTCTGTAATCCTCAAATGATAGCTATAAGAAGCCACAAAGAGGCTAATGACCATGGCAGGATAACCAGGAAACCCTGCCCAATGAAGTTTGGTGAGTCAAGAAGCAGAAAAATGGTCAGAAAGTCTTTCACTTCAAAGTTGTTAGTTCTGATATAGCCAGCATTTTTAAGCTTAAGTAAATCACTTAAATTTAGAAGATAATATAGAACAGAAATAAATCTAAATGATACCCTTGGTATCCTTACTTAAACTTATTTAATGAAAACACCTAGTGAACCCAACACAATATACTTCATTGAAGAAAAATGGGATAAAAAGCTTCCAAACAAAATACAAATAACGTTGAAGGTATAAATTTTATAGAAAGACTTGGAAAATTATTGAAGAAATATAGTGTTGGTCTCTGCTAGGTGCTGGAATCAGAAAGATTAAAACCCGAGCTAGTAGGAAGCATTGTAACTTGATAATCAAACCCCTGGACTCTAACTTACATTTGAATCCTGATGTGAGCACTTACACATTTGTGAACTTTACCATTTTGAGACTCATTTGGAAAAGAGGAAAATGAGAGAATCTTCTGCATAAGGTTGTGGTATTAAATGAAATAATATATGTGTTGTGCTTAATACATACAAGTGTGCAATAATATTTTTGTTATTATTGTTATTGTTATTATTATTATTATTATTAATTATTATTATTATTATACTGGTCCTGAAGGAGCTCACGGTCTAATGTGAAAGGAAATAATTATTATGCATAATTCTGATTACAACAAAAATCTACTTATTTAATGACTACATCTTGGAAGATACTATTCAAGACACTATGGATTCAGTTGAGAATTAAAAAGATAAAATCCTGCCTTCATGGAATGGTTCATTTTGGGTCCCCCAAGAAGCAGACAAGAGGTGCCCAGTAAAGAATAAAAGAGGTTAATGTCTGTGTGTACGGTGGAAGAGTGTGGCGTAATACCTATAAAAGGTATAGAGGGAGGAAGCAGAACTGGGCTAGAAAGCTTTCTGCTGTGACACAGATATACCTGTGAAACTGGGCAAAGAAAGCATTAGACTGTGATGCAGATGCAACAATGTCTCAGCCCACACAATGGGGAGTTACAGTGCAAAGGGAGACTGTCAACTAATTGCACTTCTCAAGGTGAAAAATTCTTTCTAAAAAGTAGATCTGAACAGTGCACCTTCATGGATGCCACAGTTTACTCTTTGTGCCATATGGATTCTCCTCTCCTTACAGGTGTCGAGTGGTGGTTCCTCCAGGGTGCTACATGGCCTCTTCTTGAGCAGAAATTTAGAAGAGAGAGATTAGTGGAACCAACTTATAGCCCTATCATTGCAGTTCTTCTTATGATTGTAACTGGTACTTCTTGTCTTCCTTTTCCACCTCCATTCTAAATTCCTCCCTCCCTTAGCTATCAGCTCTGCTAATCTTGGAGGTTTATCTAATGAGATAACTCAAATCTTCTTTCCAGGAGTCTTTATCTGGCAAACATATCCTCCTTACTCATAATTAGACAAAGAAGTGCCAAGAGGTGCCAAGTTAGATTACTTGAATCCACACATTTTCCTCCTGTTCATCAGAGGATGGTGACTCCTCTTATCCGCCGACCTCTGAGGGCTCCATAGTGTCCATGGCACCAAACCTTGTAATTCAAGAGCTATGCTGTCTTTGGAGCTCAACAGTTCTAAGTTTTGAGTCTTAAATTTGGTTTCTAGATTTTTCTGTTCTCCCACTGATGGAGTTAAGAACTTCTTGCCTTCACACATCATTTTAAATCATTTTTAAACTAATTGAAATTGTTTTAATATTCTTTCTTCACTACAACACCATTGTAACTTATTAACAGCCAGTCATTGTCTTTAAATGCATTGCATCTTTCATACTTTTCAAAAGCCTACATCATTATACCACCCAGGATAATCCCGTCCACTAGAACATCATCCTTAGTCACCAGCAGTAAAAGTTTTAGCAAATGGACCACCACTTTGTACCAGGAACTATCTGTGTCCCACATACCACCCAAGATAGCAAGTCTCCCCAATTCCAATCCAACTTACCACTTGTTCAGAATACTTCTAGTAGTAACTAAGTAAGTTCAGATCCTCCAGAAAGGAGATACTGATATCAGGTTAGAAGTGGAAGATGGTGGTTTGTTTCTTGGGCAAGGAGGGTGGTAACTCCTACGAAAGATAAAAGGGAAAAAACAGAACTGAGCTGGGAAGAGCTTGAGCCATAATACTGATCTGACATCTATAAAAAAAGAAGAAGAAGAAAGAGAGGAAGAGTGAGGACTGCACAGGAAGAACCTCGAACTATGATACAGAGCTGAATAAAAGCTCAGCAAGCATAATACAGTTACAGAGCAAATATTATCTATTGAGAAGTCCCACATTGGGTAGAAATGGCCAGGCCCTAGAATCTCTTTTGTGCTAGGGCTGACCAGAAAGAGTATGACCTCAGCTTGAATGCTGCGGGGTATCCCTAAGGCACTGCAGTGGGAGCTTGTTGGCTAACTTCAATCCTTGCAGATGAAAGAGAAATCCAAGCACTGCACTTCCATAGTTACCCCTTGGAGTTCATATCGTAATGAAGGAAACTGAAAGTAAACAAGTGAAGAAGTAAATATATACTGTGTCAGGTGCTTTGCATATGATAGGGAGAGATAAAGTGAAGTAAGAGGGTTAGGAGTACAGGACAGAGAAGGGTTAGTACCAGTTTATATAGGGTGCTCAGGGAGTACTTCTCTGATAAGCTGGCATTATCCAGGAACCTGAAGGAAGAGATGGAATAAGCTTTGTGAATATCTGAGAAAAGAGTATTTCAATCAGGGGCAATAGAAATGAAAATACTCTGATGCAGATAACATGTCTACATGTTTGAGGAGCAGCAAAGAGACCAGCATAGCCAAAGCAGAGCGAAGAAGGAGGAAAATAATAAGAGATGAGTTCTCATAGATATTGGGGTGGGAAAATATTGCATCATTTAAAACAGTGCCTTTTAAGACATAATGATAACCTTTACCCTGAGAGAGATAGAAATTTATTCAGGGTCTCTACTTGACTGCCTAATAAATATATTAAAGATATTCATGCTCTCCCAAATCTGCTTTTCCTGGGGTATTTCTCATTTCAGTTTATCACATTTTCTTTCCAGTTGCTCAGACCAAAATCTTGGGATCACCCTTGATTTATTTCTCACCCTGCCCCCAAACAATGAGCATATCTTGTTGAATTTTTTTCAAACTATATTCCCAATATAACCACCATACATGACAGCAACTGCTACCAACCTGGATCACTGTAAAAGCTTCTAATCAGGTCACCCTATCTCCTTTTTGTTCCCGGTAGAATTTATTGTCAATACATTAGCCAAAGGGATTCTTTTTAACAGTAAATAAATCTTCGAAAGGCTCCAATGGATCACCACCTTACTCAAAGTAAAAGCCAATGATCATAAATGGTTGAAAAGGCCCTATGTGACACAGCCCCGGCCCAAACACCACACTGACCTCATCTTCTACTATTCTTTCTTCTCTCAATTCCTTCTGTCTAGCAGCCTCCATAATGTTTCTCCAACATCCCAGGCATCCTTTAACTTTATCTTCTCTGAAATGTCAGTTCTCTCTGCCTGGAACACTCTCACTTTATATTCACTTAACTGCCTCCCTACTACCTTCAAGTATTTATCCAAACATCACCTTCCAATCAGACTTTTACATGATAATTCTATTAAAAATAGCAACCTGACCCAACTTCAACACTCATGATCTCACTTACACTAAGCAATTTTTTCCCATAGCACTTATCATCCTCAACACAGTAAAGAATTTTTTGTGTTTCATATCTTGTTCACTGATGTTCATTAATGCCAAACCCTTAAACTCTTAAATCAATGCCACGAGGATTAGGCACATCATAGGCATTCAATAAAAATTTGTTGCAAAATTTTTTTTTAATTTAGTGTAAAATTAATTCAGTATACAATGGAATAACAGATTATAATTTGTATGTATTGATGCAAGTAGTGCATTCATGCATAATATTAATTTTAATATATTTAATTCTATTTTCTTATTAACTAGGAGTGTCTTAGAATATATGAGGTTGAGAAATTAAGTGGCCCGCTTAATTTTTTAGGTTAAAAATAGTTTGATATTTGGCAATTACATATGTTTCAACTTAATACTAATATTTTCTCCATATCACAAATGAAGAGTGTGATGACAAAAACTTTTGAAAAAATATTAAATTGCAAAATCACACATATAGTGTTTAATCTCCAGATACACAAAGAATTTATGGACTTAAGGATGACTGTCAAACCTATAACATTTATTTCAAAGGAAAGTCACTATTAAAATAATGTGCAAAAAATATAGTATAGGAAATGAGGGAGGAAAGGAATTATTTGGGGGTAGTAGTTTATGACATCCTGAGGGATATTTTTTCCTTCACACCTCTCTAATTTTCCACACGTTTTTGTAAAAGAAGTGAAGAATTTGGAAAGGGTTCAAACAACAACTAATGTAAGAACTAATGTAATTGAAAATTTGGAAAATAGATTTATCCTAAGGCCGACTCATACGTTAAGGGGAAAAACATTTCACATAAAGAGGAAAAACCTGAGGCAAAAAATTTAATAACTCATTTTAAGCAGTTTTTGTAGATAATACTTAAAAAGTAGCTATAAAGTAGCATATCTATCGGTTTAATCTTTCAAATCATCATCTAGTTGTTTAAGAGCCAGCAGAAAACACACCACTGTAAAAAAGAGATCCGATATAATCTTTCTCACGTATTAATCTGTATTTGAGAGATTCAGCTCTACTCCATTAGATCACTTCATGTCAGCAAACTACAATCTGAGAAGCAAATTCTGCCTGACACTTACTTTTGTAAATAAAATTCTGTTGGAACTCAGCTACACCCATTCATTTATGTATTATTTGTGGCTGTTTTCACATCACGGTAGTAGAGTTGAGTAGTTGTAACAGAGATAATATAGCCTGCAAAACCTAAAATATGGACTATCTGGTCCTCACAGAAAAAGTTTCCCAACCCTTGCCATAGGGTAATGTCCTTGTCTACATGGTCAGTGCTAGCTCATCACCAAGTGCCCACACTCCAGGATGTGGGAAGAGGGCAAGAGAACAATTGGAAGACAAAAGATTTCATTTTCAAAAGACTGACTTGTACCTGTACATTTCACTTTTCATTTATTCCCCTGGCGTGAATGTAGTGGAGCAGAAATGTGCCCAGCTAAAGTATGTGTGGATGAGTCTATTACTAAAAGGAAAAAGAGTAAGTATATACCGGAGAACAGTGAGCAGTGTCTGCCACAACTCTCTATGGTAAAAATAAGATGGCATATATGGAAATGAGGTGGAAAGGATAAGCCCCTTAAAGCAGCTGCTTTCTTTACTGAATGAATTGATTTTAACAGTGAGAAGCACTTCACAAAACAGAAATCTGCTCTGTCCAGGAACTTTGCCTCTTTCTTACTTATTCCTAGTTACATGTAATTCACCCAGAGACTAGTCACACTAATATTTTAAAGAGCGGCTCATTAATCAGAGAATTACAAGTCAAAACCACAATGGACACCTTCGGAATGGCTTGAAAATGCCAACTGTTGACAAAAATGTGAAGAAACTGAAATTCTAATATATCTCTGGTGGCAGTGTAAAATGTTACAACCATTTTGGAAAATGATTTATCAGTAACTACTAAAGCTGAATATATACATAACCTATTCCACTTCTAGGTGTATACTAAACAGGAAGGCAAAAATGTTCTCACCAAAGATATGTACAATATCCACAGCATTGCAACTTGTAATAGCTAAAAACTAGAAACTACCCAAATGCCCATCAACAGTAGAAGGTATATTTACACAGTAAAATACTAGTTGGGAATGAGAATAATATGCACGAATCTCATTTTTAAAATGTTGAATGAAAGACCCAGAAGAGTACACAGAGTCTAGTTTATTTTATAGATGGTGAAAATGGTTATATTAATCTTAGAAGTCAGGACTTACATCTCAGAGAGTGGTACTTTGGAGAGTGGCTAGTGACTGGATATGGGTATGAGGTTGTGCGGGAGGTTGAAACAGTCTCAAGTTATCCACTTAAGGTTATCTATTTTTACATCATCTTTGACTTCAATAAAGCACTCTATTTCTTAATTTAGTCACTGGTTTCATGAGTATATTTACCTTATAAAAGTCAATTAAGCTGTACACATATAATTTGTGAATTTTTAAATATATAGAATCAACTTCAAAAACCATTTACCTATAATAGAAAAATAAAGTATATGCATATAGATTCTTCCATTTCTAAAATCAACCATGGCCATAAAACATACATAATTTGAAACCGAATAAGAAGAGGATAACTCCATCATCACGTCAGCTAAGGAAGTATTTCTTAGACCTTTCTCTCTACAAACACGACAAACATCTACCTTTGTCCTATATTATTATTTTCCTTAAAATTGCTTAAATATTATGTAAGAATAAAGGAAGGAGCATGAAGGAGAGAGGGAAAGGAAAGGTTTAACAAATTTGAGAGACTTGGGTATTTCTTTACTCCCTGGACACTTTTTTAAAAAATCTATCTTTCTCTCCTTACCACTGGTAATCCCACCCTTCAGCCCCCTTAAGAATTATCACTCAAGTTATTCTTGGTCATTTGTTTTTTCTGCTTTGATTCTGAATACAAGAAAATAGTGTGCACAAAATGTTTAACGTTTAATTGGGATGGTCAATAAAGTTAAAGAAAGTAATAACCTAAGCAAAACTGTCATTTCATGATCATTTCCCAAAATATCTTGAGCAAAATTCGTGGAGGGCTTATCAAACTCTTTACAAAAGCCTCCTACTGGGTCACTAAATAATTATAAATTATAGGACTGAAAGAAGACAAGTTTGAATTTACTTCCTTTAATCTTCAATTGGGTTTTTAAAAAATGTTTCTCTTTCAACTTTCAAATCTAGAAATGAAAATAATGGTTCTTTCCAATGCTCTGAACTGTTTTAAACCACTTAGTACTTAATACATTTACTACATTTACTTATATTTACTGTAGAACCAAATAGCCATAAAAACATTTTTCAAATAAATATGATGCTTCAAAACAAGCAGAGAAAAATGATTTCACTTATTTCTGTTCCATAATTAATAATATTTATAAACAAAAATAAAGTCAATCATTATAACCTAGATTTTAACATTTTTGCTCTGATTATGTCACCAGGAATAGAACCTTAAAAGATAAACTGAAATTATCATGGTATAAACAGCAGCATTTATCTTGGGATTTTATGATGGAATTGAAGAGAAAGTATTTTTAAACTATTGCTACAAGCATGCCTATTAAGACATTTTTGTAAATTCCCCAATATTTTTAATGTTAATATTTGAACCCAATCATGCATGTTGATTCCATTAATTTTGCTACAGTTTCTGTTGTGATATACTTGTTGAAAATATTCATTATCTTGGATAAAATCATAAAGAATTTTAGTTCAATTTTATTTCTTTAAAGTCTCATGACATCTTCTGACACCTATTTTATTAAATTTTAAATTAAAAATTTTATCACGTGTCCCTTAATTGATTGTCCTAATGTATTTTGTGTGGAACTAGATTCTCACCAGGTGAGATTTTTAATCCATTTAAGTGTGCATTTAAAGGGGAAAAAATGTCATGAGAAACTTTTAACAGCTATATATTAACTATCAAATTTTTCCAAATATGTAATGACACATTAGGTTAAACGAGTTAGAAAGCACGTTACTGCTTGTCAAAACAAAAATTAACTCTCCCATTTACTTATTCCTTAATTTTAATTTTAAATCACTTTTGTTTTTCAGTCTTCTCTTTGAAAGAATTTAGTAAAAGCTAAATAGGTAATGATAATCAAAGATCTCATTCTCATTAACATTTTTTGGAAACGTAAACTTCAATTCCTCTCTGCCTGAATTATCACAACGCAAGCTGGAGAGTGAAGAGTAAACACGAGCAAGAAAAAAGAAAATCAATTAAAGGACAAAAGATTAAGGGAAGCTCAGACACAACTGGGTTTAGAGAGAGAGAGAGAGAGAGAAGAAAGAAGGGAGGGAGGAAGGGGGGAGGGAGGAGGAAGGAAAGAAGGAAGGAAGGAAAGAAGGAAGCAAGGAAGGAAGGAAAAAGAAGAATTCTAGATGGTACCGCTTTAATGATATCTAGGAGTACACACTGGGAATCTAGAAAGAAAAGGAATTGTGCTTACCTGTTAGAAATAGGCGATTTCTGGGAGCTGTCCAATGTACCAAGTGAAAGGTCACAAGAACAATTTATCTCCTTAATAGGAATTGATGCACATCGTGATTCTCCCTGGAACCAAAGCATCTCTTTGCTCATCTTTTTGTGTGTGTGTGTGGCTATATCTTCAATTACACCTTTAAAATGATTTTCTAACAAGTTGTTCTGTCCCACCGTGTCTTCTTAAAATTCCTCACACTGAATAATTAAGTAAATATAGCTACCGGCAAACAAAGAAGGAAAAACGAACCCTTCTTTGTCAAAATATTAGAGACAATGTGAAAGTAAAATTTCATTTCCATTATACCAAATTAAAATTTTCCTTTTCATCTTAAAAAAAATCTAAGGATAATTAAAATTCTCCCTTAACAGCATTCGATTAAGTGTAGTTTCTGCTCTTATGTCCTGTAGAGCATTACAGATCAATGAGGAAAATAAACCAGATGGAAGTGTCACGATTTTTCTTGGTTCACAATTTAAAATTCAGCAATTTAAAATTCGAAAGACTTAGCAATAGAGGGTGAGCTGATAGACTCATTGGTTTACCAAGGGGTAAATTGCATTTTTGAAAGGAGATTAAACTTGTTTTGTTTGGGGGTGGAGAGGGTTTGTTTTTCCTTACACGCTGGGATTATACACTAAAGCAAGCTCGGAGAAAAATAAGCCGAGCCTCCCCCTTTTCATTTTATTGCCATCATAACTTTTAACCTCGAAGTAAAATGCCCTAATTTACGTGAGTAGGAGATGAGGGTAAGGAAAGTCAAGAGTCTGAATTGTTAGGTTGATTACAACAAAACAGACTTTAGAAGTCAGGGTTTGTAGCCGGGCAGGAGAGATGTTTAGGATGCCCTGTAAGGAGAAAGGCGGTTCCAACAGCGACTCTGGGGAATGTGATCTCAGCACCCCCCTACCGTGCTTACTTAAGCTAATGGGAAGATCTTGCCTTTCAGTAGCCGCTGCACTGGGATACCAGACAAACAGATCCCCCGACCCCTGGCAGACAGGGCCCCTCTTCGGGACATCATTAAAAGCACATGCACTTGTTCTGCACTCATTGGCAGCATCGGATAGCAAGATAAGAACTCCTATTCCGAAGCCAAGGAGAAACCAGAGGGATGGAAAACATTCTCGCTTTGAAAAGCCAAAGCTAAATTAAAGAACTACATGAGATAAGGAGCCTGAAGAATATTAGTTGGCTGCGGGGGTGAGGAGAGTCACAAAAAGCACAGCAGGTAAGAGCTGGGGGTTGTTGCCAAGAAGGAACTGTCCCAGGTGGCGCAGCAAAATGGATCTCAGAATTGGAGGCCTGTCCCTTTGAGTCGTCCATGCGTGTTCAAGCTTGTCTCTTCCCATCAGTTTCGAGAGAAGGGACGTTGTCATAGCCTTCCCTATCGGTGCGACTAATCCTGTTATCAGCTTAGTTATAAATATTAATGTCCTCTGGCCTTCCGGTGATGTTGTCGCGTCAAATTCAGGGTTGTTAAGCCTAGCACCAGTCTCGTCCCTCTCTGCGAGAGACAGATGAGACTCAAGGCCAAGAAGACGCGATGGCGGCCTTTCCCGAGAGCTGCGTGGATGCCACCATGCTGGACTTTGTCGCAGATCTGTCCCTCGCCTCCCCGGGGCACCCCCTCCTCTGCGACTTCGCGCCCGGCGTCCCCTTTGGGGACCGAGGTCTTGTACTTCCCGAGGGAAGACCCAGAAGGCTGGCAGGCTTTGAGGAGGAGGATCCAGAAGAAGAGGAGGGCGAAGTAGACGAGGTGGGGGAGGAGGAGGAGGAAGAGGAGCTCGAGAGAGGCGCCTCCCTGCTGGGCCGCCCGAAGAGAAAAAGGGTGATCACCTATGCTCAGCGCCAGGCCGCCAACATCCGCGAGAGGAAGCGGATGTTCAACCTCAACGAGGCCTTCGACCAGCTGCGAAGGAAAGTGCCCACTTTTGCTTACGAGAAGAGGCTGTCCCGGATCGAGACCCTACGCCTGGCCATCGTCTACATTTCCTTCATGACCGAGCTCTTGGAGAGCTGCAAGAAAAAGGAAACCGGCTGAGCCGGGCAGAAATGGACATGTCTGCTCCTCCTCGACTGGGCGCGTGGTGCCTTGGGGTGTTTCAGGACCCCGCCATGGGTGCGGATGAAAGGCCAAGAGGGACGCTTTAAAACAGAACTTCTGGCCTTCTGGAGCGTGCTTCGGGGTTGTAAAATCCCCACAGCCCTCGCAGAGTTAATCATATACGCGATCGATTTCAGTGGAGTGCGGGGCCGGGATCCGCGGGCGGGGCGCGCTAGAATGAGCGGAGGCCGTCGAGGCGAGCGCCCAGAAGCAATTACTGCCAGCCCGGTGGATGGGAAGCTAATCTTCGCAAAGGCAGATTTCGGGATCTTCTATAGAGCCCAATCTCTCCTTAATTTTTTTAAAAATGGAAATTAAAATTAGACTTTTTTTTTTTTAAACCTCCATAGTCTGTGCTACGCCATCCCTAACAGGCGCTCCACTCAGGCCTGCACCCTTAAGTAGATCCAGCTGCAGAGATCCAGGAGGGGTGTCGAGTGTGGGTCTCCGAAGAGGCCAAGACGCTCCGTCTCTTGTCTGGTCATTTTAGGCTTGTCGAGAGACAGAAGGAAGAAGATATGGAAGGAAGGAAAGCCGAGGGGATCGGCGACCTCTGAGAATTAACCTCATTCTTCCCCGCCCCTCCCCTTCCCTTCTCTTAACGCTCAGAACCAGCAACTCTATTCCAGTCCCTGCAGGAGCCCAACGATCGAACTAGTGGGTGGATAGGGGCATCTCCGGCCCCAGTGCCGGAAGCGTTCTTGGGGTCTTGGGAGCCCAGAGCCTTCGCCGCTGGCGCTTGCTTCCCGCTGTCTCCTCCGGGGGAGGGGGGGGCGGGAGTACCGGGGAGGGGGAGGGAAGGGCGGGGATTTTGTACGCGCAGCGCCGCCTGAGCGCGCACTTTTTTAGCTATTGGTAGGGACGAGAGCTTTCGTTCTAGTAGCAACCAGAACGAAAGTAGGGACAGGCGAGGCAAAAAATCAGGGGAAGAGATGCATTTTTCCGCTTTGCAAAAATGTGTACAATGGAGATGAGGTTGAAACATATTGAGGGGCCGCCTCCAGTTTGGACCCTCTGCCATTCCACAGTTCTTCCTCCTGGGCGACCTAACACCAGTCAGGGGGTCTTCAGATAAGAGTGGGTAAGTGAGGAGAGGAACAGGAGTAAATAATGCCCATCTAACTGTAAATTTAGTAAGCCTAAAGGATAAATCCCATTTCTCCAACGCTTATTTTGCTCCTGACGCGCGCGCGCACGTACATGTACCCAAGTACACACGCACACGTACACACACACACACACACACACACACACACACACACACTTCTCCCTATCATAATTTTAGAAATATAATTCATTACATTAAGAAATAACATACTCATCCTAAAAGTTTGGAAAACAAGTTTTTTAAAAAAGAAATAAAATTTAAATCATTCCGTTAGCACACAGCATTTTTATCTATTTCTTTCTAGGCTTTTTTTCCCCTATACAAATATAAATTCAATGTTTAACAAATATGGGACACTTTTGGATACTGATCTTTCACTCAGCATTATAGAATGAGCACTTTTTCTTTGACTTCAAATATGATTCAAACATAATTTTAATTACTGTATTTTATTGTCATACTGATGTTTCATAGTTTAACTCCAATCCTTTACAAGTGCATAGCTGAGATAGTTCCTTTTAAAAAAAATAAATGATGATGCAAAGACCATTCTTATAAATGTCTTCTCTGCCTGTAAGTTCCTGATATTAGATAAACAGAAGTAAAATTTCTGCATCAAATGAATATTTAAGTTTGTGGCTACGAATGGCCAGACTGCCTCCCAGGTAGGTTCTGCCAGTCCATACTGTCTGTCTCTTAAGTGCCTTCATTTAAAATTTTTCCTAGTTCTTCTATCCATAGGAACTTGATTAGTTCTTAAATGACCACCTTTCCGAAGATGATTTCTTTTTCTGACTGTATCTTTTCACCAGGAATTTTTCTACCTCTATTGTAAGAACATCAGGATAAACAGGTAAAAATAAAAAATATAACCAGCCACGACCAAACAACAAAATCAAGGAATGTACTGTTTAATTCTCTAGCACTTTTATTAAATAAACTGAAATTTGGACAATGACCTCTATATCAGTTTTAGTTAAGTAAAATTACTCATTTGATTTTATTTTTCTAGACAACTTTTTGGCTCTTAAGACTAGAATACTAGTATTTTTAAAGACAAATTTTAAATTACTCATTTTAATATGTTAAAGAAAAATAATTATTTCTCATCTTATCAAACTAGCACTAATGTAGTGCTAGCAACTCCATCAAGCCCTCATGTTTATTCAGTTATTCAATTAAAAAATGTGTTGACATTTTACATATAGTGTAAATGGGTTCAAAACTGAAAGAGCTTACCTTTCCTTCTCCCACCTAAAGTCCTCCTGAGAACTAAACATTATTTTAAAAAAAATCTACGAGTGTTAAATAAAGTAAAAAAAAGTTTCAGCTCTGTGAATCATTAATATTGTTGGAAAAAAAATTTTGAAAACCAGAAATTAAAAAAAAAAAACAAACTATGTAGACAAAGGACCTCAAAATCATCGGGTTCTGAAGAGTCAGTACAACCATCCATCATCCTAATTTTCTCCCTCATATTCTGGACCATTCTGTTATATACTAAAGAATCTCAAAATAAAAAGCTATTTCCCTATTATTAGTAGAATTATATCCACAATTCTTAAAATTGTTACGGTTTATAAATGCTTTGTCCTCTGCAAGTTTATCATACCTTTAGAGCTACTCTAAAATGTAAAGCCTCTTAAGGCAGTTTTTAAGTCATTGTGTTACTAGAATAATTTGAAGCCAAATAAGGCTCAGAAACACAGAGAAATAGATTTGACTTGTTCCTCAAATTATCCCTAGAGATAAGACAAAATGATCTGCATTTTGACCATGAATCCACTGCACCTCCATATCTCAATATTCAATTTTTCTAAGCAACGTGATAGTTTTCATTTTTTCTTGTTAGATCCCTAAGTTCAGTGTACTTTTTAATACAGGTGTTTTAGTATCTAATATACTCTATGTTAAAATTGTTTTATTCTTTATTATCTTCTAAACCAACATTGATAGACATCAGTTTTTTGATAGCTTCCACCACTTAAAAAAAAATCCTAATTGGTGTCAATTACTTTTGGAAAATTAATAATTAGTTTTTGAAATCTTAAAGTTATTTGAACATTTAGAATCTACCATTTTAGTCATTGCTTGGAGTCAGTTTATACACTCTTTACTTGACTGAAAACTGCCTTTTGGTCTCAAACTAAGTTCCCCATAAGTATCAGGTTACTATTAGTATTCAGACATGTAAACCAAAAAAAAAGATCTAAATGAAATCATATTTGAAAGACATAATCGGGCTTTCCAAGGAAAGTGAAAATAATCAGAAATCTTTGCCATCAAAAGGCAGCCATTTGGGTTGATCGTCTTTTACAGTTGCCCAATGTGAAAGCAGATTTTGGCAAAATTAGCAATGGAAACTGAACCAAATATGCTAGTATGCATAATTCCTGTATGAACATACAATTAAGACCCTTGAATGGTGTTTATTATTGCATTTCTCAGCTTTTCCATTATAAAAACACTATTGTGGAAGATTTATAACATGGCTATAAAAATCTATGTTGAAACATAGTTTAATGTAACTTTATTTCTGTAATTACAAATCTTCCAAATAAATTTCAAAGGTAATGAAGACACTTATTACATTTTACATGTATGATTCCAAATGTACTTGCAACTTTAAAAACCAAGAGATTCTATTTAATACCAAATATAAATTATTTTATTTTTATCAAAAACAGTGAACAGATTAATACTGAATTTTAAGTACAAAATCTAATTTTTTAGAGTGATATATCATTTAATTATATTTAAATGTGTTAGAAAAGTTTTGGTATATATCTGTATCTTGGCCCAAGTACATTCCAAGGTTCCTGAACTTTGCCAACATTTTGGGTGAAGTTAGGCCCAATTTCTGGTCAGTGCCCTGTCTTCCTGTGAATGCTGGACTAAAAAGGATTACAAAACAAGAGTCAGCAGTTCTGACCATTTTGTTTTGACTTTGGGGTTTCTTTGAATCCAAAGCTCAAAACCAAACCTGGCGGAGGAGGAGAAGGAAAAGAAAGAAGCAATGCAAACTGACAGGAATAAAATGCCAGAAAGATGGAAAAACTTCTTCAAGTCTCTAGAAACCAAAGCTTATAAATTACCGCAACTTTCTCTGTGACACCAAGATTTTAGTTCTGTGCTTAAAACACACTCCATAAAGAAGTATAAGGAATATATGGAAATGCAAAGACTAGCATGAATGCATTTTTAAAAAACTCTTATGACTCATATTTGATAGAATTCTACTCTTATTTTGCACAAGGCAAAGAACCTTTAATATTTAGTGAAATCAAGAGTTTGATGATTATTATAGAAATCATCATAAAGTATTGTATCATTACTTAGTTCTTTGTTGTTTTCAAAGCATCATTCACATACTTTCTCTCATTTGATACTCCCAACTGCATTTTGAGAGGATCTAGAGTCTCTCGATTAATTGAGTCATCAATTAAAAATATCTTAAAAATTCACTCACTTTGAAATCAGCATGATACTGAGATTCCTAAATAGGACCAATGGTCACACAGAAGCAACACACTTTGAAAGATATTGCCTTCAAAGATCAAAAGCACCTTAACATAATCTGTAAATGACAAATTACACAAAAAGCTCGTATGGTCTGGCCCCCTCCAAGGCCAAATTTTATAACCTTCTGCTTAGGGCTCTGTGAAAGAAGACTTCCACCTTCTTCACATAGGTGGAAGCCAGCAAACATAGATAACCTAAAAGCTGTGGTTACAGATACCTTTTTAATGCCATCAGTGTTCAAAAGGGAGAGAAATATCTATCAGAATATGGAAACAGATCAAACATTTGGTGAATAAATGGGAACATCACTATATAAATGTGTTTCGATGGATGGGTGAATGGCTGGGTGAATGGATGGGTGGATAGAGGTGATCATACCATTATTTTACTGCAGATAATTTTGTGACTTCTTCAAAACCTAGTAAAATCTCAAGCTATATTTGTTACCAGTCAGATCTTGAATTGATTGACTATATTTTGTCCTAAAGTTTAGTAAAGTGTTGGCTATATTTAATCCCATAATTCAGAAAAATTTTGGAGAAACCAGAAATTTTCTAAAGGAGAACCACCAAGTAACTGGATTACTAGTTCTGGATGAATTAATAATAACTAAAATAACTAGTAGTAATATCTATAATAATATATATAGTGTATTGCTTACTTACATGAAAACACATGTTCTAAATGCTGTACTGAGTTCGTTACATAACTTTTTAAGTTCTTATAATAAATTAAAGATATATTACCCTCATATTACTACCCTCATAGTGATATGGAATAGAGAAGTTAAATAACTTTCCAAGCTCAATCAGCTAATAAATAAAGAAGCTAAGATTGATACCCAGTGAAGGATTTCAGACCAAATTTGTAGGGATTGAGGTTATCTGTTAACGATTTTATGTTTATTATATTCAAGTAAAAATGATGTGATAAAAATGAGTATTCTTTATCTTTCCTGGGAATCTCAGAAATGTAGGCATGTACCAGCATGATACAGTCTCTGCAAAAAAAAAAAACTGGGAAGATGGACTACTGATAGAAGTTTTTAAACAGGCCTTGAAATAACTTTCTATGGCTATTTTAAGGCCACAACTTTCTTTTGCTAAATGCTATAAACACAATGCCATAAACACAAGCTTTAAAATTTGACAGAAGTGGGTCTGAATCGTAAGTACATCACATAATACTATGGAAGCTGGTACAACTTAACCTTGTTGACCCTCTGTTTCTTCATTTTTAAAACAGGGGTACTAATACTCATCTCATAGGGCCCTTGTGAAGATTGACTGAAATATGTATGCAGAGTAAACAGTGTACACTAAGCACTCAGCTAATGGTAACTACTATTAGAATACACATCATCGTCATTACTATATCCCTTCCAATTCTATGACAATGAAAAACTCCTTGAACAGTGTACTACCTCCACCACCAATGGTAACATGTAAAAACATAAAATATATAAAGAGCAGCTCATATAAAATGCTTTTAAATAAACTGACAAAGTCAGATTTTTTTTATCCCTCAATATTTTTTTTGCCTGGAATACTTGACTGCCAGCACTTAGTCCTGGTAAATGCATCTTTGTATGTGGAACAATAAACCCCCAACAGATGAACACAGAGCTCAAAGCCCCCTTATTTAACCTGCTGCTATAATAGCACATATATTGAAAACAAAAGGTAGAAAAGTGAATTTAAATCTGAATTCATTCATTGAAATTCTATTTTGTCAGCAGCCCAGATATAATATTTAAGTTTATGATTTCCAAATTAGAATGCAGTTATTTGAATCAGATAATTCCTGATGAAATCATTCTGCATCTTAATTACAATGATGGTTGCACTGATCTATCTACTCATGTGATAGAATGACACAGAATTGTCTTTTTACACCTATGTCAATCCTGGTTTTGATGTTATACTGTAATACGTAAGAAGTAACCAGTGGGAGAAACTGCGTAAAGGGAATATAGAACCTCTCTGTATTATCTTTGTCCTGTGAGTCTACAATTATTTCAAAATAAAAAATGAAAAACTCAAATAATTACTATGGCATTTTTTTGAACCTATAAAGTACCTTACGAATGTAAAGTATCATTAGTTTTAGGGAGACATTCACACATGCTTGAGTCATATTATGTTCTACAATTTTTCTTCAAGTGAAACCAAGTTTCATGCATGGCATTATAGGGTCCTCAAATAAAAATCTCAATCCCTAAAGGGCACAGCCAAGAACTGAGTATTGATTCTGGTTCCCCTGGTTCATGCTGACATTCTTGGCCAGACACATTCTCAAGAATGGATCTGTAGTGTTGGGGAAACTTCACATCTCAGTTCTCCTACTTACTCAATTAGATAACTCACTTAAAACATCTGGGCTTCAGTACTTCCCCGTGTCTGTAAAATGGAAATAATAAACACAGGGTTATTTAAAATATCAGAAGCTATCCTATGAAGTACTTAGTACAGTGTCTCACCCACGAAGTAAAAACTTAGGCAATGTGGTTGTTGTTTATGCTAATTCAATGTTGAATGTTTATATAGAGCAAGATGACAGTTCAGCCTTTGAGAAGGGCTCATGAGAACACATACATAAGCAATATTAAATAGTCTGTGCTGCTTCTCCTAACCAGAATCAGAGTCTTATATAGTATGGCATTTGCGTCCAACTTAAGCTGCTGTTCTAACAACATACTTTTCTTTAGTTTTGTTTTTAAAACATAAAAATTTAAAGGTAAGGCTTCTGGTCTATGACATATGTAATCACTTGTACACCCTACATTCTTAAAATAATCTCTGAACTTTGCATATAAAGTTTTTTATATGAAAAAAAAGGATGTCGCCTAGTAAATCTCCTGGAAATTTATTTTTGAGCAAATTCATCTTGAAAGCTAGAGCACTGGTGATAGTGACAAGCAGGACTACCTCAATTACTAAGCATTTATGCATGCCTGATCTAGGCTAACAAGGAATCTGAAAGTCCAGGACACACTCAGCTCAGTTAACTGGGAACGGGTAACAGCGTAATGCTTTGTTTTAGGTTCCTGAGGGACATAGGAGTCCCACTGCACTCAAGATTAAGTGGCTGCCACAGAAAGGAATCAGGATGGAAAAGAGAAAAAGGTCCCTCTTTGTAGCAGCAGAAAGGGATGTTGGATCCCAAAGCGTATACTTGAACATCCTATGTTATTTCTGCCATCTGTAGTATTTGAAAATTTGACACTTGGCCTCATCCTTTATTCACATTTTTTTTTTCCATTCTGACACTGATAGATTTAAACAACATCTCTGAAAAATGTGTATTCTTTGGGCTGCATTTATTTGCAATTTAAATATCAGTTTTTAAAAAAGTAAGGTTGGCCTTAACATACACAATTTCTAAATATTTAAAAATGGGTAACTTTTTTCATATCTACTATTTTATATGGTCATTTTTCCTCCTTGCACGGAAAGTTAAAAATATAATTATTAAATCCCTCGTTTCTTTTTAATGCTTTGGTTCAACTTCAAGTGGCTCATTTGAGAGTTGATGGTAAAGGGCCTTCTGAAATTTATTAAAAATTTTCTGACTTGGAAAACATACCTAATTTTAAATATTCTCACCAGGGGCCCATATTTTGGACCAAAAAAAAATGTGTTAACAAGCATTTGACAAACACTTGTTAATTGTACAACTTCTTGAACCTGCCACACCATTTCTTTTGTCACTATTCATTTGCCTAATCTCACCAAAGCCTATTAAAATTAGAGCAGATGAGCTCACTTAACATATGTCTGTGTGTGTGTATGTGTGTGTGTGTGTGTGTGTGTGTGTGTGTGTGTGTATCGGAGATTATATACGGTGTGTGTGTGTGTGTGTGTGTGTATCGGATACCGCTTTGTTTAAAGATGACAAAACCACAAGTTAAACTGTACACCCTTATTATGTAATGCACTACATTTCATCAAATTCAATCAACTGCTTCTAAAATTAACATGAACCAGGCTAAAAAACACCCAGAACTCAAAGCATTATACAACAAAACAACTATAATCTTCCCAAATTACATCCACATGAAAAGATGCACATACCTCAATTCATACCTCAAGATCCTTACTCTGGACACCTCAAAGCTTCTACTTTATAGTTATAACCCTTCCTTCCATTGTATGACACACATACATGCAAACATACATACATGTAAAAGTATTTCCATCAGAATACCTTCATATGTATGTTAGAATGAATGGTACATGTGTAAATTTTTTATACCCAGCTCAAACCTTAAAAAAAGGTTTTTTTTTCTTTTCCTCCATACTTTGGTAGTTTCACTCTCTTTTACTAAGAGGCATCTCTTTCTTGAATACTTCAAATGTTGTAATATTGACTGCTGAACATTTCCATCTTTTGTCACCAAAATTCAAGTGAGCATCAGTGTTTTCACATACACTGAGAACAAGCTCAGGAATTGCTCCAGTCTCTGACTTAGCTCCACAGAAGTATATCGGGTCTGAATATAATTACTAAGACCAGCAGCCAGTTAATTGCAGAAAAGAAAGTGTCTGGAATTGCCATTCAGGAAACCTACAGAACACTCATTGATTAGATGAGGGTCACTGACTCAATGAGAAAAACAGAATTTTCCCTGGGAGCAGAGCTACTTCCTCTTGGATTCAAGAGTATGTGAAGTTCAGGTAATTTACCATACCAAGAAAGAAGTTAGAAAGGATTCAAGAATGCTGTCTAAACACTGGCTTCGATTGGGAAGATCTAAGACATATTTTACATTTTGTGGATTCTTACAGTTTGCTTACAGAAATTTCACTGGTAGAAATTTAGTCTAAGGAAATAATCAAGACTATGTACAAAGATTAGACTACGAAGTATGTATCTCAGTTTTGTTTATAATATCAAAATGTAGAAAATATGTCTAAAACTGTGAGTCTTTATTTTAAATTATTGCAGTCCTTAAAAGGATGTACAAAATAGTATATGCTATGGAAAGAGAATTTCAATAAATGATAAGTAAAAAAGTATTTTATAAAGCAATATGTATGGCATGATTTCATTTGTTTAATATGGTAATGTGTATAAATATATATGTGGATGTACGCATATCTTTATATCTGTGAATGTAAATGTTCATTTTACTATAGGAGAAGTGGTCAATTTTGTACTTGTTTGTATTTTTCCAGTTTTCTACCACCCCTTTGAAGTCAGAAAAATAAAATTATTTTAAAGCAAGTCAGGCTACATCAAAATAAAAAGTTTTACTGCACAGCAAAAGAAACCATCAACAAAATGAAAAGGGCAACCCATGGAATGGGAGAAAATATTTGCAAACCATCTATCTGATAAGGGGGAGTCAATGTCCAAAATACATAAGAAACTCACACAACTCAATAGCAAAAACAAATCACCCAATCAAAAATGGGCAAAGGACCTGAAGAAGACATACAAATGGCCAACAGGTACATGAAATGATGCTCAGCATCACTAATCATCAGAAAAATACAAATCGAAACCACATGAGATGTCACCTCCTACCTGTTAGAATGGCTGTTATCAAAAAGATAAGAAATAAGTGTTGGCGAGGATGTGGAGAAAGGGGAACACTTGTGCACCGTTTGTAGGAATGTGAACTGGTTCAGCCACCATGGTAAATGCTATGGAAGTTCTTCCAAAAATTAAAATAGAACTATAATATGATCTAGCAATCCCACTTCTGAACAGAAATGAATATCTAAAGAAAATGAAATCATATCTGTACACTACCACGTTTCTTGTAGCATTATTCACAACAGCCAAGACACGAAAATAACCTAGTATCCCTCGACAGTTGAATGGATAGAGAAAATGTGGAATATACACACAATAAAATATTATTCAGCTGTAAAAACAGAGAAATCCTGCCTTTTGTGACGACATGCATGGTCTTTGAGGGCATTATGCTAAATAAGAGAAAGACAAATACTGTATGTTCTCACTTATATCTGAAATCTAAAAATGCTGAATTCATTGAAATAGAGTAAATGGTGGTTGTCAGGGTTTGTGAGGTGGAGGAAATGGAGAGATATTGGTTAAAGGGCACAAACTTCCAGTTATAAAATGAATCAGTTCCGAGGATCTGATCTACAGCATGGTAACTATAGTCAACAAACTGTATTACATACTTGAAAGTCGACGAGAGATCTTAAATGTTATCACCGCAAAAAAGATGAAAAAAATTATTTTAAATTTAAAATAGCAACACGATACAAATTGTGAATTCTACTGTTAGTTGTATGGCAGGATGCTGTTACTTAGGTGAGAACACTTGCCAATTTAAATCTGAAACACTTAGGTATTTAACATGCTTAGAACGGTATTCTGTACTTTTTTTTATATGTATATTAGAGAGCAGAACATTACCAGCAAATTAGAGGCCTCTCTTGTGATTCTTTCCAATTGTTGCCATTCTCTTGCTGCAAGGGTATCTATCTAGTGACCTGATACAGCCTCAATTAACTTCCCCGTTTTTGTATTGTTTTACATGAATAAAATGATTGGGTTTGGGGAAAGACCGATTTTCATTGATAAATGTATCTTCAATAAAACAAGTATTCTCACAGGTCCCCTAAAAAAGAGAAGTTGAAGTTAATTAGAAATATAAGGATTAAGTTTACCATTAAATACAGAGTAAAAAATTAAAAGGAAAATTACTTAGCAAATATGCACTTTAATTTCATTAACATAAACATGGAAATGGAGATTTTAACAATGTGAGGTGTTTCTTCTTAAACACATCTGAGTTCACCTGTAACTTACTTACACACACACACACACACACACACACACACACACACGTAATAAATATAGCTACAATAAACTATACTAATGCTAAGATATTTGCTTACTGGTCAGGAATACACTTCAAATTTCTAATGAAATTCATGGCTTTTAAACGACTACTACCATAGTTTTGCTTCCTATTTAGCCATGGGAATTATATGTGTGTGTTAGTGTGCTTGTATGTGAATATGTGTGTCTCCTGTGTGGGGTGTGTGTGTGTGTGTGTGTGTGTGTGTGTGTGTGTGTGAAGGTACATAGGGATTGTAATTTTAATATTTATTTTTAAAAAGGATAGGATACATTAGAATCTCATAAATGTGATCCCCAAAAGCTTTTCATATTCATATGCACATATTCATATGCATATTAATTTTTGCAGTTTTTACATTCATGGATTGAAAACTGCCATGTATCTGAAAAAAAAAAACCAATTAGATTTCTAACATAATTTCAAAATATTTAAAATCTGCACTGCTTTTAATAACTTTTACTGTTTTTAACATGTGACATTTTATCCCCATTAGCAATAACAGATGTCTAATGCATTAAAAAGGAAAATCCTGCACATGTGTCGAAATAGAGGACTTTACTGAAAGGAAAGCATGTGCTTTGATTTATATTAGTCAAAATTTAGATACTGTACTTGGTGCTATTTCAGGAAATGAAAAGGTGAGGAAACAGTTATATACCAATAAACCAGAGCAAAAGTCTCCATAGAAACCAAAACAGTTTCAGTGGGAGCCACTTAAGCTAAATTAATACCTAGAATATGCTCATATTAGCCCCTAGAGAGCTAATTCGAACAAAACAAAACTCTGTCCATTGATTCATGCATGTTACATAGTATTTACAATTCTTCTTTGTTCACATTTGTCAAAAATTAATCAGTCATCAAAACTGAAAATTTGGGTGAATTGTAAGTAGAAAAGATCACAAAAAACAACAGTATTTACTAACTCTTCTTCAACTACATCATCTTAACTACTAATCAAAAGGAACACAAAGGGAAAAATGAAAAATAATGAATGATAAATCCAATTTTATTTGTTTGGCTGGTTTTTTGCCTAAGCTTTCATAAGCACCTTCTCTCCTGCAGACTGTTGGGCTGAATTATCTCTCCTCCCCCACACTGCAGCCAGTGCTGAGTGAGGAACTGCAAAGCCAGCTGGGATGGTATTTAATTTATTCAAAACTACTATGTACTAGCTGTTTACTTAAGCTATGCCATCCAATCCTTACAAAATACTTACTATAATGAATATTAATATGTCTATTAATATATTAACTTTACAAATAAAGAAGCAAGTTCAAATTTAATTATCTTGTCCAAGCTTAGACAGTTGTGGAGCCATATTTTGACCCAGTTGTTTCCTACTCTAGAGGTAATGGTGACAAATGTTGCTATAATGTCGCTCCACATCTATGTCAGTTAGCTAGAGGCTTACAGGTACTCCTTGCAAAGGTGGCCCAGCACTGTTTGGGGGTCTTTGGTAAGGAGCTTTTACAAGCATAAACTGAAGACTCCTTTAAGAGTTACTGTTAGTTTCTGTGGTTTCAGTTTATACCATCTATCAAATAGTACATCCACTGCTAACGGTATATTTCCTATTTCATGTAAATCGTTTTATGCTCCCCTACTCTCATTTTCTACATTATAATTGCTTTGTGTTCACAGAATGTGAAAGAACTATTTCTTTGCATATAAATTGGGCTGTTTCCTTAAATGCTTCAGGAATACATCTGTTTTTGTCTGTATGTATGTGGGTGTGGGTGTGTGTGTCTGTGCATGCCATAAACATATAGCTTCCTATTGCCTGATGCTATCATGAAAAGTCTACCATCTCCAAACCACATAACCCTGGGTATTTCCTTCAGGTGATGCATTTCATTAGAATCTCTGATTCATAATTACAAAGTCATAATGTATACTGTCCACTAAAGTAACCTATGTACATTTATCATATTGATGATGTTTAGAACAACAAAATGGTGGGGAGAATATATGACCATCAGCTATATTTATCCTGTTTTGGCCAGGTCCACCCACTGCAGTCAAACTTGATATCACTGTCTTTGTGCTACTGGACAGTTACCTTCAGGTTTTTTCTCTTTGATCACTTTTATTTTCCTGCTTTTAAACAAAATTAAATTGAGGTGAACTTCTAAATGTCAAAATTTAACATTAAAACAGAGAAAATTTGTGCAGATGTTTGTTTCATCATTTTAACAAAAGAAAAACACAATTTCTGGGTTGTTCATGGTTCACGTCCACATGGAATGATAGTATAAGAAATAATTTGCTAAGTTATAATGTCATAGCCAAGGAATCCAAAACAACGTCAAGAGCAGCACAGGGTTCAGAGATGCTAAGAGTTCTAGCATCAAGAGGACAGTGTGGACAAACCCCAAAGAAACATTTTTTAAGAAGAAAGACCAGTACTCAGACCTACCTTAATTAAGGGCCTGGAAACTTTATATGGAGGCTTACCATAAATTACTGAGTGGATCAAGTGACAAAGGAGAATACGATTCTCAGATTTATGGCATTTAATTCAGACTTTATAGGATTTTCTTCATCAGCTTAAAGTATAATGCTATTATTATAGCTCTGATTTTGGGGATGTTCTTCAGAGTAATTCGCTCTCTCATCAATCTAATCTGTTTCCTTCATACTCTGATTTGCTACAATTTAGTTGTACTTTTTTAAAATGTGCCTCTTCATTAGTAATTGGCTTTCAATGTACTGTACTATATTATGGTGCTACTAGTTGTTCATTTATCATTCATGCCACAAGGACAAGTGGCTATTAGAACAAAAAATAAAGTACTTACAGCTCTCTCCTGCTTCCCTTCTCCTCTCTGTCCTGTCCCACACACTTCTTTTTTTTTCCTTTCATGCTGTCACTGCCTGTTGGATTCATTGACTATATTTTATATGCTGCATATAAAATTAAGTTTCTTCTCCTTCTGAAATTTCCTTCTATAAAAATGCATGCAAATTGTATGTTTTCAACAGAAATTATAAAGAAAACATGAAGGTATATTTTGTTACAATTTAGTGAAGTTATTGGGCTACATAAATGTCTCCTTTAGGAGAGAAGGGTTGACAAAATGATCAAGAAGGTGAACAATTTCCTGACTCCCCTTTCCCAAGTCAAATGTTCATGGTAGTTCTTATGTGTAGCCCCAAACTAAACAAGCACATAAATGTCATAGTGAGGAGAGAGTGAAAAGTAGCAATAATGTAGTCTTGGTTTATGTTTAAACTGAGCTGGATCAGATGGCGTTTTCTTGCTCTGTTCAGTATCCAGTTCTTTTTCTAACTTTCATTACCAATTTAACAAAAATCTATCAAATATTTATTGGATGCTTACCATGGACTTGACTCTATTCTCAACACAATTTCTCGTTTGGTTAAGATATCTTGCCTAAAAGGAGCTCACAGTAGAATGTGGGACATAGACTTAACCAACTTGTACAGACACTGGATGGGAAATGCGGGAGCATTAGAAATAGTAGCTCTTGGGATAGAATATTCTAAGTTCTGCGCTATTTTATACTTAAGTGCCCTTAACTTGAGGCTGCTGGGAAGAGAAGCACTGGCAGGCTGAATAAAATGGCCATATACCTCGCATGCGGACTATGATTAGCAATAAAGGAGTAAATTCTAAGCTCAGAGTCAAGTTAAAGCCAAAGGTCATGGCCGTTTGGTTCACTACTTGATAAACAGCCTGCTAGTTAATCTAACAATATCCATTCTGCTCATCTTCCTTCAGCAACAAAACTCGTGAAGGTTACACTAGACATGGCCATCCAGCTGATGACTTATTTTACAGCCTCACTTGTAGTTAGTTGAGGCTATGTGACAAATTTCTAGTAATGGGATATGAGCAGAAGTTACATGGAATTTCTAGGTAGGGCCCTTAAAAAAGGGGTTTTGTCTTCCCCCTTGCTTTTCTCCTTCCTCATTGGTTGGAATACAAAATTTAAATGAGCCCTGGAGAAGCCATTTGCTCCATGAAATGGAAGTCACATTTCGAGGATAGTAAACAGTTAAATCTCCAATATCCAAAATGGCTGAGACACTGAACCAAGCCTGCAACATCTATCCAAATTTTTCATAAGGTAAATAAACTGCCTTGTTTAATCCACTGTGTTTTTGTATCTCTTTATTTATAGTGTCATATCCTACACCTCAAATATCTTTTCCTCTTAAATGTCTTGGGACAGTGCTTGGCACGTGGGGTCCCACTAAAATTGTGGACCACCAAGGGGCAGACCTCAGACAACGCAGAAGGTTTGTAAGCCTAAGGCCAGAACACAAACAGGCCTGGGCCGAGTTCAAATTGTTCTGAGCACGTTAGGCTAAGGTGAGAGAGAGAGTGTTACGTATCTTTTCCCCAAACCAGCTTATAACACACCTCAAACTCTGCATTCCCTAGCCAAGTACTACCATTCTGATATTTCAGAAGGGAAAAACAGTCTAACCATACAAAATAAAAAAGAACATGAAATGTGAAAGAACAGAAATCAACTCTATACCTTATGGAACACGACTCAAAGTTATTTTCATTTATGACAGTATGAGCAGTACAAATTTGAATGCAATAAAGTTTTTCAATAAACACAGTTAAAATATATCTTATCTGAATTGAAATTTTTTAATTATAAGAAATTTACTTTTAGTTCATTTGTCTGCCACGACTTTCTCTTTGACAATACAGATCTGGGCTAATAATACTAAATTCTAGAAGATGATAATTGTTAATTGTTACATCCTTGCCTCCAATTACGGGCAAAAAAGCTTTTGCATTAAGTATATATCTTCTATTTAAGAATTTTTTGGGCTTAATGATTTTCTCAAAAAAGTATCACTTCACTAGTAATCTAGATTACTGCATTTTACTATCAAATTTCAAAAACAATTCTCAATAACTTTCAATATCTCAAGCTAGGGGAGACAATATTTAGTAAAGACAGCCAGAAGTATATATATGACCCAAGATACTAAAAAATCTATAACAAGATTAAACACATAATCAGAAAGAAATTAGCCTTCAGTAAAATTATTTTTAGTAAATCATTTTTTGCCACCATAGTGCCATAAACCTATATTAAATGACATTATTTTAAAAAGAAAATAGCTCTATGAAATTTATTGTATATTTAATATACAAATATGGTCAAGGATACTGTCCCTTATAATGCTCAATGCTTCCTTCTCCAATGAACCTAAGTGAAAAAAACTTCTATCAGGTCATAGTATCAGGTATAGTTGGACTTCTCCAGGTATCTGTCTGTCTGTCTGCCTGTCTCTCTCTCTGGATCTCTGGTGTCTGTCTCTCTCTCGTGTGTGTGTGTGTGTGTGTGTGTGTGTGTGTGTGTGTGTGTGTGTGTGTGTGTGTGTGTGTGTGTGTGTGTGTGTTTCCTCATGGACCCTGTGGATCTTACAACTGTTTGTGATATTTGTTCATATTGTATATTAGACTTATAAGAGCCAAGTATCTGATCCACCATTAAAAAATACATAGGATCGAAAGACAACTAACTTCCTAGAATCCCAGGCTTCTTAAATATAAGCTATAAATCATCGAAAACAATACATAGGACATTAAATATACATTCTGCTGCTAACTTAGGTAAGTTTTACTTTATATCCTTGTTTTCTTTTTGATTAATTTATCTTATTTTTAATGCTTTCCTGATTTTTCTCTATATACGTCACCTACCCCAAATCTTTTTCTAGAAATAAGTGTATTTATAAATATACATGAATATTTTATAAGATGTTTTAAAAACTTCTTTAGTTTTGTAATTACTCGTTTCCATTTTTATAACAATTGATTAGACTTAAATTGCTGTGCTTCCTTGTATCATTGCTCATCACAGTTCTTTAGTTTTTCTCAGTAAGCTAAGAATACACTTGACCTTTTATTGCTTTTGTTGTTGTGAGGAGGACAAAATGGTATTTTCTAACTCCTTCCACACTTGTTCTTATGTGTAAATGTGACCGTGGCTGGGCAGATGAACTTCTTGGACTACAACATTCTTTCAGCATATGTTCTTATGAAGAAGACCTAAATAACCTGATTTTCATTGTTTTATAAGTAATCCACGTTCTCTGGACACCTATAGGATGGTTTCTTCATCCTCAACAGTGAGCACTTTTCTGAGAATACTTATGGGTATGGACCTGTTTTCATTTACTTTGCCTGGAAAACAGTGTGCTGTTCTAGTCTATGAACTCTGTTAATTTTTCCTTCTACTATAGAGAATTATTTTATGTATTTTATTGATTATTACTTCTTATTGATTTGCCCTAGTTTCTTCTTGGGAAACAGAATTATATCTAATTTCACAGTATCACCCTACTTAAAATAGTACCTTCCCCAATAATTCCTATATCCCTTCTCTGATTTATTGTTTCTCTATAGCAGTGATCACCATTTTTTTATGGTTTCAGTCCACATCTCTTCCTCACATACAATCACTCCCATATTGATCTCCTACAGTTACACAGACTAAAAGGCTATCTATATGCTGATGTATTTCAAACTTTATCTTCAGCCCAGACCTGTCTCATAAACTCCGGCCTCACATGTCCAACCGCCTGCCCAACAATATCATTTTGCTAAAAGACAAACTCAACATGTCTGAAATTGAACTATCTCCCCTGAAATGGCTTCCATCACAGCCTCCTCCATCTCTGTAGTTGCCAACTCACCATTTCTTTTGCTCTGATAAAATGCCTTAGAATCATTCTTGATTCCTCTCCCCACACCTCGTATCTTATCTTTAGTGAATTCTGTTGGCTCTGCCTACAAAATATATCTAGAAACAGACTGCTTCTTTCCTGCACAAACTCCATTGCTACCACTCCATTTTAGGTCACAATCACCTCTCCCCTAGATTGGCCTCCTAACTAGGCTCTAGGCTCTCTTCTCTCAAAGAAAAGTCCATACATGCCACAGACCTTGGCATTTTACTGGGTCTGCATTATTCCTGCTGCAAGGGATGCTGTCAAGTGAATACTTTTGAGTTCTAACACTAATGGTGGAAGATATCTTCATATCATAATCAGAATGGACCACTCCTTAAATGGTTATGCCATTCTAAGGAATCAGAAAAGGACAGGATTAACATTTCAGCAGCCTAAGAGCTAACTACCCTTCCTATTCTAATTGCCATAGCCTCAGATTGGGCACTTCCCTTAGACGTTCTTAGTATTTTATTACACTAACCTCTGATCTTCGAAATACATAGCTGGAAGGCCTTCCTTCTTATCCAGCTCAGGGTCCACTGCTTCAGCTTTTTTTGTAAAGAAAATAAAACAAAATTTATAGATAAGTTTTGCTTTATCATAGTTTTTACTTCTCACCAATATTTGTGCTGTGCCATGTCCCCTCTGGTGCTGCCATACAAAATAAAACACTGTCCTAACTATTAGACACGGCATTTGGGTGAGTGAGACCAGATTTGTTTATTGAATAATTTCAGAATCCAGTTAATGGTAATATCTGTGGGAGGAAACAGTCTCCAATTTAACGTCTGTAAAGTATTTCTCATTTCTGATTTTTGATTGTTATTATGCTTTATTTCATTTATTTCATTGTCAAATGTAGGTTTAGGGTAGTGCTGAGGTCAACTGAGGACTATAACCTATAACAGTGCCTGCAAGTTTGTATATTTCTAAAGAGAGTAACAATCAAGAAATAAGTATTTGTGAAGTACACAGTTAGCACATTATGGAGTCCATGAGGAATGTGAGGAGAGTCTGGTTTCTTATAGCAATTAGGCTACCTAGAAAGAAAATACTAACATAAATATAACAGACTCCAATATGAGCCACTCAACGCCAAGTAATGCTACAGAGAGTCCCAATGCTACGGACTCCAGACAAGCCTGCCATCTCTGCTGGAGTTCTGAATGCCCCACATCCAAGTCAACTTCCTGCAACTGGGTGAATGCTCAGTCTGTCAGTCTGGTGGAGACAGCAGTCCTCCGGGTTGCTTGGGCAGAGGAGAGGGTGGGCTGAGAAAACCGAAGGATTAAGGATGGCTCCTAGGTGTTAGGCTAAACAATCAGATAAATAATTTACTAAAATTTACTGTTTTGCAGGTGTGGAAGGAACAGTTTCTTGGCAGCTGGGGTACAGATAAATTATTCAACGTCCTCCTGTTTGTGTTGCCACCCAGAACTTTGATACTTTAGGGAGTTAGACAAGGATATAGGAACAGTTACTCTTCAAAAAGAACTAGATCATCAATTAATTTCCTCATTTGCCTCTTAAACCCTTCCTTTTGCATTTAGAATTGTGTGTAACTACTTCATTTCGGTCTACAAAGTACTGCATAACTTAGTCTTCATTTAAAATGACATCAAACCTATATCAAATGCCGGGCACCATTTAAAGTGGTTAGAACTTATAACTTTATTTCATTATCTGAGGTATATTATTCCCTCCCTTTCACAGGAAGCCTGGAGGGATGAGTAATATACCTAAGGTCACACATGTAGTGAGAAGTTAAGCCTATTTGAACCTCCACTACCTGGATCCAGAATCTAAGCTGTCATCCACTGCACTGTTCTCTATGGCCACTTTGTCTTACCAGAAAAGGAAGATATGCTCTGGACTTCTAAAACTTATTCTAGCTTGAGTAGTCTATGACTTTACTGAAGTGATTTTTCATAAGCAGTTTCTCTAGTTCTGCAATTTTAATGTTTCAAAAAGTTTATAATAAAGTAAAATGATCATCTAATTTAATCTAGGGAAATTACCTAGACTCCTATTCTTATTCTGCTTTCATTCTATGGAATTACTACAATATGACCCTCCGCCATACCTATTAATTCAAGGAAAAGACAGTAACTGAAGCACACTTGTGATTGCTGCTTCTATTCAATGTAGTCTCATATAAAACCTGATAGTCACTCTGCCTTACCAAAGCTTGCCATGAAATTCTAATTTAAAGTATATGTTAAAGTACTGTAAAATATTTTAATGAATTTGTAAAATATCTGGATGCTCAACTTTCATTTAAGAATCAATATAATGAAAATAATAGTGAATACATGTTACATTCTAGAGGTAGAGTTTATTTTTCCTAATAGTTATATCAGACTATAGTCTATTTTAGAGAATGGCATAGTTAAAAAATAAATTAAATATAATTCATTTGTAATATCTGCTCTTCAGATATTCCAAGCCCACTGATATGCTTCAGAATTAATATCTATGTATTTCTCTTTAGGTTATTTTTAACAATGTTTCTCCCTAGTCCAAAAACTTGGCTGTAAAATTAAAATTGCATTAAGGTTGCTTATGACCATTAGTGGGTATTTTTGTTTTCTCAGTCATTACATACACTTCAAGTTCCTCAGAAATATTTCTATTCTTGGACCTAACTACATAAACAAGCCCATTATAGTTAAAATGAAGAGATTGTGAAATACTGTTTGCTCTTAACTCACATCTAAGAGTGGCAGAGGATATCCTTTATGCGATGGACACGTATCAAGGTTCTAAGATCTTGACAGAAATCAAGATGATGAAACAAGGCCAGTCAGCTCTTGCTTCCCCGCTATTTCATTGTGCTCTATCGGAATTGAATCCCAAAGACAGAATTGGACAGCTTCTGCCACACTGAGTAACAGGGACGAAAGGCTCCAACAGGCTCCGGGTGTCAGGCCAAGGCCCCTACTTGGAAAACTGCAAGGGCCCTAGTACCACAGCCATTCCTTACTTCACAATTCTCCTGGCCTTTCAGTCCGCTCTCTCCAATGTATCCCAGTGTCCTTCGGCTTCCCTAAGCCCCTCCTGTCTTGAGAAAAACATCACACAATCTAATTCACTCAAAGGTGTTAGTGACCTAATGTGTTACCTCACCTTGGAGACTTTGCCATCTCAAAAAAGGAGCCCAGGGAGGACAATGCCAGGCCCCAACTTAATGAGTTACCAGTGACAGATTTAAGGCATGACTATGGGAAGTATAAGGTAGTTTTTGGAGGGAGCCCCTTCTACCCGGCTTCAAACCACTTCACTGCCTATTTTACTCATTTTTGGCATAAAAGTTTAAGCCCACAGTTGGCCACACACAGCTTCCAGAATTAGAAGGAAATTCATTCTCATCACTTAGGAAAATGCTTTTGGGTTCCAGATATTGCCAAATCTTAGAGTCATAAGCAGACATAGAGAAAATTTTTTAATCTATAAAACTGACTAGTCAGATCAGATAATTTCTAAAATCCTTTTAAGTTTACACAGTTTTCAACTCTTTCCAATTATCTATCCACTTACTTCCTTTTACAGATTACGAACTGATGCCCCCCAAATCTCCCTAAATCCAGTCATTTACTCTCAACCTTATATTATCCTTTCCACATCCCCACAGCTACTGCAATGGTATAAGCTCTCATAAGTCAATTCATGTAGTTACACTAGGTATACTGTGGGTTGATGCAAAACTTCCTGAACGTAATCACGTGACTGTCTAATTTATTCCCTGCACTGTTTGTCCATAGACTGATATTTCTAAAATATAAATCTGGTCATGTATTTTCCCTGCTTAACATTCGTCAGTTTTCTGATTGCATTTAGAATAAAACCCAAATTCCTTAGCAAGGCACACCAAGTTACTGAGGTCTGGACTCGGTATCATTCTGGCTGCTCCCCAACCCATTCCACCTCTAACCATCCAAAACACCTTACAGGTCTCTGAAAAGGCCATGTATACTCATGCCTCCACGCCCTTGCCCGTGCCACTCCCAATGTCTTTCTTCCCTCCTATCCTTTCTACTTCTTATCTGGTTAACCCCTATTCATCTTTCAAGACTAAAGCTGAAATAATATGTAGTTTTCCTGAAGTACAAGGAGAGATGACATTAAGTATGAAATAAGTAACCAGAGACATCTTAGACATCAGTAAAGTAAGTTGGAAGAGACAGAAAGACTTTGAGAGCATCAAATAATCATGAAGCTCTCTGGGAACCCCATATTCATGAAGTACTCATATTCACGAGATCTTAAATAGGCTCTCTGTTGGTGACATCCAATCTGGCCCACCTGTCCTCTAGTCAGGACAGAAAGAGAGACTACATAGCTGCTCAGTAGGATAAGTGTCAAGCCCAGCTGTGGACAAGAGTAGTTGCCCAGTGCCTAAGAGAGCAACTGCTTTTTAGCTCCAGCCACCCTCCATCATCACTCACTCTTAACCACACTATCAGCAAGGAAGGCTAATGGAGAAGGAGAGAGGAAGGGAGAGGGAGAGAGATGGAGAGAGAAGGAAAGAGACAGAGAGAGAGGGAGGGGAATGGAGAGAGAGAGAGGGAGGAAGAAAAAGGGAAAGAGAAAGAAAGAGATAAAGAGGGAGGGAGGGAAGAAGGGAAGGAGGGAGGGAGGGACAGATTCTGTGTATCCCAGAATCTGGGTAGCATAGTCCTTCCTGCCTGTTTGCAACCTATCCTAACATATTAACCTAACTTACTCTACATATTTCCCTTTTTTACTGCATGTTTCTAATTGACCCAATAAACCATATGGCATGTGCATCTTAATTTGTCCTGCAGGCCTTTCCGTGTTTCTCTCTGGGACAGGCTTCCTGGAAGTGTTTTGGAGGCTACCATGGCAGGGAGGAAATTTCCCAGTATGCAAAGGTATCCTGTCACCTGAACCAGGTCTAGCGCCCTTCCTTGGCACTCCTTGACAACATGTATCAAAGCATTTGGCTCTCCACATTACAAAACTGTTTTCATGTTTTATTCATTACACTGTGACATCCTTGATGTCAGAGACTCAATCTTCTTATTCAGAGCACCCAATTAAAGACTTTGGAGCATTTTTGTTACATTACAAAAGAATCAGTAAATTAGTTATCGGCAATTAATTAGTGCTAACCAAAACCAGAATTCAGGTCTCCTGCATGCACCATTAGGCAGAACCAAAGCAGAACCTTACAATTTCTCAAGGTCTTTAGTAGGGGTGAGTGAGAATAAGACTCATCACTTACAGCTATGTCTTTCCCTGAGGAATCTGAGTTGGAGAGGGCAGAGGCATTGAATCTGACTAACCACAGGATAAACCACCGAACTTGCCCTCCATTTTGAAGGTCAAATGGAAAATAACTAATGAGCCAGGAGTCTTAGCAACCACATAAGATTTCGGAAATCCTATAACGGTCCACCGCAGTTTTCAAAGAGTAATACTGTTAGTATTTCCCTAGATGTCTTCCCCTTCACCATCTTGAGATCTAGTAATGACAACATATTACCATCTTTGCTCTAATTCTGGATAGAGTATGCCTATTAGATACACATCAACTTTAATTAAAAGTTTCATGGCCCTCCACCCTGTTCCTTACTTTTTTTTATGGCTTTGCTGATAGCAACAGGAATTTTTAAAACTACATGCCTTAACCAGGGACAAGTAGCTACTTGCAACAATCTCTTTGAGTAGAAACTGAGGCAAATAATCCTGGTGCTTTTCTATTTTCCACTAAGTGCATCAATGTCTTTCCTTCTCTTGTCATTAAAGCCCTTTCCCTCCCTACCAATCAAGCCTCATTCTTTTTCTCTGTCGATTCTCCTGTTTGCTTACTTGCTCCAACTCCCTCTTTCACCCTCTCTCCACATTCTGCTCTGTCTCTTGTCATCTCCTCCTTATTTTTACTGTCCTCTCTCTCATCTTTTTATCTTCTTTCTCCACATCTTTTGGTCCACTGCTGAGTCCCTCCAGCAGGCTCTCAGAGAATGTGATTACGAATATATCTGCAAGAAGACATAAATGCAAAGCAAAAGCAATGAATTCTGACTGAAATAGAAATTCCCCAGCCTGGTCGTCACGGAGCTCCACCGGAACTATAAAGTTCTTCCAGAAAAATATCAAGACGTAATTCATTTTAATGTACAAAGCAATCAGATTTCCTGAAACCTTTTTGAGAGAAAGTAGTAGGAAAGAGGAAGGTGATTTTAAATTAAATCAAAGATTGTGTATAATAACTCTGGATAAGTCAATATACTTAATATCCTATTTTTCTATATCTTTGAAAATAATTTTCAGTCTTCACCTACCACATTCATTAGAACTGACAAATCTTAAAAGATAATCTCCATGTAATTTTTTTAATGCAAAGATATCCCAAATGCCCAAACTAAAAATTCAAACTTTCAAAGGCATTTTGGAATTGTCATATATTTTTTAAAAAACTCTTTTCATTGCAAAACATGGCTCTAAAATTAAGAAAATAAAATCCCTGGTCATTGAGAATTTTGTAGCAAATTCTGCTAATGTAAAATAAACATTTTCCCTTTGTATGAAATGCTGTTTTGTAAAAAAGTCTGCATGTAAAAAATTTTTCCCTTAAAATGGTAATATTTTAGTATATGTTTATAAATGTATGCTTTTATGTTCTACAATATATTAATTTTTCTAATAAATCTAAAGCTTGAATGCCAACTCATGTTTGTTTTTAAAAATTAATAAAAGTGGCGTAAATCAACTAGACATCTCCAAAATGATATTTATTGACTGTGTAGTATTTTTGCTATTTTGTGAGCTTTCCTCTTCCATAAGCTTCTTTTTAAACAAAGTTCTCTGGGAAATTGTGTCCTCTTGTGGTCACTGGCAAAAACAACATGTTTTCTGCAGAATGAATCAATCTAAACAATAGATACAGGATTTAAGGCTTCAGGAAAAGCCATTTGTAAAAAAAGGAAATCCTTTGAGGTTAAGAAAGGTGAAAGTTGTGAATAATTAGAAAGGAAACTTTAGCTGGAAAAACAAAGAATGTAAATAATTTGATTTATACTTAAATTGTTGATTATTGGATGATTAAAAAGGAAGTAAAATGCTTACTATGTAGGAAGATTGTAGCCATGATAAAAACCTCTATGAATAATTATAAATTTCTCACATTATTTCTTCAATTATTGCAGCAATTCTTTGAAATAAGTAAGAGTGTAACAAAGTCTTTGGCAGCAAAGATGGGAAACGGACTTGAGCCTGCACATTCAATAAAATAATAAAGCAGGGAAAAAAGGCTCTTCGAAATTCCATACTTTTCCGCATTCCGATTCTTCTCTCCCTACAAGTTTGTCAAGTTATGTCTCATTATCTCATCCTCATTTTGAGTGCAGAATGCCAGATATTTGAAAAATTAATATTTATTTGAAAATTTTATTTGCTCACTTGAGGTGTTCCTAGCAACTCAATTTCTTGTGCTTTATACTTTTTCATTTTATTTCTAGATTGAAAGCTTCAAATTTCATTCCTTATAACTTTAATTTCTCACTCCAAAAGAAATTCAGAAAGAGAAAGGTTAAAAGTTAAATTCACGAATTAACCTATCATTAAAAGAGAATACCCTCTTATTTAGCATGAGATGTTCAACCATCATCAAGGCCACCTGTGTCACTGAGAAGGAATCTGCTTTGACAGTTACCAAAGTCACTTGCACTGACACAAACTTTATATTCCACTTCGATAAAATTCTCTCATTTAAATCCCTGTAGAGTGTTCGAAACAAGATTTAATCTAAGATGTGCAATCTCGACCAAGATCCACTGCATTGCAGCCTTTTCCAATTTGCGCCCCCTTCTGTGTGAATGCTCCTGTGCTTCATTCACACAACTCAGAGAAATTATTTCACAGAACTCTAAGCCAACAAACAGGTGGTAGGTCATCCAAAGACAGAAAGAGTAGACACAGATTCAAGTACTCACCTTTTGTGCAAGCCCCAACTCCAAAATTTACCAGCTTGCAAGCAATTCCATAATGTGTGGGTGTTTCTTTTTCTTTTCTGAAAGTATCTATAAATGACTTGCTAAGAGAATGCCAGTGCATATTCAAACTGTAAAGATACAGATATGTAAATACTTATTGTAGATGCTCAGTAGGAGATTCCTAACTCTGTTACTTGTAGTTTTTTTTTCAATTTTTAACACAGCACACATTCCTCAGGAAGGACTGCAAACATGCCAAGTTTGCAGTTTGAAAACAAAGCTCATTTTGAACCATCTAGTAAAAAAGAAAAACTTTTCCTTTTCAGTTAAATTTTTTTCAGGAAATTTATTTTAGAAGTAGATGAAATTATTTAATTCCAATTAATCCAGTATTCCCAAAGAAGGCAGTCCTCTACTGATGTCTTTCAAATCAGGCTGAGTTCAGCCCCAAAGGGAAATTTCCAAAGGGAAATTTTCTAAGACTGTTTTTAAGAGCCCGCAATTAGGCTTTTAGAACTAAGCTTTCTTATGTTAAAATGAATATTTTGGAAGTTATCATTATTGTTGTATATACAACATGGCTATTCAGCACATAGAAAAGGACCTGCCTCATTCCTACCCCAGCAAGAGTAGATGAGAAAATTGTTCCATAAAATGTCAGGTAAGATACGACAGATGAGCAGAGTGGGACAACCCAGCCAGGAAACACTGTAGTGTGCAAAGTACCGAACCCCAGAGAGTACCAGGGAGTACCAAACCCCAGACATTTTGAGACATAATTCATTTGTCAAACTACAACCTTCTGCTCAAAAAGTAACATTTGAGCACTCAGAAAGCCTCTCAACCTCAGCCTCCACTCCTTCCAAGAGGTAAGGGAAATTTCTTCCTAGATCTAAAGTCATTCATTGTGACTTTGTCAGAAAGATTCTGTGCTAGGATTGCTCTGGTTATGTCATTCATTTTAAACCCTCTTCTAGATATTCTGTCACTCACAGCAACACCCCAGTCCTGGGGATCACTGAACTGAATGGCCAGGAATTCTTCATTCCCTAGAAGTTTAGTGCGGGAGAAGGGCTGGGCTCACTTGTTTAAGTACTAGTCGCGGAGATTGATGACTTAGCAAGTCGAGCTGGCTAGTGATCCCTGGCTGCTGCGCTGTCAGGGACTTGGTTTCTCCTCCAGTTTCTCCGCCCCCATTTCCGCATCCCCCTCCCAGCTATTGGTCAGGTAAGGTTTCCTTTACATTTGCCCACACTTTCCTGTCTTGCTTACCCATAGCCACAAAGGAAAGAGTCCAATTATTCGATCTCCTTATTTTTGAGAATCCGGCTAAAGAGAAAACAAAAACAAAAAAATTAAGATTGGAGATTGATGTTTAAATAAAAAACGAGATAAATAAAGGTGGAACATTTTTAAGAATTCTGCAGCCATGTTCAAATAAGAATTACGGAATACTCTACAATTCAGATTTCCAAGAGAGAATACTAGGTAGAGAGTGAGGCAAAATTTCTGCCTTCTTCTCTGCTTCCAAGAGATAAAGTCCTCCAAGCAGAAGATGCAAACACAAGGGTGACTAATCAGAGTGCTTTGTTTTAAAGAGATCTGCCTGCGTACTATTAAGTAGAGGTCAAGTACAATTTGATTTTCAGACAAGCTTAAATTTTAACATATGGCAGCAACTCACGAAGCAGACCAGTTGGCACGCCGTGGTCATTGTTTCTGAATATTCGTAAAAATTGCGGTAGACAAATCCTGCGAGTTGCCCTTCGCCCCCCACGAGAGGGATGCCTCTTGCCCTCACTTTCCCCAGAAGGTTGAGCCCTTCAGCCGGCCCTAATCTCTCCAGACCCCGGGGTTTCCCGGACCGAAGCTGTGAGAGCCTCAGCGGGGCACAGCCACGTGGCTTGCCCGCGCGTCGCCCTGGGCTCCCGTCTCCTCCTCCAGACGCCCGCGGCTACGACCCTCTGTCTGGCCAAGAAAGGGGCGCTTCACTGAGTTTTGCAAGACCAGACTGAGGAGAGGGGTGAACTGACTTCGGCCGGCGCAGAGGACCCGCACACAGGGAACGCAACTCCCGCGTCTCTCAAATCTGACACCCCCACCTCAACCGACTACTGCTTTTAACTTCTAGTTTGCTTTGCAATGTAAGGCATGAACATGAAACGGTTATTCTATCCTAAATCGTTCCAAAAAAAAAAAAAAAAGTCTAGCATTTGCAAAGATGGGCTTCTCTTCCACGGCGGCTTCCCTTCCCTTCTCACCGGCTCACCAACTTTTGTTGCTTCCCATCTGCCAGATCTGCATTAACACCCTCTTTTGGGGGGGTCTTCGTTGTTAACTTATTGGATAGTAATGCTTAAAATGTAAAAGTGTTCAAGTAATTGGAATGCCTTTGGGGCGCACGAAGCATAATTGCCCACTCCATCTCCTAGGATGGGTGGGGGTGGGGGAGGGAGCTCGCACAGCGGGCAGCAATGTTGAACCCCCATCTCACTCCCTTAGGAGCCGACCTTTAGAGGTCACAACGCAGGGCCTCATTCCGGAGTGGGGTGGGAACGAAATGGCCACAGGGTCGTCAACCTCGGGCTGGCAGCTCAGGCAATCAAGGCCTTGGCGAGGACTCTACGCTACCCCCTCCGACCCTGTTGCCTTCTCCAAAGACAGGACTGTCTTCTGCGGGGGGATGAACTTCTGCCTCTTTCTAGCACCTTCAGAGGTGTAGTCTATTTGGGTGTCGGAAAGCTTTAGTTTGGGTCACGGTAGAAGGAAGAAGGCGGCCTGATGCTTCTCGGGGAGGGGTGAGAGAGCAGGCCGGGGAGCAAATCTGCAGTCCCCGCGGCGCGGCCACGTCTTCGGAAACGCCCACAACCTCAGAGCCAGCCGCGGCGGTTTGGCCCTTGGGACTTCAGGAGCCAATCTACCTGACCATTGGGTGGGCTCCGCGGTTGCCAGTTTGCTTTGCCTTTTCCCCCGCCCCAGCAATCCCCAACCGGGCCCCATGGACCTAGAGGGTACTGGGGCGAAATGAGACATCACCCACTGCGTAGAAGCTGTTGCCGTCGCTGCTGTCACAGCCACTCCGAGAGGGACATACACCGCGGCCACGACGGTTCCCTCCGACCGCTTCCCCGGGCTGCGCTCGGGTGCGGGGGCGCGGCCCGCGCGCGCTCCGGCGCGAAAGGAAATCGCCCCGCGCCCGCGGGCGGAGGGCGGCGGGGAGGGAAGGGGGAGGGCAGCAAAGAGGCGGGCAGAGGGGCCGGCCTCCGGGGCCAGGTCGGTTTTGAATGGTTTGGGAGGACGAATTGTTAGACCCCGAGGAAGGGGGGTGGGGACGGAGAAGGGGGGCTGGAAAGCGGAAACTTTCCTATAAAACTTCGAAAAGTCCCTCCTCCCCACGTCAGGCCAATGACACTGCTGCCCCCAAACTTTCCGCCTGCACGGAGGTATAAGAGCCTCCAAGTCTGCAGCTTTCGTCCAACTCCCAGACACCTCGCGGGCTCGCCGGCACCGGCAGCGTTTCCAGGAGGCCGAGCGGGCTGTGCGTGCGGCCGTTGGGCGACTTCTTTTTGGACCTCGGGGCCATCCACACCGTCCCCTCCCCCTCCCGCCTCCCTCCCCGCCTCCCCCGCGCGCCCTCCCCGCGGAGATCCTCCCCGTCCCTCCTCCCGCTCGCTCCTCCGCGGGCCGCACCGCCCGGGTCGGCGCCGCGCGCGGGGGAAGCTGGCGGGCTGAGGCGTCCCGCTCTCCTCCTCTTCCCCGGGCCGCCCCTCTGCCCCGGGCCTGCGAGGCCGCACGTTGCCGCCCGAGAGATGATGCAGGACGTGTCCAGTTCTCCAGTCTCGCCGGCCGACGACAGCCTGAGCAACAGCGAGGAGGAGCCGGACCGGCAGCAGCCCCCGAGCGGCAAGCGCGGGGGGCGCAAGCGGCGCAGCAGCCGGCGCAGCGCAGGCGGCGGCTCGGGGCCCGGCGGGGCCGCGGGCGGGGGCGTCGGAGGCGGCGACGAGCCCGGCAGCCCGGCCCAGGGTAAGCGCGGCAAGAAGTCTGCGGGCTGCGGCGGCGGCGGCGCGGGCGGCGGCGGCAGCAGCAGCGGCGGCGGGAGTCCGCAGTCCTACGAGGAGCTGCAGACGCAGCGGGTCATGGCCAACGTGCGGGAGCGCCAGCGCACGCAGTCGCTGAACGAGGCGTTCGCCGCGCTGCGGAAGATCATCCCCACGCTGCCCTCGGACAAGCTGAGCAAGATCCAGACCCTCAAGTTGGCGGCCAGGTACATCGACTTCCTCTACCAGGTCCTCCAGAGCGACGAGCTGGACTCCAAGATGGCAAGCTGCAGCTATGTGGCCCACGAGCGGCTCAGCTACGCCTTCTCGGTCTGGAGGATGGAGGGGGCCTGGTCCATGTCCGCGTCCCACTAGCAGGCGGAGCTCCCCACCCCCTCGGCAGGGCCGGAGACCTAGGTAAGGACCGGCGCCTCTGCGCCCCTTCGCCGCTCAGGTGGCAGAAGGACTGACGGCCAGGCCGCGGGTCCCTGCCCACCTCGCCTTCCTCCCCTCCCAGCTTTCCTCCCAACCTCATACCGCCACCTCCTCCCCGGAGCGTCCCTGGAGGCAGTTCGGTCCGGCCAGGGAGAGAGGGCTGCGCCCTTGTGAGGGGTGTGCATGTGCGTGAGTGTGCGTGACAGGAGGGAAGACTGAGAGTCAAGGGTCACGGGTAAAGACAGCCTTGCCAGCTCCTCCCTTTCTTTTGGCTTTAAAGTTTTCATTCTCCTTAGAACCAACGTCTCCAAATTCCACCTCCTCCTACTTTCCGCCCACCCACTTCCTCTTGCCCTTGGGCTGAAATCCTTCCAGGTTGTTCAGCGTAATTTCTCGGTGGTGGTGATAAGAACAGTGCTCACTAGTCTTAGAAAACAGCCACTGAGACCTAAACAATAACCAACTTTACCCCTTTTGGGTTTTTGCAGATGTCATTGTTTCCAGAGAAGGAGAAAATGGACAGTCTAGAGACTCTGGAGCTGGATAACTAAAAATAAATATATATATACCAAAGATTTTCTTGGAAATTACAAGAGCAGAACCCAAATCCAAAGAAACAGGGCGTGGGGCGCACTTTTAAAAGAGAAAGCGAGACAGGCCCGTGGACAGTGATTCCCAGACGGGCAGCGGCACCATCCTCACACCTCCACATTCTGATAGAAGTCTGAACAGTTGTTTGTGTTCCCTTTTTTTTTTTTTTGACGAAGAATGTTATTTTTATTTTTATTTTTTCATGCATGCATTCTCAAGAGGTCGTGCCAATCAGCCACTGAAAGGAAAGGCATCATTATGGACTTTTCTCCATTTTAAAATGGTAACAATCAGAGGAATATTAAGAACGCCTTTAGAAATAAAAATACTGGGATCAAACTGACTTGCAAAATCACAGTTAGTTAATTCCTTTTTTTTTTTTTTCGTTCTTCCTCTGAGGGAAAAAAAACTTAAAATACAAAAAACAACATTCTATTTATTTATTGATGACCCACGGTAAAATGCAAATAGATCCGGTGTCTAAATGCATTCATATTTTTATGATTGTTTTGTAAATATCTTTGTATATTATTTTTCTGCAATAAATAAATATGATTGAAAATTTTAAGAACCTTAGAGTTTGGTCTATATTTTTAAAGCTCAGGATTAACTTGGAGGTAAATACCTGCTTGTTTAACTCTGGAGGCACCCATGAGGGAGGGGGTACTAATATAAACAAAGCAGTGAAAAACTCAAATAAACTAGCTACTGACAGGTACAGGCATGTTATTTAGAAAGACAGCTTTATTATTATTCCAGTTTGGTGTTCAGTGGGCTCAGAAGCATCTCTCCTTCATCTCTTATCAGGTCCTCAACAAAAACATAAATTTGTTATTCACCTCTCATATTTTGAGAAGGCAACTGTAAAACAGTTAAAATACAAATAAATAATATGAAGCCATTATTTTCTGTGTGTTTTTGTCATGCCCTTCACTTCTTGTCAGGACTTTTAAATAGGTTCATTTCAGTGAAAGGATGTATAGTGTTAGTAAAATTACATTCACACATAAATGAATACAAATGCATAGAAAATAATACAGTTTAATTCAGCAGGAAAGAGAATTCCATTTGTAAACTAATTTGCTTAACTCTTCTTTCATGAATGAAAATGACATTTAATGTTATGTTTGATGAAAAGCCAAAGTTAAGAATATATTCCCATTTTGACGTTATTCATTTGGGAAACGTGCTCCCTTTTTTATATGTAATGAACATACAACTATGGAGTAAAATACAATTAACAAAGAACTTGAACTTTCAGTATCTTCCGTAACTATTGGAACAAATACAATTTCAAATGCTATAACTATTCATTTCCTAGTCAATTCATTAGCAAATGTATTTAATCCAAAATTACAGGGAATTTTTCCCTGGCTAGTTATATATATATACAAAATCTGATCAAGACAATTAAAACAACAGGGACAAATGGTGCTTGATTTTTTTTTTTCATTCTGGTTATTTCTGGGACAGGAAAATACTGGCTTTTAAATTAACATCAGAAATAGTGAGTTTATATCACTTAGTTCTCAACTTTTACATACAATTTACTGCATTCAAGTGTAAATAGGAATGCTTTCAAACTGGAAAATAATTTTGCTGCCTAATTCAGACAATAACTATGGCAAATTATGAATGCACACATATTGTGTTTGCTCAGCTCAGGTCGAGGTTATTATATTGCCCGAAGGTTTTTGTTTCCCTCTCCACACATCGTGACAGAATGCTGACTTAGCAATATTATAAATTTATTACTGTGATTATTTTAAACCACATTTATGATAAGAAGCCTGTAGCATTTACTTATATTAAAAGATGAGTGAAGGCTTGGGGAATTAATTTTTGGATTTTCTTAGTCCTTTACTAAATAACGAGGTGGGAAAGTGATTATGTGTGGGTGTATTTGTGGAGTGTGTGTGTGTGTGTGTGTACAGCAGAAATGTAAGGGGAGAGCCCTAGGATGAGGGAGAGCTTAAAGATGGTAATTCTCTTTCCTAGTGTGTGTCATCTAACCACCTCCATTTTCTAAATTGTCCATGGAGGAATCTCCTTGTTCACTAGCTTGGTTTGACTATTTGATATTTCAGATTTCTTGACGTACATCAGGATGGAGCTGACCATCATTGCTGAGGAGGTAATCTCTATCTTAATTCTGAGATATAAAAACAAAGTTTAAAAAAAAATAAGGTAGCCTTCCATTTGCCTTTTTTTTTTTTTTTTGCTTTCTCCACCTTTCTCATAAGAAAAAACACTGGAAAAAAGCAAATGCCACATTATGTTGAGTAATACTAAACACTAAACTGAAGGTAATATTTTCCCCTAGATTTTCAGATAAATGAGTGAAAGGTGATGAGTAGTTTTACTTTGAGAATAATTCACAGTGGAAAATCAACTATTAGAATACAGTTTTCATGTTATAGACTATTTCTGAATTCTTAACCTCCCCCATCCCAATACACATGGCAATGCTAATTTTTTAGAATAGAAATAAAGCCACCTGTGGTTTTTTTGTCTACCATTATTTCACATTACATTGTATTGTTTCGTTTTCATTGTTCTTATTTAAAGGATCCTTTGATTAACCTGTTTCAGAAGTGGGAATTTATTTTTTTTATTTTTATTTTTTTAGAAGTGGGATTTTAATGTCGTGGCTGGACCTGGGAGTCTGAATCCTTTAGCCAGAATGTATCACTGGAGGGAAAATATTGCATTAAATTGTCTGGGGTGTAATCTGAACAACTGAGTAAGAATGTTTCCTTTACTGTGCACATAATTATTTTTTATCTTGCTCGATTAAAAAAAAAGGATAGCCTTCAGTCATAAGAAAGGAGCAAGTTTTCGTTACCATATACACACATTTCCTCTTCGTGCACACACTTGCTAAGCACACGCACAAATGATAATTCATGCACAGTTGCAAGTACCCTTCCCAAAGTGTAACAGATTATAAACTAACGTTAAATAGCGGAAACTCACACAACTTGTGTACTTTTTTTCCCACACCCAACAACGACACAGCTTCTTGTTCCTTCGGTCCTCAGGCTCATCTATTCATAATGGAGCTTTTTAAGGGACACTTGGCCTCTTGCAAAAAAGTCGAGCATTTTGCACATTCCACGGTTTGGCAAACTCGGAACTGGTTATTTTCTCTAGACCGGTATCAAGTTCTTCTCAGGCATATGATTTCACTTGAAGTCCTGCCCAGGAATCCTTCAAAGTGAGCGTTTGTCCCGCTCTCATGATGTCAGGCGGTTTTCCCTGCATCTGTAATTTGAAGAAAAACATACAAACCTGCGGGGAACAAACGCCACGGAAACCCAAACAGAACTCGGTGGGTAGCGGGACTCTCACCTGCGGCGGGCACGGGAGGGGATGCGGGCCCAGACTCCCCTGCGTGGGTGGCGGCCAGGCCCGCACCGCGGGGACAGCGACCGTGTCTGTGCCCTCCTCGGACTGCGTGCACCGCCCGGGGCCCCGCGTCTGGCCGCAGCGCAAAGGCGGCGGCTCCAAGTGTCAGCACTAGGGAGGAGAGCCGCAGCAACAGATTCAGGCAAAGGCCCAACCTCAAATTTCCAGAGACAGGCCCGCATTAGCGACACACGGGGGTCGGGAGGGGGATCCCCGGGGGCCACTTTTCCAGAATTTTCTGCCTGTGTGTCGTAAAGCTTGCCCCACCCCCAGCACCAGCGAAAGTGGAAGGAGAAATCGGTTTCCTCGTAATTTCTCAAAGCCGGCAATCCCACTATTTCCCTGAAACCTCGAAACCCAGCCCTTGAAAATGCAAAAAGATTTATTAACTATCCTTACTAACTGAACAGCCAAAGACAGACCCAGTAAATAGGCCTTGGGATACACTTTCCGTTCGCTTTTGTCCCAAGGCCCCAGAACGTGAGCCCACTTAATGTTCTCAGCAAATCAAAGCACGTGTCCTTTGAAGAAGGTGTGTAATTGGAGTTTAAGGCATGTATGGAATTCCCAGATGTCTATAAAGTAAGAAGGAGCATGTGGCAGGTCACTGGAAGGTGGGGCAGGTTAAAATCACTGGCACAAAATTTCCCCCTTTTATAGTCTCCTTTATAAGGGCCAAGGAGATAAGCCTCGGGGAAAGGATGACTATCCCGCTTCTCCTATCAGAGTCATGGTAACCATGGTAAAAAGCACATGGTCAGAAAACCTCAAAGAAAACACTCAATTACAGCTGGGATTTCGTGGGCGCCCTGCAATGAGATCGTTTGGGGTTTGCTACAGCGAAGGCCTCGAACGGCCGTCTTGCTTGTTTACGTGGACTATTTTCTTTTCCTTCTATTTTTTTTCCCCCTCCAAAGTTTGTGGATGTGTCTTCAGCGTGCGATGCAGGCTGAAGCCAGTGGAACAAAATTCCAGATTAGGAAAAGAAAAAAAGTTCATCCCAGAAGGCAGCCTTCTTGGGGGAGGGGAAATGGCAAGCGAGTGAAATTAGATTTCTGTAAAACATGCAGTTTAAACATCTAGTAGATAGAGCGAATGCTCAGTGAAAAGACAACCGTCGACATGAGCTGCTCTGTTTTCTAATTTCACTGAGGAATATAGAGATGTGTACGAGACTGTCGGATCTAAGTGCGAGTTTGAGTGTAGCTTATTAGGTAGTTGTTTTGTTTTGTTTTGTTTTTGGTCCGAAGCCGGAATCGAACAAAATACGACTTTTCTCCGTCGGATTCAACATGGTGCCCTCCTTGATTTGCAGAGTGGAGCCAGAGGCGGGAGACGTAAGGATGTGGATCTGCCAAAGAAACAGGCCCTGGCAGAGGTTGGCTCTGGGAGGGGGGCGAGGTGGGGTCACCTGGGGCGGAAAGCCAGAGCATGGGGTTATGGAACAAAGCGCGCCCCAGACCCAGCCACTGCGGCAGGCGGGAGGGGGAAAGGGACGCGCCAGGGGGTGACGCGAGTATGACAAGTGAAAAGTTAAGCAGGTACCTGAAGGAAGTTTATCTTGCCCAAATGTTAGGGCTTTTATGAAATGTCACGTGAAGAGAACAGATGTACAACTTGCAAATGGGGCCACGCCTGTAAATACGAGGGAGGCAAAAACTCAGAGGGAAATCCAGGCATAAATCACCAACCTCCTTTTCTAGTTATCTGTTTCTCCTTTAAATATTTGCTTCCGGAAAAGGAAGGCACATCTTAAATTGTTAAGCGCCTCTTTCAGGAGAAATCACAATCTCATCCGTTGCCCAGCACCCCGGTCCCCTAGGTGCCTTGGGTGCTGAGGGTGGGGGTGAAGGGCAAATTTCTCCCTCCTACTTTTCCTTCTTCGCATTCCCCATCCCCCACCTTTCCCTCTTGGCTTCTCAAAGATGTTTGATCCAGAGAAACGTATCGGATCTCGGTTTGGAAAAGCTGAAACTAATCAATGGCCTTTTGAAGGGGTAGAGAGTGATAAGAAGAGCGAAGGAATGCCAGGCCTGACAGACCCTAAACTTGCAAGATGCTCGGATGGGCTGAAAGATGAGCGGTGATCCCACCCATCTGGGGCGGGGACCCAGCGCTCCAGGGATCCCGGCTGCCCATGGGGTAGGGTTTTTTAAGTTAAATCATCGGTTTGATTGAAAAGGATTTTTTTAAATGACTTGTACAGATAGGAGGCTTTTTTTCCCCTCTGTGCAAGAAGGAAGCTCAGTTTATAAACAAAATTAAAATGAATTAGTAGTTGCCCAGATGTGGAAGACAGTCCAATTCTTTTCTCTGTTTTTAAGAGATGTGTTCAAAGAGGTTACTGTGAATATCAACATGTGGTGCCGCCTGGGTCTCTGAGCATATTAAGATTTTAAGTGTTTGTCCACAACACCTTTCAGACTGTACATTAAATGAACTGCTGTGGCTCTTTTTAAAATTTAAATGTAATGCTATTCTTAAGTCACTGTTAAATTGACATTGCACCTGGCTTATAGTTATTATATAGCCACCCATACATCTCTCTAAACAAAATTTAAAAGTTAGGATGTTGGAGTATTTCCTTCCACGATATTAAATCTAAATGTACTGTCAGAGTTTATCTTATTACTCTGTAGGTTTCCAAAGTCATGGTCAGAATTGAAATATATTCAAAGTGATCACATTCACTTTAAGGGCTGACAGTTTTAAAACGCACAAGACCACATAGACAGACACATCTTTTCTCTCTATAGCATTTAATCTAAATACCCACCCAACCATCCAGGGAGGAACTTAACTTTGATTTATTACCTTTGGTTGAATATCATATCTGGTGATAGCCCCCAAAGCATATTGGACAAAGACCTCAGCTCCTGCCCCTCCCACCTAGATGAATGTTGGGTTAGACCCCAACACCTTGACTCTGTTACATTAAGCTTTCCTTTGGGGCTTCCAGATCTCCATTTCTAAACATAGTCCTGGACAAAAGTTTACATTTCTTTTCCTCTTTTGTTCCTGAAACTTAACACCAATCTAAGCATTGTTACTATTGTTGAAAGCCAACATACAGCTAACAGAGAGCATTTCAGTACTGCCAGTTTAGCAATGACAATGAACTCTTCAGCAAGGTCTGTTGATGCACCTCTACCCCAGTGTTCTATTCCTGGGGCAGAAGCCTACCTTCCAGGGCAGCATTCTTTAAAATGTTATAAATCCCCTTTTCACATGATGACAGAAGGAAATTTCTGTTAGCTTCTTGCTAAGGTTGCCTCTGGCCTCATTCTACCCTTGACTTCTTTTGCTACCCCCCATCAACACACACCTTTTAAAACTTCTGACTTTGTAACATATAAAAGAGACCTGGAGCGGAGAATCCTTCCTCTTCCTTTTCTCCAGGCCCCGACTGAGTGAAACTTAAAACACATCTGATAGATCAGCTTTCTTTCTCTGATGTTAGGCACAGTCCACGACCCGGATTTTCAAATAGCCCAAGTTGGAGTCTGCAATATTTAATCCAGTCAGCTATTAAATGTCCTCCGGCTAAATCAAGAGTATAAGACTCCGTACAGGGATAATGATACCAAGAGCAGTTTGGCGAAGGAAAGGGGGGCTGGGAAGGGGCAGACGATTCCAGGGATCCTTTGATTTGGAAAATCCTGTTTTTAGAACTCCTGTTGGAGTAATAACAAAGCAAAGAAACATGAAAGAACAACTCTTTGTTTCAGGATATGGTTTTAATGAAATACTACTAACACACACACACACACACACACACACACACACACACACACACACACACACACACACACTAAATCTATTAATGTCCGCTTCTGAGACTCCGCTTTTCTTTACCTATTAGGGACTAGGAGGTTCCGTAATGTGATCCCCTTTCCCTCTTTCCTGCCGCCGCCTTCCTTCCCCAATTAAGCCAAAGTGCTCGTTCTGGTGAATCTCGGCCCGAAGACAACCGCGGACTGGCTCTGTCCTCCGCATCCCGCCTTCTGGTCCCTTCTCTGAGCAAAGCCAGGCCCCTGGGGACTTGACTGAGAGGGCTTCGCCTTCTCCCTTCCTAAGGCGGTACCCGCACGTCGCGAGCTAGCTCTCCTGACCCCTGGCCGGAGCCCTTCTTAGGACCCCAACACGTGTGGCACCCAGAAGAAGGCGTGCCCTAAATCTGCCTGCCTTGGCTCTGAAATGACCCTGCCCGGTGCTTTTTGTTGTTGTTGACTTAAAACACCCGCAAGGACTGCAACTAATATAGCAAACGGGGCTTGGGGTAGGGGAGGGAAGCATGGAGGCAGGGGGTTGGGATCACCAGAGAAAAAGCAACAGCGTTTGGGGGTGGGGGTGGGGGGGTGCAACCTTTTAGGCAGCGGGGACGAGGCATTTTAGCAAACGCGTCTGTCATCTGTAGCAGGGATTAGATAAAACTGTCCTTGATCAAAGAGGTGTGTTCATAAATCACTCGTAAGAAATGGATCATGAGGAGTAAAAGACACGTGTCGAATAATCTATTTTGGAGTCTGCTGGCAGCCAGCGCGGTTCCTAAGGCCCCCCTCTCGCGGTACCCGCGTGGCTGCCGTGTCTCCCTGCGGGGCACGTATGTGGGTGGGGGGGAGGTCTCTCCCCAGTGCTCCCCGCCCCCCCATCCTCTCCCCGCCGCCCCCTAGCTTCCACCGTACACGCTCGGCCCGGCCGCCCCTGCTGCGGACTTGAGATTTTAATAAAATCGGTTGTCTCTGGACTGACCCAGAAATTGTGAGGGAAAAAGTTGAGGTCTTCTTATTTACAAGGCGAGGAAGTTGTGCAGTCAACATCGAAGACCTCCTCCCTCCAGGTTCCCCCTTAGTGTCCTGGTCCCTCTCGAAAATGTGCAAAGTGTTACGGGGCAAATGTAACGCCACCGGGAGAGTTCAGCTAGAGCAGAAGTCGCCTGGGCCGGTGTTTCCTTTCCCGAGTTTTGTTAGGTTTCGAACGTACAGTGCTCTGCACTGAGGTTGGCCGCACTCGTGTTATAGGGAAGAAGCGGTTGCTGTCCTCTAAACGAGGACCGAATGGATTCTCTTTCTCCGCCTCCCAAGCCCCAGACTCTCTCGCACCTGCTTCTCCTGATTGAAAAAATAAGGGAAAGCGAATGTCCAGTCCCGCGTGCTAAGCGCTCCGGACAGCTGTTCCCAGGACCCCCCAAATGCGTATTGGGCGAGTTTAGCAGCGCTGTGGTTGGCTAGCTCCAAGAAAGCAGTTGCAATGCTAAGAAAAGATAGAGTTTGTGAATCCGTGCAGGGGATTTACAGCGACAAATGCCCCTTTACCCCGTGCATTTGCCTAGGCTTTAGCACCCTCCAGATAAGTAGGATTTTGCTAATAATAGGTGTTTATGGTTCCAGGAATTGCACTTTGATCTAGGATTTTGGGGGTGGAGTGTCTAAGGGGTCTCTAGACGCTTGTCTGATTTGAATGCTTTTCAGGATGATTTATGGCAAAAGGCTCCTTTCTGACACCTCCAGATGCCAAAGCTCTTACCTTCCAGGAAGGGCTGAGAGAAACCTTCCAAATAGCCGCGCAGACGGGAAGCCCGAGCGCCTACTGCACCCGCCTGCCGCTCGCCCTACACTGACCATGTGCAGCAGCCTTCTCCTGAAACAGCTGATAACCTTTCCCCGCCTTCAACTAAGGAGAAGGGAGGGACCTTCTTTTTAAGATGGCAAAAACTACGGAGGGAAACCAAGTCACCCTGCTGTAAAGTCAGTCTCTTGCAGCTAACTCTATTTTGTGCAATTAACCACCTGTTCCCGCCCTGTTGGTGGTTTGGTGTTAATGCGATTTGACCCCCAAATGGGAAACGGGGCGGGGAAAAGCCCTCCGTTGGGACCCCTGGTGGTTTCACCCTCCAGCCTCAGACCCTGACCACTGCCGCGTGGAGCGCAGTCAGGGTCCTCGCGGGGCGGAGACCAGCGCAGGGCTCAGAAGCTGCCGGGGCTTCGGGCCCGGGGGAGCGCGGGAGGAAGAGATGTCTTTCCGAAAGCGCCCTGCAGGCTGGGAACCGCGAGGCGAGGCCAGGAAAAATAACCCTCCCGACTCGATTACAGCGCGCTCCACTGGGAAGCTGAAAAGCTGAATGTGAGCCGCGGCAGTGGGGGGCAGGTCAGAAAGGGCGGGCGGACGCGAGCACGATTTTAGGGGACCCCCTAGGGCCGGCAGAGGTGAGAAAGCACTGTAGACATTTGTCAACCTGAAGCTGAAGGTGGGCCAGACCCGCGGTAGCCTCCAGCGGACGCTTTTCCCAGAGGAAACGAGGTTTTCCAGCCATTTCTTCTTCGAAATGTAACAGATTGGGGACTGAGGAGGAGGAACTTTGTTTTCGTTCTTCTTTCCCAAGGTGACGGCAAATTAAGGAAGGAATTAACCGCGCAGGCTTAAAGACCAACGGTGAGGAGGGTCGAGGCCAGAGTACAGCTAGTGAATGTCTCCTTAACAAAGGAAAGTTTATCCCTGAGTGATATCCTGGTCATTTGCTTAGAATCCCACAGGGCTGGGAATCTATAATATTTGGGGAGCAGTGTCTGACTATTTCGGTCTCTTTCGGTGAGCCTCCACCCTCCCTCCCCCAAGTCCCTCGATGTTAGCAACTTGGTCAGAGGTTTGCTTTCCCAATTGAAAAATAAGCCTGATTTCCTGGGTGAAAGTATGAATTAACTCGAGAGCTTTTTTTTTTTTTTAAATCTTATATTCCAATGTACAAGCTTTCTTCATTCTTCATAACTTACAAAACAAGGAATCAGATCAGTTTATTGGTTTATGTAGAACTGATCCTGACTTGATAAGCTTAATCACATGACAAAAGGCATACTGATTATTCTGTGCTGCTCCCAAAGGACAGCCTGATAGTGTCTGAAAGTCACTGACTCTTTCCTAAGGTTCTAATCATTATATCAAAAGATTCAGGTCACTTCTTGTCTTTTCTCTATGTATATATTCAAGAGCATAAAAATATTAAATAAAAAACTTTCCCAACTTCAAACCTATCGAATGTTTAACAGCTGAAGGATATTCATCTTTAGGAGGCAGGCCAAAATGTCAATAAAAATTTAATTATTTCTGAAACATATGAGAGCACTTACAAGACTCAAAATGTGATACTAAGTATTGATATTGAGAGGAAACCAAACAATATACTTTCATATTTGCTTGTTAAGACCTTATACTCCCCAAAAGTTCCACAGGCCACAGAAATTTTTATTCTTCCTGACAGGGTTTCCAAAACTAGCATGAAAGACAGGTTGGTGATCAAAGGAGTCATTTCTATTCTGTGTAAGGAGAAATTAGTGTTGTAGTCCTATGAGTTTGGCTTTGATTTTTCAGTAGAAGACTCTGATGTCTATCATAGCAAATATTATTTCATTGGGAGGTGGGGGGAAGTTGTACACCGATGTGGCCATTTTTTTATTTTTAATAGCTAACACTAATTGCCTTCTGAAATGTTTCATCCAAATATTCTTTCCAACCTACAATTCTGCCATCCTCAGAGATGGCCTTTTACACTGGAAGGTAACACTGGTAGTAGTAGTTCTGTAGTTGGCTGTGGTGAGCAAGAATGATGTGTGACTTGGAATAATCTCCAAAATATAAGTAGGGTCTCTTAGGAAGCTACTTTTTCTATGTAGGACCTGCAGCTTCTTTTCCACTTACAAATCCCATAGGGCTTTTGATTTTTCAAAAATGGCATTAAACTTTAATGATTGAATTGCAGGTTAATCTGCTGTAGGCTGCTGTTTTGAACCAGTCTGCTGATAAACCTTGAAAGTTGGTTTAACTTCATTGACATTATTTTCAATTTTCTCTGTAGTTTACTTCACTGTACCTTTGAGAGTTGCTTTGGGTACCTGGTTATCTGCTTCCCAAGAGAAGAGGTTCTCAGTGTCAACATTACCTTTGTGGTGATTTACATACTTTTCTTGATTGGTTATCAAGAGCCCATCTACCACTGGAATGTCTTCATTGCTCTCAAGGTTTAGATTAATTAATTCAACCATTTAATTTAGAGCAAAGAACTCTGAAGTCCTAAATGTTTAAGATATTTGCCCAAGACAAATTGGGCCTAGTCCAGTGTTCTTTTCTCTACTTGGGAGCATATTTTAAGATTTTAAGCAAGAAAGTAAATTCCAGAATTGGCATGAGTACCAGAACTACCTATTGTCTTCCAGTTGAGTAACTATTCCCCAAAGCTCACTTTCTTTCTCTTTTACTACAAAGTTTTACATAAACAAAGCAGATAACAAGACCATAACTGTCTCTTAATAAGTAAGGCTGGATACTACTCTGTGTACAGGCATAATACCCAGTAAACTCTAAAGGCCAGGATCCTATTTAGCTGTTTTACTTTTTCAAATCCTAAAAATGAAAATTAGTATGTCTTTATATACATTAAAAAGTCTAATAGTAATGTTACAAATACATGTGCCTTTCAGAGTACTTTTTACTTTATTTTGATTTTTGCAATTACTGATACAAAGATTTGTGTGTGGAAAAATGCCCGGAGACCATTATTTGACTTTTGTAAGGATAATTACCACTAAGAATACTCTTTGAATTCAAGACTGATAGGAAAAGAAAAATAATTTAACTAGCATGTACAGAAACTGTTGGGCAGAAAAACCAGGAGTAGTTTCCCCATGGAATGATTATGGAATGAGATAGAACCAAAGGAGAGTGATCATAAGTGGGTTTTCCTACTCTGTGCAAATGATCTCAGAGGCCTTTTCAATTCGTGATATGTGATGCTATTATTATTTCTTAGTGGATTTTGCTTTCATGAAGTACTAATGCAAAGAAAAACCTGAAATCAGATTGTAGATTGCATGATTCAGAAAAATAACAACTTAGGTAAAGAGTGTGTGAACTTTTTCAGTTTTAGTATATATGCTGCCAAAGTGAGCACTGAACTTATTCAAATGTACAGCCATGAAAGCCTCATTTTCTCCTGTGAAATATCTACTCCACTGTGTGATTGCAGAGCTAGAGTTAAGTATCATGTAGATCTGCAGAAACAATTTCAAAATGTTCCCTCTTTCCCAAGTATGTTTCCAAGTGACAAGCTGTGTGGGTGGCCACCATGACACTGCCTTCAATTAAACAAAAGCATGATTATTCAGTCAACAAATATTTCTTGAGGGTCACCTTGAGGTCTAAAGGCTTTGTAGAAGTGACAGTCATACTCATCACAACAAACAAAGGAGACTCTAATTACAGAAGGCTGGTCTCACCTGTGGATATTTGCTGTATGTGTGCAGGAGGCCTCTACAGTGGTTACTTTCCCTCTGGGGTGGTGCAGAATGTTAGGGCGCCCCTACCTGTGGAAGAATAGGAGTGGAGAGCCACTTGGCATTCTAAGTCCAAGAACATTTTTTTTTTTTTTTTTTGGGGGAAGTTTGTTACTTTTATTTCTTTTCAATGCACATTCATCAATCTGCAGCAATATCCTATAAATTAACAGTTGTTTATTAGACTTTAAGTTTTTTGTAGACAGTTGCCTATCCAGCTCACTACTATAATCCCAGCACCTTTATTAGCACCTATCACATGGCATTTTTGTGGATTTGAACTAACATTGCCATTATACTATTAGGAAACCCAGGCAGAGAGGCAGAATCCACATCTGAAAGAACTAAAAATGACAATATGACAATCCTGTACTATTATAGCGAGGAATTCATATTGCTTGTCTCTTAGGTTTACGTTTAGAATGAAAACTCAAGTAATCACAAAAGAAGACATTTATTAAAACATTGAGATTCCGACATTTATTTTAACTTAAGTATTTTAGAATGCCTTTCTGTATGGACTCTATAGCTGTCATTTGCCTTTACGATTTCTTTGTCTGAATAAATAAAGGGACCTCTTTTTTCCAGGTCATATGGCTTACCTGAGAAGAGCAGGGCTGATTTCAGGCCCCATTACTCCCATGGACCAAGTGCCCTTTATCCATGAACATCCCTCACAACCATATGTAGCAGCCTTGGCACTTCAAAAGCAATAATTTTCCAATTTAATAAGGAATCTGGCTAGCTTATTATCAGTGCATTTTCATGTATGTGAAATTGATTCCACTTGATTTCTATGAAAGACCCAAACACAGATTCTCCACATGTACTTCTTAAGCAAACTGAGGCAGTCCATCCTGATCTAGCCAATTGGGGTTCCTTTTTTTTTTTTATATTTCTGCGCTATAAACAGCTCTACATTGTCCTGTTATCCCCTAAAACAGCTTAATCACTGAAAACTAAACCGTTCATGTCAGTTGGTGTCTACTGAAAAACTGAAATTCCAAGTTATTTACTTATTGCATATATGCACATGTTATTCCAAACCCAAGAGTGGTAATTTAGAGATTCAAATATAATTAATTGTGAATTGAAAAGAGGCATTCTAAAAATATTTTAAAATTGGTATGATTAGTATGAATGGAGAAAGCTGCTTCTGCACCCCTATTCTTCTCCCACCTCCCCCACTCACTCCAGGGATGCGGTGAACTTGTATAATTTAAGGCAGGTGGTCCACATAGTAGGCTGACCACAGAGGATGAGAGAGTGTGCATTTGATACCCTGACTGCTGCTTTTTAATAGACTTTAAATATACTATGACTATTATTTGGCTTTTGGCTATTACATTTATTTTCACTTTCTTTCAAAGGCTTCTCTCTTTCATTTTGTCATTTTCCACCCACTGAAACATAACCCGGGTCCAATGGCACCAAATAGAGAACTTATCTATATTGTCATCAAACTAAATCCAAGCGGAGTATCAGAGGGGAGCAGAAGGCACCCCTATATTTGGTTCTTGAACGCTGACAGAAAATGCATGCATTTTTCTTTGCCTAGGTAATGATACTTTTATTTTTATATAAAGCCTTTCATCTGAGAATCTCAAAGGCCTTCAAGATGTCGTTTGGGTCTGGCATTCTTCAACTGACTGCCCTTTGTCTCTTTCAGTAAGGAAACATTCTTTTTGGGTGTAGTTTCATAACTGAACTTGCACTTGGGTATGCACATTCAGAGGTCCAAGGGCACTGACTATTTCTCAAGCAGATCAAAGAAATGACCAGTTATGACATTCTCAAAACAACCCTGAGAGGAAGATGGGTGGCAAAGGCAGTTATCTAATTTGCAGGCAGAGCAGTTGTGACACAGCAGGTTAAGTGACTTACCTGAGGGCACACAGTGCCGTCTTTGTTACTGCTGGAAACAGCAGTAACATCTACCAGACCATTAGCATGGCTGTTTCCTTGATATCCCACCTACCTGTTCCTACTCCTTTCAAAATGAAAATCTCTAAGAAATGGCACCCTTGTGCATATAAGAAAAAGATTCCAGTGCAAGGGAGGAGCGTAAAGAGGCAACTTTGGAAATGTTGAAGGTGAAGAAATGTGTGGGCCTCACTTCTCCAGAAACTAGCTATTCTAAAATATAATAGGAAAATCCCCTGCACATAGAAAGTGGGCATGTGACCTTTAAGTTTCATTCCTTATAGGAGAGCACTGTGTTGATCTCAGACAGGGAGCATAGGTATAATGTTATACTTAATATGTATATAGATCTTTAAGTTCATATATAATTTGAACTCTTTAACTAAGCTACTTGCGTGTTTTAAAGCTGAAAAGCATTTTTCACTTATATCTTATCTGCAACTATCTTTTTTCCCCAGGAATTTTGTTTTGTTTCATTATTTCCAGTCCTTTGCTTTAACATCATAGTTATTAGTTGGAAGAGCCCCGAAGTCTGGATTATTCCTCTCTGGTATTAATTAGTGTTTGACAATTCTGACTGACGTCCCACTTAACATTTATGTTTTAATATCCTCCTAGGACATCATATCATAATTTACCTTTAATTTTAAAACTCATTGTCAAGTTTGGGGTAAGGAGCCCAACTCTACTTTTGCATGTAAAGTAACTTCTGTAATTATTCCAGTAAGAAGAGCCAATAGAATGAATATGTATATATTTTTAATAGAAAAGATGTCATAATAAATGAGACTAGTTTTATGTGAGAATAATTATACATTCAAAACAAAACAATTTATTAAACTAAAAGGTTTTTTTATATTAAATTTGAGTTTTTAAAGTGGAATCTGTCTTTCATAGAAAAGGATTATTATAAAAAGCCAAAATATAGTTCTGCAACAATTCTCATATCATATCTCCCAAAACTGTCATTAGTCTATCTTACTGTCATTAGTCTATCTATCTTATAGATAAAAAGAAAAAAATCCCGAGTCGGTGTCTTCCTATTTTTTTTAAGCTACGAAATTCTGATACAAGATATATAATTTAGAAAGTTTAGAAAAAGCTGTTCCATATGTAACACTGGTTTTACCATATCAGGGATGGAAATCTCAAAGTAATATGCCCATTTTCTGTATCTATATATACCATCTAGGTTCTCAGCTTAGTTTTGATCTGCTCCAGGAGAAATATGCATAAACAAGCAGAAATAATGTTGGAAAAAGTAAAAAACTTGTTTATGTTGCTTGAGATTGAGATTCTAGAATCTGTACTGTGTTTTGTCATTACTGGTCTCTCTCTTTCATGAAATGTCCATTGCTTTGTGCTCTATCTACAAATGAGGCCACTTTTGAGAAAGAAGGTGAAGGTTTAGCTACATGAAACAATGAAAAATGCTCTAGAATTTTAGTTGCTTAATTAGATAATGTAAGCATGGTTTTTGCTTTCTTTTTCTTACGTAGAGTAATCAAACCCTTAATGCTGTCCTTTTCATTGACACGTATCTTTGTTTTGAGGTTATGATGTCTTCTTGAATTATTTATTATGCCCTAAAATCCCTTTTCTGATGTGTGGTAGGATTCGTTTAGGGTATAAATGAACAAAGAAAAACAAATCTAGTCTAAGCTCCACCACTTATTAGCTGTGTTATTTGCCAATTAACAGAATTTATCCAGGCATCAGGTTCTCTAAAATTGGGGAGTGTGGAAAATTATATCACAAGCATTACCATTCTGTCATTGTATGATCTAATATATCTGATGATGCTTCAATAAAATATAGTTTTAAAGTACCATTGTAAATTCACTTGTCAAGAAATTTTCTGTCAGAGCCCAATTTTAAACCTATAAGATTAATTATGTTGTATTTTCTACAATTATAACTTGAAAATTGTGAAGTGAACCTTTACTTAAAATACAGAACTCTTTCTGAACTTCAAATTATTATACTTAAAAAAGAAAAATAAAAATTTGAGATCTGGGAGCAAGTACAAAAGCAGTGATAAATTAGTAACATCTTATTGCTCTTAAAAGTCATTTGCTAATAGTTCAACTATGCTATTTTCTTGTTAAAAGTATTTGTTATTAATCTTTTAAAGTGAATACTTATCTAAAGTCATTCATAAAATATCTTTACTAGTCAATATTAATCTTATTTAGCAGCTCATAGCTGTTATATGCCTACGAGAGACAGAGTGTTTGTGTTTACCTAATAATTAGCATGCTTATTACTGATAATGAAAACGATAGATACAAAAATACATATTGGCTACAAGATGTCTTTAAAATAGTAGCTCACAAGTCTTCATCAAAATTTCCTTTTTCACATATGACATCAAAGTAAGGATTTAAAACTTGAAACTTTTCTTAGGATTCATGCTCTGAAGTATTTCTGTTTCTTGTTTTGTTTTGTGGTCACTAACCACAGAGAAATTTGTCTTTTTTACATATGCTGGAAATAATTTACTGCTTTTAGAAATATTAAACCACAAAAAAACCAATGTTAAAGAAACATTATGGGTCTGCTGAAGCCCTCAAAAAGCCAGGAAATTGAGAGTTAATGCAGAAACTCTGATCTGGCTCTATGTCCAAGGGACTTTAGGACCTCTGAAGAATTACAGGTAGTAATTAGTTCACATATATTTAAAAATTAAAAGAAGAAAACTTAATAGTATTGGCAGGATAATGTGGTAGAAGGTACACACGGTTAGTACAATTTATCTGGGACACTAATATTCACATTTACTTAATATAAAATAATGTTCTTCATAAACACCAATTCTTGGCTAACCTTAATAAAGACACAAAAGTCACAAATTCAAAAGACTTCTAAAATGACAATGTAGATTATGATCTGTGGTATAGATAGATTTATTTAACAGCATGAACCTGACAAAAATTATATTCTCAAATGAGTGTTTAGAAGTACTGTTCACTTGTACAATCTTTGCTTATGGTGTATGAGAGAAACAAAGCTTTCAAACACATTTACTTTACTGATCTCACTTAAGAGGCCAGGGATTCAGGTCTCAGGAAATAAATTCTCCTTTATGTACATAACACAGAAGGCAAAAGTTCAATGATTGTGGAGAAAATATATTTAAGTATTGTTTTTCAAGCATTATCTTACATATAATGACATAGAAACAGAAATTAGTGGAGAGCAAATTTCTGTTGATGAAAACATTTAACCTGGTTTGTTATTATATTGTATTGATTTTGTTCCTCAAAAAATTATAATTCCTTATTGTTTTCATTTAATATTTGATTATTATTTAGTGCAGAAAACATATTTTGAATTTTAATAAGAACATTTATATTAAAAGTGTTTTTAGTTTTAAAAAATTATTAAATATATAATTATCACAGTTAAGCTCAATTTGTAGCAAAAAATCTCACTAGATTTTGTATAATACTTTAAAATTTTTAATATCCACAAATATAGAAAGACTGACAGTTCTTGAATTATAAATATACCTTAAATGGTATTATTCAAAGTGCATTGTCACATAATGGTAATAGTACATTTTTAAAAGTATTTCTGTTGAGCTGGAGTTTTGTCAAAAGAATTAAACAAAGATAATTAATTAATCAATGCATTCCTTCATTTATAGCCATATTATTTATTTTCTTTGTAAATGAACAAGAAAGTTGGTAAAAAAACAAATGTATCAGCACATTTGGAATCAGAAAAATGAAGATGGGTTTACATGAATTAGAAAACATAGACTGCTTCCAACTGTAATTAAGAAAAATAATTTCCATTTTTTGACATAAATGTTACCTGCACAAATATACTTTTTAATTTTAAAGCTGTATCTGTTTTAAAAGCAAATTGGCTATAAGAATGAGACACAGTGGATGATATATTTAAGAAATACTCATTCTCAATATACAACTTAATTTATTGAGAGCTGATAATTTTCCTGCCTATACTAGAGATTTCAGAAAATACTAGTAAAATAACAAATATTTCATGAGAAATATTTCACACCTATTAAGCTAAGAGTTAAATTATTTGTATACTTTGGAAAGGATTAATTGTTGCATTCTAAAAGTATTTCCCACATTGATTGAATCTTTATGTATTAATTAAGATCTAAAATCTTATTTTCCATACTTGAATATAGAAATATTTAAAACATTATTGAACAGAAATTATAGAATGAAGTATTTTCAGATTCAGGAGCATAATAATTTTTCATATTATATATTCCAAGTCATAGATTTGATTGGGTTGCAGTTCATCTGTAAATAAATGAAATTATTCAACCTGCTCTTTATTATAATTTATGCCATAAACCCCAAAAGCATGTTACCAGGGAGAAAAATGAATACGCGAATAAAAGTTGTGGTAATGAACTTATAAAAATTAAACTTTGTAAGCTTAAAAATCACAGCTTTACAAATAAGAGACATTTTGCCTTTCTATTCTGGTCTTAAAGGAGGACATTTGACACATTTACATGGCAAACTTAGTCAGTGTTTGGAAATGCTTTGTAGTGGCCAAAAGCTGTGTATTTCCTTCTGTTGACCTGATTTTTTTTTCTTCCAATAAAGTTAATTAATAGAAGATGCATCAGACAGGATTATTGCAGATGTGCACATACTGCAGTGCTAATTGTTCCTATTTTTTATGATCCAGTCCTGCACATGCTTTAATTTATATTTGCCTGAGTTAGCTTTTTAGTCAATTAGCGGCACTCTGCCACACACTGAATTGTAATGTGCTTGCATCACTCGATTATCTCAGATGCATTATTGTCTACAATCCATGCTCTTAATTTCCTTACCACCCACACCCATCTTTTTCCTCTGTTTGGAAGGCTGATTTGTGTTAAGAAGGGACCACCAAGCTATTAACTCTAGGACATAACTAGCATTGTTCATAGAGAGCAGGGCTTATGATCATATCACATTTTAACTCTTCCACCAGCATTATCCTTGTTTCTCCAATGCTTTCAAGAGGCAATAGCTCCAAATGCCTCGCATGGAAATGATAAACTGCCTGTTGTGCCTTTTCTTTGAAGGAGTTCTCCTGCAGAGTATCATATTTAAATAAATTGCCATTGAGTTTAGCAAGCAGTACAATCATGGCCATTGAGGTGGAGTCTTTTGATCATATTTTGTAATGCAATCAAGGATCAAATGAGGATTCTGGAAGAGGCCAACCTTGCTGTGTGCTAAATAGGCGACAGGAGAAAAAACATTAATTGCCCTGAATCCCACTAACATAACAAAGCACACCTGTGTCCCAAATAGTACAGACCCTAAGGCAGTGGTTACATGTACAAAAAGAGTAACTCTTTTCACTTGATTGATTAGTAATTTCACAATCAAACTACCAGATTTAAAAAAATGCTGATATATTCAAATTGTCGAAAAGGTCAAATGTGTGACACAAGCGCAGCATTTATGTACTTTTATATAATGGAACTCACTAGATGGGGAACAGGATATCTGCGTTCTAGGTCCACCAATTTTTCAGTCAGTTGACATCTCTGTCACTAATCTCCCCTCTCTTACACCACTCAGAAACCAGTAAGACCAGACCAATAACTCCCTACTTACTGAAAGAGTTGTCTTGAGGATTACATGAGAGAATGGTTAAGAAGAACTTTAGCAATATAAAGCGCTTTGCGAATGTACTATTCTGATAATAGCACGTGCGTGGCAAAGGCTGTATATGAATAGTGTTCCATTCTCATTACCTCTTTGCAAATATCTTTACAGTACTAACCTTTCTGGCAAAAAAGACTTGGGGTCTTTCATCTACCAAAAATACAGGGCCACTCGTAGGGAATTGCTAACTGACAGATTAATTGAGGAAACTTGGGGACACTCTTAAACTTCAGTCAATGAATTCAAGAAGAGGCAGCAGATGTGAAAGTGGGGGGTTGTCAGGAATTTCCTGCTCTGCTGGTCTAGCATTCCAACTTTCTATTACTCTCTGAGAGAAATCAATGAGAAAGAACTAGCCGATACCATCCCAAATCATTTCCTGCTGACAAACAATGTTTAGTAAACTGTTACCCTCTCTGCCTCTTTTTTTAACAGTACAGGAGAGAGAAATGAGAGAAATGAAAAATTGAGAATTAGTAAACATGGTTTTCTTCTATCTCCACTAAGATAGTTTTGCAGTTCAAATTTCTCTCTTCCTCCACCAAGAGGATATATTTTTAATATTGCATTCAGTGAGATCACAAAAATCAAAATGGAAATGTCATTTTTTTCAAAATAGTTTTTCTTTTTCATAAAGAAGATTTTTTCGAGGACTACTCCTAGTCTGATATATTATCTTTCTGCCAAAAGGGGGAAAAAAACCCAAGGAGACTGGAGCAGGAAAGCACATCTTTGGTCCTGGAGGGTGAAGACTGAAGCTTTTTCATTCATGTTAAACAATGTTTATAATTCTACATCCTTATTATGAGCTGCAGTCAAATAACCTGAAAAATAAATGACTGAGAAGGCAAATGGGCTAAATGGCTTTCATATTACTTTGGAGCCTGTAATATTTAGCTAGGGCTGCCATAATGAAGGATCACAGGCTGGGCTTAAAGAATAGAAATATATTTTCTCACAACTCTGGATGCTAAAGTACAAGATCCAGGTG